>NC_041814.1:30496673-30831673 GCF_900964775.1 Scleropages formosus | reverse complement strand
ACGTACATCTCAGAGAAATACAATTTGTTCGTTACAGTACAAGTTGGTGCATAAAATTGAGAATAGACGATTCCTGATCACCTTCCTACAATTTTTTTTTTTTTTTTAGGTACACAAAAATTTGCGTACAATGCAGGAGTAATGGCTATGTAAAGGCTTTTCTGGGCATGATCTTAAAGTTATGGTGCATGAACATTTACACCGTACATGCACTTAAGAGATGATGAGCAAAGTGAGTTTGGAAAAGGTGAGTTTTCAGGCCCTTCTTGAATGTAGACAGAGTTTCAGCAGTTCTGAGTGACAGGGGGAGGTTGTTCCACCACACAGGAGCCAGAACCGAGAACCTCCGTGCTTTACCTATTGTGCGCGGGACCACCAAGTGAGCAGAAGTAGACGAGCAAAATGATCTGGTTGGGGTGTAGCGGTTGAAAGATCGAAGGATCTTACATTTACATTTACTTGTTTAGCAGACGGGGGGTGCGGTGGCGCAGTGGGTTGGACCGCAGTCCTGCTCTCTGGTGGGTCTGGGGTTCGAGTCCCGCTTGGGGTGCCTTGCGACGGACTGGCGTCCCGTCCTGGGTGTGTCCCCTGCCCCTCCGGCCTTACGCCCTGTGTTACCGGGTAGGCTCCGGTTCCCCCGTGACCCTGTATGGGATGAGCGGTTCTGAAAATGTGTGTGTGTGTGTGTGTGTGTGTGTGTGTGTGTGTGTGTGTGTGTGTGTGTGTGTGTGTGTGTGTGTGTGTGTGTGTGTGTGTGTTTAGCAGACGCTTTTCTCCAAAGTGACTTTCAATGAACTCTATGTAGTGTTACTAGCCCACACACCTTATTCACCAAGATGACTTACGCTGCTAGATACATGACTTACACTGGGTCACTCATCCATACATCAGTGGAACACGCTTTCTCTGTGTCACTCATACACTAGGGGTGAACCTGAAGAGCATGTCTTTGGAGTGTGGTAATGTTGACTCCTCCCCCTTGGTGGCCCAACTTCTTGACTCTTCCCTGACTGCTGGCCTCAGCTCTGCCTTCCCACTGACCACATGGTCCCAGTACAAGAAGCCAGAGTTTCTGTATTCTGTAGGCCTGTCTGCCAGGGTCTGTGTTGGGGGACAGGGAGGGTGGGGGTGGGAAAAAAAATCTGTCACCGAGAGGGAGTGTGGGGGGGGGGGGGAGTTTGGTCCTCGTCCAACAAAATTAAAGAATCTGCAGAGGCCACAGGCGAAGGAAGGATGGCAGCCGTTGGTACCCTGGGGGGGGCTGGGTCTTGGAGGGTGGCAGTTGGTGGGAGGGGGGATGAAGAGCGCCCTCCCAGATGAATCGAGGCCCGTTTAACATGGGTCTCGACGTCGATGTATCAATCTGTCCCCCTCCCCCAGCATGCGGGCGTGAACATGGCGTGCCAGGACTCGCAGGGTCCCCGCATACAGTACGGCCGGGGTGGACCAATCACGCTACATCAGCAGCATATTTTTTTTACCAGCATGCACCCCCACCCCCCAGTGCAGAGCGGCCTCTAGGACCATGAATCCCATTCTGTACCTAATATATCACATTATTTACCGCTTTTCTGTACATGTGACACAAATAGAATATATAGAAGGCTTTGGGAAGGATGGACTGATCCGGCGGCAACGAAAACAGTTTTTTGTACCATTAAAGTGATGTTTTAAGAGGGGAAAAAAGAATGGGGGGGGCAATAAACAGGCAGGCAGGTGTTGATGATGCAAATGAAACCGATGACAGATGGCTGGCGGCTCCGTCGCTCGCTGTGTGGATAATGGATAGAGGTAATCAAATTCCTCTGTGGGTTCGCCACTTTCTTCAGAACTCTCCCATCAAACGGCGGCGCATTCGGAGCGGGGAGCGCGGCGCCACCGCGGCACACCCAAAGGTCCGGCCAGGGGGGTCGGGGGGTGTCACTGGACATCGCCGGTCCTTTAAAGACCTGCCCAAAAGATTTTGTGCTTTTTTCATAGTTACTTTCTGTGTTTTCATACAACAATGAGCTAGTTTGGGGACGTCCTGCCTGGCCTCACCCACCTTGGTACCCTTCTCTATCTCTGGCAGCGTTACGAGGATGCCACTGGCCGCACCTTTCAAAATCCATGACAAGAAGGTTTTGAGCAAAGTACATCACATTGGCGTTTGTTTACTCAAGTGATGCTCTTCTCAAGAGGGACTTACAGTGTTACTTTATTGTATGACCCATCTATGCAGCAGGGTAACTTATACCTTGTCAGTTTAGGGTAAATACCTTGATCAAGGCCACTACAGCGGAGAAGGTTTCAAACCTGCATTTTTTTTGCTCTAGCCGCTATGCCACCTGCTGACCCTACTTAAAAATGGGCTTGTTTTGCCAAGTTGCTGGTAGTGTGGTGGTTCAAACTACTGCTTTTTGAACCCAAAGCTCAGCGGTAAAAATGCCACCTCCACCTGTAGTGTCTTTGAGCAAGGTTCTAGTAAAGTACTCAGGTGTATGAAAGGGTAAACACTTGTACGTTGCTTTGGAGTATGAATGAATGTAAAATATACTAGGTAACATCATCCATTGATGAATTTTGCGGAGAAAAGATAGACCTGTATTCATTTTACTGGAGCAATTTTAGGGTAAATACCTTCCTCAAGGGTACTACAGGAAGAGGTGAGATTTAAACCTCCAAACCTTTAGGTCCGAAGGCAGCAGCTCTAACAAGCTACCCCGGCTTCTACTGTTATGTAAGTCTTATATCATATGTAATCAGCAAGGGATAAGGTACTTTTATCCATTACAATGGATAATTGTTACAGTTCTTCTTCTTCTTCTTCTTATATTATTATTATTATTATTATTATTATTATTATGTGGCCACATGCTTGTAAATTTATGGTGACACCTGTAATGGGATTTTGAAACCAGCAGGCAGTGGGATCCTCATGAATGTGCCAGAAAATGTTACTGTGGTCGGAGGCCACTCCCAGACAGGACATTCTTTATCTAAATAACCATTAAATGACAAATGGACATAACTGCGGGAAAAAACGGTTTGGGTAACTCTTTGAAGTCCCAGCTGTATGAAAAAAAGGTAAATCACTGTAAGTCACTCTGGAGAACAGGGTTGGTGAAATGGGTAAACGCAAATGTAGGAGACAATCAGACACAAGCTCTGTGGAAAGTCCATCGGAACAACGCCCACTTAGCAAGTAGTCGAACCCAATGCACAGATGACCCATCTGTCCAGGCAGAAAGGCCCGGATCATCTGATACAGACGGATTTACTCCCACCACAAGACGAGCTGAAATCTGCAGACAAAGCCACGTCATTAGTACAAGTCCTCCTGTCCTTCTGTCCTCGCACTTCGCCGTCCACAGTTTACCTCATACTGAATGTACAAATTAATCATATCTTGCAATAAATGCAGTAAAGGGGACTATAAACTGGTACCGGAACACGTCTTCCGCATTTATGTGCCATTAAATTTCATCAAGCTGATGTAGACTTATGGTGACCGCATGTGTAGCGATATTCCGGAAAGTTCTGCCCTTCGCTTGTGTCCATAGTTTTCAAAGGAGTGTGTCCATTGTCACTGTGGTTGAGTCCATCCATCTAACTGCTGCTCGTCTTCTTCTTTTACCTCCAGCTTGTCCAGTCATCACATCTTTTCAACACAATCCAATTTCCTCACGATGCGTCCGAAGTGTGACAACTTTGGTTTCATCATCTGTAAGTCCAGGAGGTTTCTGGCTTGATGAGACCCTCATTGTCGTGCCCCCACAACATGTCGCATTGAGTGCTGTTTCTGGTAGTAGACCACGACCAGTACGGAGCACCTTGGTGAAGGACTCTGCTGAGGGGGCACCAAGTCATCCAATTGCAGCTCAACACTGGAGAGACAGAAAAGATGGTGCTGGACTTCAGGATGTCCAAGTGTCCACCATGTTCAGTGCCCGTTGATGGAGTGAAGGTGAAAATTGTGGGGACTGATTACCACCTGGATATTAGGCTGGAGCAGATCTGCAACACTGAGGACTTTACTTTCTAAGGACGTCGTTGGAGCGACTTCAGTTAGTCATTTTACCTCATTTTCCCCTCATTTTCCTGCCTCTTTGGAACATGAGAGGAAAACCTGGTCAAATGAGTCACCTAATCCCAGTTGTCTTCTAACCCTACCATGCAAGAGGTGGTGTAATGGTTGGAGTGTTTGAATGACTTCTGGATTCAAAGGGCACAGATTCGAATTCCGCCTCTTCCTGTAGTACCCTTGAGCAACGTATTTACCACAAATTGATCCAGTAAAAACTTCTGAAAATAACGCATGTCTCGCTTTCATTGTGTTCCTACTTATTCATGGACTCAACTGATGCATTTCTTCAAAGTCGTTTGCTATGATTTTCCCATTAATGCAGCAAGGTCATTTTTAGTGGAGTGAGTTAGGGTAAATATCTTGGTTAGTTATACTACAGCAGTTCAAGGGTTGTGCCTTTAGCTTCTTTAACCGCTATGCCATCTGCTGCCCCCGTTGGACATGGCATTCATGCGCACATGCCTGTCAGATGGCGTTCAGACACGCGGGGCCTCTCTGTGGCCGAGAGGCGACGCTGGAAGTCTAGGAATAGAATGTGAGGAACGGTTCAGCCCAGGCGGGGGTTCTGTTTTCACAGCTCCACAGCACGGATTGTGAGCCTACACCCTCCGGCAGGGCACGGAACACGGCTCAAATAGTCTGCCGCTCTGCATGGGCACATGGCTGACGGGGGTTGCCGCGACAACACCCAGGATACTGTACTGGAGCGTCAGGTAACACCGAAGGATATGGATCTACAGGACCGGAGAGAGGCCGCAGGTGGCGCAGTGGTTAGAGCTGCTGCCTTCCCTACGGGGCACAGGTTTGAATCCCACCTCATGCTGTTCTTTTGAGCCTGTATTTGGGTTAAACTGCGAGTTTAGCCTGAAAATATGAGTTGAACAAGTGAACGCGGATTTTTGGAAGGAAAAATATTTTAGCCCGTTATGCTGTAATATGGGATTTTTTTTTTTTGTTTTCTCTTGGTGGAAATACTCTATATAAAATATATAGAGACTAAATACAATAAATCTGTGTTGCTCTTTATTTGTAAAAAAAGGAAAACTGAATAATCCATAATATTACTAAAATCCCAAAACATTACAAAAATCCCAGGTGTACAAATGGGTAAATCATTGCAATTAGCTTAGTGTTCGAGGCTGAAATTGCACACATAAATCATAACATTTTTATACACAATATTTATCAACTGAATAGTGAATTTCATAAGACTACATAAGGACACCATTACCTGGGAGTGGCAGGTGATGAAGTGGTTAGAGAAAAACCTGGGTTTGAATCTGCTGCAGTATCCTTGATCAAGATACTTACCCTGAAATAATACAGTGAAAATACCCTGCTATATAAGTGGGTAAATGAGTGTGTCGCTTTGGAGAAAAGTGTCAGATAAAGGAATAAATGTAGGTATAATTTATTAAAGAAGAGGAGGCCCTTGTCAAAATGCCAGTTTAAAATGTGAAATAAAAAATTCAAGGGGGGTATCCATGCTATAAAGGAGAGTGTAGGCAGTGAACACACACACACACACACACACACACACGCGCACAAATGCTGACACCGGAGGAGGCTGGGAAAGCTTGTGTCCTCGGGCAGAGCTGTCGTGGAGCTGCCAGTTGGCACGGTCACACCTTACTGCCTTTTACCGCTGCCCCGCGGAGAGGCCTCCGCGCGCGACCGTGCGTGCGTGACCGAGCACCTCGCGTACTTAGGTTCGACGGCACTTCTCTGAGTGCGTGTCTGTGGGTGCGTGTGTGTGTGTGTGAGCTCACGTGTGTGAATGTGGGTGTGGCACATGTGAAAGATGCCACACAGGGGGTGGGGTGTCCTGATGCTCGCACAGATGGGCCTGCGGGGAAAAAAGCGCCCCCCACCCCATCCCAGCCACCCAGCGAGGACCCTGGGGGAGGTTCCCTTTTCTGGAGGCCTCCAGGGGCTTCAGCGCAAACACGCATACCTGTGCCGCCCACGCGTGCGATCCGTTCCCGGGGCCTCGCAGGCTCACGACGGCCACATACGTGCACGCCCTCCTTTATTTATTTATTTATTTTATTTTTTTAATCTCCATCTACGAATGGTGCTGGATGGCAGAATGTAAATGAGATGGTTATTACAGCAGCGCTCATCAAGCTGAGCTGGAAAGACTTCAATAGCCTGATGAATATGCATGCAAATTTGTTAATTAAGTTAATTATTCTGCTGAAAATTCATTTGTCTTCCAAGGACGTTTCTGCAATGATTTTAACATGCTTCCGTCATTAGTCATGCTCCATGCTATTTAGAGTCACTTTTGTCCACTTTTGAAAAGTTTGACACACGCGGGATGGCACAGTGGCACAGCAGAAGGGGACAGTGGGGACCCCATGGAGCGACGCCGGAGGAGTGTGTTCCCTGTAGTCCACCTGAACGTGTGTGCTTGTCACTCAGGTACAGGTGACACGTAAAGTGCACACATCTGTCTTTCTGGAGTCCCGCTACATGGGACATGCGGCCTGGTGTCGTGTCGCTACGCGGGCTTTACCGCACATGCTGGACATGCCAGTTGGCTGCGTTCGGTCACTAATTTTACTGTGGGCTTGAAGGCACAGAAGTAAACCTGGCCCTGCTTTGAATCTCACTTTTTGTACCATGCATTCTATACTAGTTTGGAAAGGTCGACTTACATCATTTTCAAAGGTGTGAACACTTCCCAGTGTTTACAGTTTCATTTTTTATTTTCTTAACTTGTCAGACTTTTGAAAATTTCTGCTTCTTGAGGGACCAACGTGTTCCGTGTTTCTCCTCCGACCCAGCAGATGGCAGTAAAGAGCACCCAAAAAGAAGAGGAGGTTGAGGACGTCTTAATTCAATTTACTTCTACAGTGTTTACATAAATTTCAGATGTTCCAAAGTGATCAAGAACAAGATGACAAATACTGCACATGTTTATTTGAATAATCTGTCAACAATTGGCATTAAATAGGACTTTGTGGAGATGGAAGATTTCCATTTTCATTCATCCAGCCAGCAATTTTCATTAACCGCATGTCCTGAGCAGGGTTGCAAAGATCCAGAGCCTTTCCCAGAATCGCTGGGCACAAGGCTGAAGGGAGGTACACCTTGGACAGGACACCACTCCATCACAGAGTATTATTTTCATTAATTTCATTAATTTTCGATAACACATTGATGTCTCCTTGTATTTTTCTCTGAAATGCAAGTCGGTTTGGAGATAAGTGTCTGTAAAATAAATTAATGTAAAAGTAATTGTCAATTTTAAATTAATTTTAACATTGGAATGAATTAAAATAAATTGGTTGATGTCTGTATCGTTAAGCTTTTAGAGAGTGTGACTTGGTGGTGAAAGTGACTTTGGAGTTACAAACAAATCAAGTTACAAACAGATTTCACACCAGTTCCGGTGTGTAAGTCCAGTGTGCTTGGAGGAACAAGGAAAAGGGACAGTCCTACGAATGAAAAGTGTGCGATTTCCTCACACGGGAAGAAAACCAGAACATTTTACCTTCATACAGTGAATTTTTAAATGAAGGTTTCATAATTAAAACGTGTAATAAAATTTCTGATGTCAGAGAAGTCTGAGTAATTTCTTTAGAAGCACTGGGGCAGAGGTGTTTTTAGTATCTCACCCTCCAGCGAAATCAGATAAAGTAAAACATACATTTACATATACGTTTATTTACATTTATTCATTTAGCAGACGCTTTTCTCCAAAGCGACGTACATCACACACGTCACGAGTACGAGACCTTCGTATTTCATCATATTTCACCAAACAATGGAGTTTAAACAATATCCGGCTGGTGCAGAGAAATGATAGCGTGAGAATGGCAAATATTTCAGACTCCGGAATATCAGGCCGCGGAACCCTTTATATATACGCTATATCCATGCAGGGTGTCCACAAATACCATATAGCTATAATTTCACACGAATCTGACTGGTCTTCGAACCTGCAGGGCAATTCTACATAACTGATGAAAGCGCATGAAATATGAATTCAATCTGTTTCCCTGTCTCTTTATCTCAGTATGTCTGGGGGTCGTGACATGTGACATTTCTGCCTCTGAAACAAGCATGCAAACGATTTAACACATTTTTATGACAAATATATTTAACATGTAAAAATACACACAGCTATTTTGCTGAATTTGAAATTTAAATAATGTTGAGTACAATGGAGAGCAGTTACCACAGTGGCAAAGTAGCAAAGAAAGACGAAATATGATGTGATAAGAGAATTCACACAAATATTCACACAGCTGTTTTGGTTGTTTACATCCTGAAGAATCGCCCACTTCTCTGGGATTTTCATTTCAGGAAGCATATTTTTTGTCTTCCCGAAATATTTTTTATACATATACACAACCAGCGGCAGGATCTTAATCTACAGAGCAGGTTCATAACACATAGATGAACTTCAGTTCCAAGGCTTCCCTCCAACGTGTTTGCGATCGTTGGAGGTGCGGTCAGAAAGTTATGATATCATTTATTCCAAAAATCTCCAGTTTAATTTCTAATAGTGTTTTTATGAGCCATCTTCCTCAAAGTCATCTCATCAAGATGTGATGAAATTTTTGTCCCACCCTTCCAAAGTGTTCACCTCCACGCTGCTATGGCTGCTTGGAATTTCATGAAGTTGCTCCTTTCAGATTTTAGACTTTTTCGTTTGTTTTTTTTTTTTTTTGGTTTGTCAGAAATGTTTGACTGGAGAGTGCAGTTTGTGTGCGGGAGTGTCGTCGAGGTGCAGAAACCATCGACTGCCTTCCTGGTCCCTTTTGCCGGAAGTGCACTTTCTGATGGACTCCCAGATGCCTCCGAAGGGCTTGCAGTCAAGGCTCTTGAGCTCATGACCTGCAGTACACAGCGTTGTTGTTTTACAAGCCAATTTTTCTTAATAATTTTGGACTAGATTAAAGATAAGGACACAATAGGGTCTGCAGGTCTGTTTTTAATTCATTTTGTTTGCAACTCTAGTGTCACTTTGACGAATAAATCACAGTGCAGACATCCCTTGTGTTATTCACCACTTAGGTCTCGTAAAAACCTCAGATGCAACTATAACAAAATAAAAAATACACTGTAAGGCTTCTATGAACTCTGAACGCACATACACACACCGCACCGCCTGTCCCAGGCGGGGTCGCCGCAGGCCGGGGCCTAGCCCCATGGCGCAGGACGTGGGGCCACACCTATGGCGGGATGCCAGTCCGTCACAAGGCACCTCAGTTGGGACTCGAACCCCAGGCCCACCAGAGAGCAGGACCCAGCCAAACTCACCCCCAAAGCTCTGAACATTAGAATAAAATTTGTTTCAGATAATGAAAACAAAACTTCTCTTCAGTGCCCGTTGACCGACACGTCCCATGAACGTATAACATTCATCATGTTGATATTGTGGAACTGAGTTGAACGAAGGTGGTTCTGTTAGCCTGTTATCTCAGAGAGCAAATGCAGGGTATTTTTGTTTTGCTGTAAACCAACCTTTTGGAAAACAATTAAGGGAAGAAAATGAAATAAATAAACCAAAAAAAAATGTATCTTATAAAATTTGCACCTTAACCACAGAGTGCGTGAGGAAAATGACCCAATAATAAATGTACATTTCTAGAAGTTTGTGAGTCAAAGCCAAAACTGCAGCACATTGATGGGTTGCGACCTTCTGTTGCAGTGTGTTGTCTCCATGGGAACTGAAAGGTCACACCCTCCCCAGATTTGCTTACTCGAGGCACCTTCGAACCCATCCCATAAGGTTCTCGGAGCCTCAGTGCAGACTGGGTTGTGTACGGAAGCACCATGGTGGATAGGCTGCTGCTCACTGGGTCCTTGGGCACAGCGCACCAGCTGTTGGCCCCTTTCTGCCCATCAGCGGTGACTGACGGCGTCAGAGCAGGAGGACGAGTGACGACTGCTGGTCCTCCCAAACACCTGTCTCTGTCGCTCTGTGGAAGCTGGGGGAAGCAGGGGGGCTCCGCGAGGCCCGCAGAGACACACTCATGCTGCCGGCCAAAAGCACAGTCCTGTGTGAGGCCCTTGATGAAGAGGGTCCAGAGGTGTAAATCCACATCAGGTCAGGGTCCTGATGACTGAAGTTTAGCACTCAACTCGTACCTTTCAGCAGACAGTGTTCAGTTCACCGTCGGCAGTTTCCTGTGATCGGGCCTTAAAATGCAGTGGAAACATCTCCACCTGCTGTGCAAAGGGAGAACTTCTCCATTTCTGGGGCAGTGTAGGACATTTCGACACAGCGAACCACACAGTTGACCGTGGGAAACTGTAATTGTCACTCTCTCGCTGTCGTTATCCATGTTTCCTGCTAAGGGTCTCAGTGGTCGGCGCCTATCCTGGAACTACTGGACCCTAGGGTATGAAAGGTACACCCCGAACGGAACACCAGTCCAGTTATCTGGCCAGAAAAACAAGGTTTTTTTTTTTTTTTTTAAATTGCCAAATAACCATATTGAACAAAGTTCAATTTCCACATAATACCTGTCTTAATTTAAAAAGATACTCAGTCATTAGAGAGCTGATATGCAAAATTCTGCATCATATAAAGTGAAAATAAACCGCTTTCCGAGTGGAATCCCACTTGTCGCCTCTAAATTTGAAAGACTGGTGCTGGCCTACCTGAAGGACGTCACTGGACCCTGGCTGGACCCCTTGCGGTTTGCTTATCGAGCAAACAGGTCTGTGGATGATGCAGTCAACATGGGATTGCACTATATCCTGCAACATCTGGACAAACCAGGGACTTCTGTGAGGATCCCGTTTGTGGACTTCAGCTCGGACTTCAACACCATCATCCCACACCTCCTCCTGTCCAAATTAACCCAACTCTCTGTGCCCACCTCCATCTGTCGGTGGATCACTAACTTCCTGATGGACAGGCAGCAGATAGTGAGGCTGGGAAAATTCTCATCCAAAACTCGCACAATCAGTACTGGAGCCCCCCAGGGATGTGTGCTCTCCCCACTGCTCTTCTCCCTGTACACCAACGACTGCACCGCTAAAGACCCCTCTGTCAAACTCCTGAAGTTTGCAGACGACACCACACTCGTCGGCCTCATCTGGGATGGTGACGAGTGTGCTTATAGACAGGAGGTCCAAGAGCTGGCTGTCTGGTGCAGTCATAACAACCTGGAGCTGAACACGCTCAAAACAGTGGAGATGATCGTAGACTTTAGGAGAAACACCTCAGCACTATCCCCACTCACCATCATGAACAGCACTGTGGCAACAGTGGAGTCATTCAGGTTCCTGGGCACCACCATCTCACAGGACCTGAAGTGGGAGTTCCACATAGACTCGATTGTGAAGAAGGCCCAGCAGAGGTTGTACTTCCTTCGCCAGCTGAGGAAGTTCAATCTGCCACAGGAGCTACTGATGCAATTCTACTCTGCAGTCATCGAGTCTGTCCTCTGCACCTCTATAACTGTCTGGTTCTGCTCAGCTACAAAATCAGACCTCGGAAGATTACAGCAGATAGTTCGGACAGCTGGAAGAATCATCTGCACACCCTCCCCAGCTCTCCAAGAACTGCACTCGTCCAGAGTCAGTAAAAGGGCTAGCAAAATCATTGTAGACCCCTCGCATCCAGGCCACTTCCTCTTCGAACCTTTGCCATCTGGCCGGCGCTAGAGAGCACTGAGCACCAGGACAGCCAGGCACAAGAAAAGTTTCTTTCCTAAGGCCATCTACCTCATGAACGGCTAAATGCCCTCTAGGGAGTAAACTGGTGCAATGAAGAACGTTATTTATATTTAAATTTATTTTTCACATCATATCTCTTATTTACTTTCCCTTGCATTATATATAACATACCTGTATAAACATATAATGTCTAGTGTCTATTTTGTATATGGTGTACTTTACATGCAGGGGGTGCGGTGGTGCAGAGGGTTGGACCAGATCCTGCTCTCTGGTGGGTCTGGGGTTCGAGTCCCGCTTGGGGTGCCTTGCGGCGGACTGGTGTCCCCTCCCGGGTGTGTCCCCTCCCCCTCTGGCCTTATGCCCTGAGTTGCTGGGTTAGGCTCTGGCTCCCCGCGACCTTGTATGGGACAAGCAGTTCAGAAAATGTGTGTGTGTGTGTGTGTACACTTAATACTCTATATATTTTTTTAATCTTTTATTAGCCCACTCTACTCATTATCTATGTCTTGTCACTGTCAATCTATCTGTGCTGTGGAAGTTTCTGTTACCAAGACCAATTCCTTGTATGTGTAAACATATTTGGCAATAAAGCTCATTCATTCATTCATTAAATGAAACACACAGAGGTGGAAATCACATCACTCGCCTTTCAGCTTCACTCTATGATGGTTTTTGTCGCCCCCTGGTGGATACGGTGAATAAGGTGTGTGGGCTGATAACACTACATAGAGTTCATTGGAAGTCGCTTTGGAGAAAAGTGTCTGCTAAATAAATAAATGTAAATGTGTCCCACCCACCACTGTTGGATTCCAGGTGGCCCAATTATTTAGCCCTGTATACAGCTGGCTAATTTTAGTAGAGCAATTCAGGGTAAGTACCTGGCTTAAGAGTATTATAGCCAGAAGTGAGGCTTGAATCCACAACCTCTGGGCCCAAAGGGAGTTAATCTAACCACTATGCTACCAGCTATCCCAAACAAATAACTGAATGAATGTTAATGTCCTTTATGTTTCATTAGAGACCTTTTATTTTCTTTAAAGACCTTTTCATAAATAGGCTAAACCAAAATGTTCTCAAGGTTAACATCCGTAAAATTTTTCAGCTCCATACGATGTCCACACTTTGTCTTTTACAGTTGAGTGTATTTGTACTTCAGTCTGTTTTAGGAAATAATTAGAATAGAATGATTTCCTGCTGATTTTTTATAACATAAACAGCATGATGACACAATATGTTATTGAAGTTCACATTGTGTTATATTTGGACAAATGTTAATTTTTTTGCAGGACATTATTTTTTTACATAGTCTGAAAGCAGAGACCCCAGTTCATCAAAACATGTAATAGAATTTTGCTTAAAACAAAACAACAAAATTAAGGAAAAAGATTTTGTTTTATCACAGATCTGAACAATGTCCAATAACCAGTGAGGACATCTCCTCAGATAGTGTCCACATCAACCATTTGGGTACGATTTTCTCCCAAGCAGCTTGCAAAGTTCAGCTATTTACACCAAGTTACGATGGTTTGACTTTATGATGGTGAGCTGGCAATAGACATTCAGTAGAAACCGTACTTCAAATTTTGAATTTTTTCTGGGCAAGTGATACACTTTCGCAATGCTGGGCAGCAGCAGCGATCTGCATCTCCCATTCTGTCATGCAGAGGTGTGTATTAGGTGTATTAAATGCATTTTTAACTTACGATATTTTTGACTTATGATGGCTTTTGGGGAACGTAACTCCATCGTAAATCAGGGACCACCTGTACAGCTGGATAATTTTTCCTGTATCAAAATACTAGTTATCAAGGGGATTACTTCATTGCCTCTGGGATTAATAACATTTAATTAATAATTAATTGGTTCATTGATTGATTCATTCATTCATTCATTCATACAGCAGGAGGTGGAAATGCACTTCTTGTTTAGCTGGGTAACTTTTACTGTATCAGTTCTGGAAAGAACTAGTTATCAAGCAGAGTAGCTTATGCCTAGTTCAAAAGGTTTGATACAGAAGCAGGACATGTTGAACCACGGCATCAAAGTCCACAGATTTTTCCTCTTCCTGTTCCTGTTCCTTGTGTGCAGTGCAGCCGCTTTTTCGGTCACAGCAGTTCCCCCCCATTATGCAGGTGAGCTAGGTACCTGCACACCTGAATGTTTTTCCTGATCGGAAAGAACAGTTTACACAAACACATCTGACACACACGCAGTGTGCTTTGACAGGTTCATACACTCCATCCAGAGCATCCTGCTCACATCTGGAGGTACAGTCGCTGTCTTCTCAACCGCAGTACAAGGGAGCAAAATGATCTGAAAAGGTGGGAGGTGGTCAACATTTTGCTTGGACAAATTTAGGAAAAGGAAAGAGCAGCATGAGCAGCATCCACATGGATTTTCAACACTAAGGACACAAGTGGAGGACAGAACTTTCTGGAAGGACTGTAGGTACAGTAAGCGTGTGAAACACTTTCAACAGGAGGTTGTGGAGACAAGTTCTTTTTATTTTCAGCCATAAAGTAGACATCTTTGCTCCATGTTAACAATGGTTAAGAAAATTAAGTGGCGTACTGTTCACCTTGTGTCCTGTCTCAATGAGAAGTCTGACAGCAAACTTTCATGATCGCTCTATCTGATCTTTTTAACACTATCTAATCTCTGAATGCATTCAGGGATAAAGATCCATTATTAGACAGACACAGACTGCGACACTGGGTGGATTTACAACAATTCCAAACTAGGAACAGGCCTTGGTTCCTGTCGCCACCTGGTGGACATGGTAGGCATGACACACTTTTCATATTCAAAGAGCCCCTCTTCTGCTTTCTTCAAGGTCTGCTAGGTTTTTTTTTTTTTACTTCTTCATAAGTTTAATATATTTTTCAAATGGCTGTGTCACAACCAGGAAGTCACCAAGTGTAAGGTTTCATTCAGCAATGGCCTGCTTCTGGACTCAAAGGTTGTGTGTTTGAACCTATTTATACAGCTGGGTAATTTTTACTCTGTCAAGGTAAGTACTTTGGCCAAGGTGTTGTGATGGAATCTGCCTCCAAGACCAGGAAAGAAACTACATCAGAAACCCTAGGGTGAGTGAAGATTTAATGAAGAGTATATTCATCAAACCTGATTTCCTAAAACAGATTAAAGAAAAAACATACACACTCAGCTGTAAAAGACAAAGTGTGGACATAGTATGGAGTTGACAAATTTACAGATGCTTTACTGTACCTAGAGAACATTTTGATTTAGCTTATTTATGAAAAGGTCTTTAAAGAAAAGGTCTCTCATGAAACAAATATTTTTAACACGTGATGTGTTTTTATCTAAAAGAGGCTGTGAGACACCTGGGCTGTGGTGTTGTTTCTGACAAATACCTCATCTTTAGCTCTGTATACAAATACAGTACCTTGGAAAGCATTCAAGCCCCTTTAGTAGAATTTTATGGATTTCAAAAGATACATGCACATATTCTTCCAATAAGTATTTTTATTAAAAACCTAAGCATTCAGTTTATTTTCAACACCAAAGAAATGTGTCAAAAGATTTAAAGCAAAAATACTGCAAAATGCTGCTTGTATAAGTATTCAACTCACACACATTAATATGCCTCCTTCTGCAACAGTAACAACCTTAAGTCTTTTGGGGTGAGACTGAATTAGCTTTGCAAAATGCTTTGGAGTGATTTTGTACCATTCTTCCCAGCAGAATTTCTGCAGATCATTCAAGCTGGCTAGATGGTGCTTTTGAACTGCACTTTTCAAAGAGTGCCACAGATCCTCAATAAAGTTAAGACCAGGACTTTGACTAGGCCTTTGTAAAACATTCCCCTTTTTTTCCCCCCTTTGTGAGCCACTGTAGTGTTGCCTTAGCCTTATGCTTGGGATTGTTGTCATGCTGGAACCTTTTCCCACACCTCAGTTTCCAAGCCAAATGGAACAGGTTCTCCTCCATTATTTCTTTGTATTTGGTTCCATCCATTCTTCCATCAATTTTAACAAGCTTTCTAGCAGGGACAGCTGGCAGTGTAGGGGTTAGAGCTGCTACCTTAGAATCCAAAGGTTGCAGGTTTGATCCCTCTCTCTGGCTATGATACCTTTCAGCATAGTACTTCCCCTAAATTACTCCTGTAATAAAAACCCAGCTACATAAGTGGATAGGCAACTGTAAGCTTATAATTGTAACCTTAACATTGTAAATAGCTTTAGAGAAAAGTGTCAGCAAAATAAATAAAAATGTAGGCCCTCCAGATGAAAAGCATCCCCACACCATTATGCTGCCACCACCATATTTCAGTGAGGGATGGTGTTTTTTTGAGGCATACGCAGTGTTAGGTTTGCGCCATACATAACAATTTGAATTCTGGCTGAAAAGTTCCATCTCGGTTTCATTTGAGAATAACATCTCTTCTGATATCTGAGCTGGGTCCCTCTACTGCATTATGGCAAACTCAAGATGTACCTTTTATGCGTGTTCCTGAGTAATGGCTACTTTCTTGCCACCCTTCCACACTGTCCAAAGTTGCTTGTCCTGAGCGGGGTCACTGCAAACCAGAGCCTAACCTGGCAACAAAGAAAGCAAGGCTGGAAGGGACACACCAGTGCTGCAGGGCACCCCAAGCAGGAATTGAACCCCAGGCTCACCAGAGAGTGGGACCTGGCCAAGCCAGCTGTGCCACCACACCTCCTCCCTTCCAAATAGCCCAGTGTTATGATATTGTGGACTCATGCACATGTACACAAGTTTCAGCAACGAACTTCTACAGTAGTGATGACTGGCATCTTTGTTCCTTCCCTTACGAGCTCACATCTTGCTTGGGTGCTAAGTTTTGAGGGACGGCCTTCTTCACACAGCAACTGAGTGGCGTGATGCACCTTCCACTTCCTGATGATAGATCTAATAGTGCTCACTAGGACATCCAAACACTTCTGAGATTTTTTTCTGTACCCTTTTCCTGATTTATGCAATTGCATCACTATCTTATACATTTGTGGTAGGAGCTTTAGCCCTCATTTGTACAGTAGGTTCACAGCCAAGCTGAGTGATTTTTACATCCAGAAAATGTGTCCATTAATAGCTCACTTAGAGAAATTCCTTATTTAGTTATGTTCAAATAAGAGGGAAATAAGTTGTTTTGGAACAATTTGCCACTTTAAGCTTTGGAGCAAAAGGCTTTGAATACTTACACAAGGAACTGTATTTTGCTAATGATGGGAGATGTTTCTGCCACGTCTTCCAAAATGTACAAAAGTAACAGATCTTGCATATCTTTTTACACTCAACTTTTGATAAAGATTCAGTTATTAATGATTCCTGATGTCCATGAAGAAATTCATGGAACATTAACATTTTAAAAGCAAATTGCTCACTGTCACCCCCATCTACTTCGGAGAGGAATTTATTCAACTGTACACTGGGTTCTGCTAGATTCCATGGGGGACCCAGGATGGGAAGAGTCTCTCTGCACTAAGCTGAGGAAAAACATGGAATTCAAATACAGTCTCTTTGGCTAGAGCCAGAACTTTCCAGTGCTTATTTTGCTCACAGGCAATTGCAGGTCTCCAAACACCGACAAGTTACCCTTCTGGAAGTTTTTACAAGGTTCATGTTGTCATTAGCCATGACTCACACTGTCATCTTGTTGGTTTTGTGGCTCCTGCATATCTCCAGTTTCCACCGCATCCTTATGCGAATTGTCCAGTCTCTTTGCTGGTTTCTTTGTGCCAGCTCTTCCCCCAAGACCAGCTTCACGCAACCTCCTCTGAACAGTTGACGTTGAAACAAACGTACTTCTGGTAGCGTTCAGCTGAGCTTGTATTTCCGTGGCAGTTAACCGCCGATTTCGTAGACTTGTGACTCGAATGAACTTGTTCTCTGATTTCGAGGTCACCTTTGGCCTGCCTGACCGCGTTCTGTCCTCGATGGTGCCCGTTTCCTCAACTCGTTTAATGGTCTTCGCCACGGCAGTGACAGACACTTCCAAAGTCCTTGCAATTTGTCGTAAAGATTTACCTTCTTTCCTCAAATTAATGACAGACTGTCTTTTCTCTTTGCTTAACTGAGCGTATTTTGCCATTTTTCCACTCCCTTACATTCAGAAATGCCAAACTTGTGCCCGTTACCTAGTTTATGGTAATCACGGGTTCTCACCTGTTTAACAATGCCTGGTGACAAAAGGTGACACTAGTTAATTCCAAGAACGCGCAACATTTTGGCTAGTGTTTTAGCATGATGCTATAGATATTTCACGCTTAAGTCAAACCAAAACCCAAAGTCTGGTGCTGTAATCCTTGATTCCGGCCAGGACCACGTCATCACACTTGGTTGCATCAGCAAAAGATCTGGTTTGGGAAAGAGGGGTACAGATTATACAGGTGCATCAGACACATTTGAAAACAATACACAGTTCTATTAATTCTCTGTTCTTTTATCCATTGTACAGTAAATAGAACATCTTGACCAACTCCTTCACAGTGTAGTATAAAGGTCTACAGTGTGCGAAAGAAAAGCTCTGCAAATGGTGATGAAAACCACACAATGCATCACTGGTACACGATTACCTGCCATTGAGCTTCTTCACCACAGCAGATGTTTGCGCAGAGCACACAAAATCATCAAGAACTCCTCACATCCCAGTTACAAACTGTTCAACCTCCTTCCATCCGGGAGAAGATACAGGGCCATTCACACCAGAACCAGCAGGTTCAGGGCCAGTTTCTTCCCTAAAATCATCACCCTACTGAACTCTACACTTCACAGTTAGGTCACTGATGTCTCACTGATACTTTACTGTTTTTGACTGCCCCCGCTTTTTTTTTTTTACTGTTTTTCACTGCCTTTAATCATCATGGGGTTCTGCTCCACCCTGTATTTCTGGTGTTATCGCTACATAATAATAATAATTATAATTGTAATAATTGTTCATTTATAGCATGTCCTAGTTATCTTTGTGTATATCTATATACATATGTATAAGGATAAAATGTATATACTTATATATGTATAATATAGACACATAATATGTATATTATCTGTACATACACAGTGCATTATGCTTGCTATTGTTGTACATACTCTCTCTCTCTCTCTATATATATATATATTATATTCCTACTACTATCTGCTCAACAGCTTCTGTACATACTCTCTGCCATATCCCATTTTATGTACTTGTTGTACATAAATTTTATTAACTGCACTTGTTCATTTGAACAATTCTACTATTTGCACTTCCGGTAGATGCTAAACTGCATGTTGTTGCTGTGTACTTGTACTATGCAATTACAATAAAGTTCTATCTATCTATCTATCTATCTATCTATCTCTATTGGTCCTCGAAATATACTCGTTACTCACATTATGGGGTCACTTTGTTCATTGAAATCACCCCCTTACTTTAGCTAAATCCTTTATCATATTATGAGAATCCAACTGAAATTATTTCTTGGGGGTTGGCAGACCATAGCTAAAACTGACACCTAAATGTACACATTGAAAGGTATTTTTACACATCAGAGTGGTAACGTTCACCGTTTTTTCTAATTTGTAACAAAATGTATTTGTATTATTTACCAATGCAAGGTCCCGTTTTAACCTATTCCTGCACATCTTCGTGTGTCGAGTGGTTCTCATTCTGTCTGTGTGATGTCTTTCCCCGCTGAATCTTGTGCCATTTTCCTCATTCATTGTTGAACTGTAACCTATTAAACGTCATTATTGTCAAACCTTTGTTCGCCAAACACTTCAAACGCATGAATTTCATGGAATCCGACAGACGCAGCTCCTCAGGCGGCCCAGGTGGGCTCGAACCCGGGCAGGTGGCGGCCGCACCGACTTACCGAGAGACTCACTGAGACTGTCATTCCAGAGAGTGTACATGTCATGTATTAGGCGACAGCTGTGTAGACATTAATATACTGACGCTTGGGTCTACGGTGGCTTTCAAAATTCCCCATATAAAAGGCAAAAATAATAATAATAAGAAGAAGACTATTACTAACACCTCCCACAAAAACACAATTGCCCTCCCAAAATGGCCGATTGAGAGCGTCTTCAGTGGGCGTGTTTGGTGACGTCGTGACGAATTATCTACGCAATTCTGATTGGCTAAAAGGATCATGTGACCACATACCTGTTAACCAATAAAATGTTGGATTTGTCTTTTATCGTTTTAAAGCGTTTCTCTGCTTCGGTTCGCGCCCAATCGATAATAGATTAGATAACTGCCTGTTTGTTGCATATACACACACACACACATTGTCAGAACCGCTTGTCCCATACGGGGTCACGGGGAACCGGAGCCTACCCGGCAACACAGGGCGTAAGGCCGGAAGGGGAGGGGGACACACCCAGGACGGGACGCCAGTCCGCCGCAAGGCACCCCAAGCGGGACTCGAACCCCAGACCCACCCGAGAGCAGGACTGTGGCCCAACCCACTGCGCCACCGCGCCCCCGCGCCCCCGCGCCCCCGCCTTGTTGCATATATTTTCTGCTTAATTCTTTTAACAACATTTTATAAACATGTAAATGTTGAAAGCTACACCACTCTATTTCTATACCATTCTTATAAATATGAAATTTCTTTAAAACTTAACCAAAATCACACTTTAACCTAACATTACGAGTTACTAATTTTAGCAGACGCTTTTCTCCAAAGCGACGTACATCTCATAGAAATACAATTTGTACATTACATTAGGAGAAAGAGAGACATAGTTGCAGACTGGTGATTCTTAAGTGAACGTAGTTTGTTTCCACTTCATGGACCGATGTTCATCGCACGAATAGATGCACAAAACTCAGACGACTCCTGATCACCTTCTAAGTTAGTTTTTTTTTTACTCACCCCTTTCCATCACTCCTAAAACATCAAAAGTTACACTGATGTACATATGACATTGAATATACAGCTTTCGTTTCAGTGAAATTCATTAAGCTAAAAGAAAATGAAAGAAATGATCAAATGAAATTTACATTTACATTTTTTTTTCATTTAGCATACATTTGTTTTGTCCAAAGCGATGTACATGTCAGAAAAAATACAATTAGTGCTTTACGTCATCAGAATGAGAGATTTGGTTGGAAACACTGAATCACTGTACTTGCTGTGTCACTGCATGATTAGGGCACTTTATAAAAGTATATAGTGAGTAATTATTCATCCCTTTATATAGATAGGTAGTTTTTACCAGAGTAAGTTAGGGGAACTACATTGCTTAAGGACACTACAACTAGTAGAGGAGTTGAACCCCTACTCCTGGGGTACAAAGTCATCTGCTCTAACCACTACACTGCCCCATAGGCTGTGAGGACCATGTACTTTGTAGAGTTAACAGTGCTGTTCGAGGATGCCATTGGAGAAGCACACGCACACACCTTCCGAACCACTTGTCCCATACGGGGTCACAGGGAGCCGGAGCCTAACCCGGCAACTCAGGGCATACGGCTAGAGGGGGAGAGGACATACCCAGGACGGGACGCCAGTTCGTCGCAAGGCACCCCAAGCGGGACTCGAACCCCAGACCCACAGGAGAGCAGGACCTGGTCCAACCCACCGCAGCACCGCAGCACCGCAGCACCGCAGCACCGCAGCACCGCAGCACCGCAGCACCGCAGCACCGCAGCACCGCAGCACCGCAGCACCGCAGCACCGCAGCACCGCAGCACCGCAGCACCGCAGCACCGCAGCACCGCAGCACCGCAGCACCGCAGCACCGCAGCACCGCAGCACCGCAGCACCGCAGCACCGCAGCACCCTCTCTCCATTGGAGAAGCACACACACACACATTTTCAGAACCGCTTGTCCCATACGGGGTCACGGGGAACCGGAGCCCACCCGGTAACACAGGGCGTAAGGCCGGAGGGGGAGGGGACACACCCAGGACGGGACGCCAGTCCGTCGCAAGGCACCCCAAGCGGGACTCGAACCCCAGACCCACCGGACAGCAGGACCGTGGTCCAACCCACTGCGCCACCGCACCCCCCATTGGAGAAGCATTCAAGCAGAAAATATTAAACTATACGGATTTGATGGCGGGATCATGTGAGGCCAGTAGAAGTCCGTGTTTGGGGGTTTGTAGCTAAATCATCTACGTCGTTGTTGTGAGAATTTGGTGTTAGAGGCCGTTTTTCAAGGGTGGCAGTGAAGGAGTTGTCTGAGGCTAATGAGAAGGCGAGTCAGTGGTTATGGTTGAGAAGAGAAGAAAGCAGGTGTGGAATGAAAATTTGATTTTACAAAGCTTTGCTACGCCTACACGTTGCTATGATGTTTAAGAATGGTTAGCTGCTGAACAGCCTATGCAAGGAAGTGTCACATCCCAGGCAGCAGTTTGGTGTCAGTCTACCCCTTTTTGGTGTCAATAAGAGATCCGAGGAATGCAGATTTACGTAAAACCCAGAGGACTGTTTTTTCCAATAAAGGAGATAAAGAAGATAAACTAGCGACTGTTGGAAGTGGTTTACAAAAGGATGAGCGATTAAGGGGCAGAGTGACATGCCTGGAATGTTGAAACAAAATGTATATCTTACCTGTGCTTGCGAAGATCCGCCCTAGAATGTCTATAAATATCTGCTTCCTTAGTTGTTGTGTGTGACTCTCTCTAGGAGGTTCACCCGTGTGCGCACATGAATAAATTAACTTTTCTGCAATCTGAGTGTCTTGCCGAACTGAGTCTTTTTCTTCCTACCACAGTTTCTGTATCACGTATTCTGTCTGAGTCTATCCGTGCACCGCGGGACGGGCCAGCCCTAACTTTTGCTTGGGCTTGGTCACTGGTGGGTCCCCTAGGCCTGGTATGGTTGCCCCCTCAGTCGGGTTCTTAGCAGCTCACGAGTCGGTCTGGCAGAAGGTCGTGATCCCGGCCGAGCCCCCAGAAACTGTGGCGTGATAGTTGTGGAGCTGTGTGTGGAGGGAAATGGGTCTGAGATGCCAGACTTCTCTGTTTAGCCTTCCTGAGGTGTCATGGTCTAATTCAACAAAACACAGACAAAGGGAGGTGGCCACTTGACAACCTCTGGGAAATACCCACGTTGGCACCCTGTGGTTGATGTGATGGTTGAGGGAGGAGATTAAGCTGCCTGGTCTTGAGTCATGGAGATGTATGATGGCAATTTTGGATATATTTCTCTTTGGCTTCATGGTCTAGTGGGTTGGACTGGTTCCTTGCGTACATTTGTTGTAATATGTGCATGGAGTGTAACATCTTATTCTGTGTTTGTTGAAGGAGAGGCATCACACCCAGCATGGGACACCACTCCATCACAAAGCACCCCAAGCAGGACTTGAACCCCAGACCTACCAGAGAGCAGGACCTGGTCCAGCCCACTGCACCACCACACCCCCCTCATGAAAGGTTTTTAACTTTTATGGACAGGTTAAAATATAACAGAGTAATTCAAAAAATACTTAGATTGTATGTAAAAACGAGCTCCACTGTTTTAACAGATGTTTTGAAACATGAAGTCCTTATTAATACGTTTATAACACACAAAATATGACTCTTGTTAGTCCTTGTGCTCAACTCACTGTGGTCAATATTAAAATCTGAGTGGGCATCAATCACTTACTTAGTCAACAGTACACTATCGTTTAGTGTGTGTTTGCACAGAGAAAGTGTGTAAAACCCTTATGGTTTTAACACACTGCACATTTGTTATTAGTATATTACACACGCGTTTTTTTTTTTTTCCCTGCGGATCACTATGGATCACCAGCTTTGGTGTCTGCTTTATTATGCACACTTTTTTTTTTTTGTTTTCTTCTTCGGATCAGAATGGATCACCAACCCACCAACCCCAGGGTGTCTGGCTCCACACTGTCTTACTCGACAGGAATAAATTTCTCCATTCATCATTTCCAATAATTAAAATCTTTATTCAATAAATAAATTCACACTTGTCACACTTGTCACACTTGTCATACTCACACGTGTCATAGTCCATGAAATGATGTGTGATATTCCGTCACCATGACGACAGGGTGACAGCAGGCAGTGTAGCAGTTCTGTGAAACCACCAGACAGCTCCGATGGGCTAGTAATCCATTCTGATCCGTCAGAAAGTTAACAAAAAACCCTCTCACTCACTAACAGGGTATATTTCCTGTCATATTGTCATTGATCATTTCATAGCGCCCTTTTCTTTTGTGGTAAAAGTTACATGCGATTTATTCTGAGAAGGGAAAATGACTGACAGTTCAAGTTGGCCAATGAAATAGCGATATGAGTCAGCTGACATCGAGAGGGGTTATTATTGGTTCATTCTTAGCCTATTTAATTCATAGAAGAAACCTTTAATTCTATGGAGACCAATGAAACCCACTAAATAAGTCACGTGCTCCGAAAGACCGCCTTCCCTGCGGTGTTAATGACACAGACCGAGTCGATGTCATTGGATAATAAAGGGCTGCGGTGATAAATTCGTCCGTCGTCACAAAAATGAGCAGTTGAGGCGTCATCATCATCATGTAGCATCAGTAGTAGTTCTGTTGGACTGTAGTTTTTCCAGAAGGTTTTTTTCGCACGTGGAAATTCGTCCTCTGCACATTTTTTTCCTCCCAACACTTCCTAAGTCTGTTACAAAAACGTACCAGAGTAAAAGGACATTTAGTACAAAGTGCACTTTATCCACAAATTCACTAACAAGTGCAGTAAATGCTGTACTTGTTACACTGTATATATTTGTACATGGATTATTGACATTTTTTTTTTTATCTACCGTTAGTACCTACAGCTAGTGTAACTTACAGGTAATATGACGTGTAAGTCATATTAGGGTAAAAATGAGTAGCAGCGAAAGGCAAAAACTCTTCTTCTGTTTCTCCTCCATCAGATGCCTGTCAGTTCACACTGGACACAAATACAGTCAATAAACACCTCCGTCTGTCTGAGAGGAACACAGTGGTGACCCATGAGGAACATCTATAGTCATATCCTGATCATCCAGAAAGATTTGAGCACTGGAACCAAGTTCTGTGTACAGAGGGTCTGTCTGGGTGCTGTTACTGGGAGGTGGAATGGGGTGGAGAGTGGGTGTATATAGCAGTGTCCTATAAAGGGATTAACAAGAAAGGAGGAGGTAATGACTGTTGTCTTGGATACAGTAACAAGTCCTGGAGTTTGATCTGCTCTCCCTCAAGTTACAGTTTCTGTCACAATGATGAGGAGACTCCAGTATCTGGTCGCAGGAACTCTCTCCTTCTACAGTGTCTCTGACACAATGACCCTCCCCCACAGAGTCCAGACCACATTCACTGAACCCCTCTATCCTGGGTTTTGGGTTAATATGTCATCTAAAGTGAAACTCTTCTCTGAGATGAGAGGAAACAGGAGCTGAACTCAGACTGAAGGAGGAATCCTGTGTGTGTTCTTGTATTGTTCTCTTCAAATGTTCTGCTTGTTTTTCTGCTCTATTTCAACAATTTTTCTTCAGACATTATTATTAAACTTATCAGAGAGCTTTTTGAAAATAATGTCATTATTATTCTTTCAGTGCAAGTGACACAGTGGTGCAGCAGGTTGTGCTGCTACCTTCTGGTTCCTGGGCTGTTGAAAAGTAGGTTTGAATTTGGCTCAGTCTGTGTTGAGTTTGCATGTTCTGTCTGTGTGGGTTTCTTCTGGTTGCTCTGGTTTCCTTTCACATTCCAAAGACATGTAGTTCACATAAACCAGCAGCACTAAATTTCCCACAGTGTGTATCAGGGGCTACCCTGTGATGTAACCCCCCCCTACCCTCCTTCAGCCTTGCATCTGGTGCTTTCAGGATAGGTTTGAGACTACCACAACTCTGATGAGGATAAGCAGCTTGTGAAAATGGACAAATCTTTCAGTAGAGACAGAGAGACTCACACACACACTACAAGAGTGTCCAATTCACCTGAACAGCTTGTCTTTGGACAGTGGGAGGTAACCAGAGCACCCAGAGGGAACTGACAGGGAGAACACACAAACTCCAAACCAACTATGTAGGGTAGGGTTTGAACCTACACCCAAACAGCCCAGGCACTGAGAGGTGGCAGCACTACTCACTGTGTCACGGTGTTTCCGCATCATACAAACCGATATTACCAGCTAATGTACTACAGATTGATTTACATCAGTTCAGTCTGAATGAGTATTTGGGGATTTGGAACCAACAACCTTCATCGTGCAGCACTGTCAAAGTAAACTTTATTGTCATTCCACCTATTGGTGTGTTACACGTACAGGTGAACCAAATTTTTGTTTGTCTTAGGACCTCCATGCCACATAGAACATGTAGTGCAGTGTGTTACAAATAAGACGAGTGTAAATACAGTCCAATGCAGTACACATCATATACACAGAGCATGAGCACTAGAGGCAATAAAACAGCAGTGTGAACTATAGGAGCAGCAGTACAATTCGATAAGGGAATAATAAGTGACATGACAGTTTGAATCGATTTTTTGGAGGATGGTGCTCCCAAGGAGCAGACGATTCAGTTATTTGCATAACGTATGCTGTGCAACAAAGTGACGTGTGCTTAGTTCAAGTGACCTTTGCAGTGTCTTCCTTTCGTATATGAAACAACAGTTTCACAAGATGAGTGTGCGGATGGTCTGGGGGGGTCATGCTGTTGAGGATTCACACAGCCTGAAGGAAGAAGCTTCATACAGGCCAGAGGAGATGGTCCAGATGCCAATCTGTCGCAAGGCACCCCAAGTGGGGCTCGAACCCCAGACCCACCACAATCTATAGTATAACCCCCCATTTATATTACTTCATTCAGGAGACATACATGCTATGTAGTCTTATCAGCCCACACAAAGTGACTTACAGATACACTACTCACACTGAGTCACTCATCCATGCATCATTGAAACACACTCTGTCTGTCACTCACACACTGTGGGTGACTCAGAGTCAACAGTCCACCTGAACAGCATGTGCTTGGACTGTGGAAGGAAACCCACAGAGACCAAGAGGGAATCAAACCCACATCGTATTGCACTACTCAGGCACTGCGAGACAGCACTGTGTCACCATACCACCCAGAAGCACACAGATGGTGACGCCCCCACAGGGTGCAGATGTCAGAGTGTAGCTGAGTCAGGTGTCACTCTGAGTCCCACAGCAACCAACCGGCACCCTGCAGAGGGCAGGACACAAAGGAGATTCTGTAATCTTGCACATAAACACACATACCTGAGAACACACACACACACACCCCTCCTACCAGGACTGTCTGTGGTGTGATGTCCATCTTCACTACATCATTTGTAAACAGGTAAACCTGGGAAATCAGCCATAGAGCTCAGGTACACACTTTTGTTACACACTTTTTTTATTGATACTGTTATTATTATGTTACTGCTATTCATTTTTGGCAGATGTTTTCTTCTGTCTTCACAGTTTCACACTTAAACAATTAATAGAGCAGGATGTTTACCAGGGCAGATCAGATTGACCACATTTCAGTGTCAAAAGCATGGTTATTCCTGGGACTTGAACCAGCTATCATCTGGTCCTGGTCCCAGTCTCATGAAGGGCTTAGGGAGTGAGGAGTGACTTTACTGTCAGAAAGATGGGATGTGGTGAAAAGGAGCCAAACTACTGACTATGAGCTCAGAAAGACAAGCTGCTATACAGCAAGTGTCCAGTAGGTGGAGACAAACAGCATTTCAGTCTCCTTCTTGTACAGACATTTCTTTCCAATGTTTCTATAACTTCTCCAGACACAACTGGTAGAATTCAGTCAACGTGAAGTTTACTGGTTGACCACACATCTCTCACAAGAGATGATATCTGACCAGAGTTTATTCAGTATCACAATGTGATACAATGTGAGTGGATTAATTTCTTGGACTTGTCTCGGGTTGTTGGAGGATGATGTGTTTACCATGACCTGCCTGACTGGTGTTCTTGCTCTTCTGTGCTGTGTCACACATGTATTAATACACACACACACAGAAAGTCAATGCAGAGAGGTGAGGTGGGGAATGTAAGGGATTTTTGGGGGATCTAGTGTTTTTATGCCAATGGAAATGAAATTTATGGACAGCACTTTCCATGACCTTTATGGACATATTCTGTTTTACTTTGTTGCAAGTATTAATTATGAAAGATGAAGAAATGCTGTAGCAAATGCCAAAATTGCTCAAAATATTGTTAGTGTGCTTG
Organism: Scleropages formosus; assembly: GCF_900964775.1. Classification (NCBI taxonomy): domain Eukaryota; kingdom Metazoa; phylum Chordata; class Actinopteri; order Osteoglossiformes; family Osteoglossidae; genus Scleropages; species Scleropages formosus. The sequence continues at coordinate 30,803,828 of NC_041814.1, read as the reverse complement.
ATATATTTCTTTTAAATGAAATTAAAACATAATTTTAAGTCCTTTATCTGCCCCATAAAGAGTACCATCACAGGCACAGTTAAGAAGGAAAAGGGCTCAGTCCGACACCACACCTCCTGTTGCTTCTGCAGCACATCTCTGCATGGATGACCAAAGACCACCTGCAACTCAACCTCTCCAAAACTCAAACCCTCCACATCCTGGAGGAAATGGCCCTTCCACGCTGTATCTCTCTCTATCCTCTGTCCCTCTTTCTATTGCTGTCGCCATCAAATTTAAGATTCTCACCACAGCATACAAAACCATCAGTGGGTCTGCATCCCAGTACCTACAGGACCTGATCACTTGTTACAGCCAAACAGATCAGTATGCTTCTTCACCTCTGGATACTTTATGATCCCAAAATCAAAAGCCCACAGGTTCTTGGTTTTGGTTCGAGTCTTTTGAAATGAGCTCCCTCTGTCCTTCAGAGCTACTGAATCCTTCCAAGCATCTCAGAAGGGCCTGATAACCTGTGTCCTTTTGGTCCTGTTTTCATCCCAAGCTCTTAAGCTCTTTTCATCCATTAGTTTGTCACTCTTTCCTAGAAATACAGTTTTTCAGGTCCCTTCACCAGGCAGCCACTTGAACACTATGTGTGGTAGGAAAATGGTGGTATTAGACAGACAATCTGTGCTTTATTAATCATGTTTATATGTAAAGCTCTTCATCTGCACTTATTGACTTACATTTCTGTCTTCTGGAGGATAAAACCTCGCCCGAATTCACCCAGATACAGATACTCAAGTGTGATGGTCAGTTCACAGTAAAACTCCAGTGTGGACCCAGTAAATAGAATCACTAACAGTATCACTAATAATATGACTAATACATGAAGGAGAATGATCCACACAGGCAGCAGGAGATAAGAGGGAAGTGGGAAATCTGTCCAAAAACAAAATCTGGAGCTTCCTCTAGTGGAGAGAAGAAAAAATTGAGCCTATAAATATGCCTCTTCAATAAGAGCCTGTAAACTGTCATGTCAGAACATCAATGTTTGTGGCTGTTGTACCTCCCATTATCTAGATGTGAGAAGAACAATATTCAGCACTAGTTTACCATGGTGGTTATGGATTCCTTTACTCAAATGTGCTAAGTTTGTAATGTGCTAAGCAATAACAAAAAGGTGGACTTATTGCCTCATTTTATTGAAAGGTTTAAACAAATTCACACAGAAGCTGTTGAAATAAGAGGACCAAAAAAAAGAGAGAAATCCAGAATAAAGCACTCCACTCTAATCATGCATGTATCCAAGAGATATCATACACTCACACAGCAACTTTCCAGCTGAAGACACTCATAAATATAGGGGAAAATTACAAAAAAACAAAAATCAAAGTTTAGCAACAGTTGTCTGAGGTGGTTTTCTTATTGCCGAGTTAAAATGTAAACATTAGACCAGCAGACAATTGGAGAACGAGAAATGCTACATCAAAACAAAAGCATTACTGATTTGGTTGACTGCTGATACCAAATTCTACTTGAAAGGCCTGAAGGAGCGATGTCTGTTCTCTGACAGCACTGGGGAATTATGGGAAGGCCTGGAGATTTTGCAGCAAGAGTCCAGGTTGCCTATTTTTCTAGTCAAATGTACGCTTCTGCTGGTATTCATGGAATCCCTGGTCTAACAAATGACATGACACAGTTAACCTGAAGATACTCATTGTGATTGGCATGACCCAGTCACAGCAGCAGCGTACATTATACCACAGTAACTTGCGGTTACGCTAAACAGCAGAGGTCACTAGCTGGAAGCTAAGGTTTAATTCAGCGCTGGATAATCAAAGGTCACACATCGTGTCACTGCATCACTGCAAAGATGGATATGGGGAGCATGGCCAGATTCTCAGATCCGTTTGCCTTACTATCATCAGCCTGCCTTTAAATCAGGTGTTTAGAGAGTTTGCGTGAGGTGTAAGGAGCTTCGTCATGCCCAGTATTGGTCAACTGGTCACACTTAGCTCTGAGGGAACACCTTGGACCGAGGCTAATAAACACACACCCTGAAAAAGGTTTCTAAAACAAAAGGTCATATGATTCTGGAAACTTTTTTAACCCCTTATCCTGCAATTTTCAGGCATCTGAAGAGCCCCCCCACCCCAATAAACCCTGGGGTGTGAAAATCAATTGCTCAAAGTTACAGAAGCATCACGTTTTAGTAAAGGCAAAAAAGACATTTCCAAGACAGATATGTCAGTCTAATTTTAGTGTTTATATTGCATTGTTAAGCATCAAAATTGTGTTGGGTACTTCTGTGAAACATCTGACAATGAAGTGCAAATTACCAGGCCTGCTGTCGGAATACACCCAACACAATTATCCCCTCTACAGTCATTGGTCATCAACTCCAAACCACATGACAAGCCAATCAACAACTTGGACAGCAGAAGGGAAAGTGACAGTGCTCATCAATTCTTACCAGGATGAAAAATACATCTTGCAAAATCACAATTCCCCTGCTAATGAAGCAATAAAAACAATGCTCCACTCCACCTGATCACAATTCCAGCACCCCAGATTTCAGGCAGAATATATCAACCACTTTTGAGAGCTTCCACATTTAACATTGGGATGTACCTAAACATACTAGCAAACCCACTGTCCCATTGACAGCTGATGTTACCCAGCTAGAGGCAAAAGCTGCCCTGCACTGGACCATTGCAACTGTAAACCATACGGCATCAGGAGGTGGCAAGAGGTTGCCTTTTATAACCTCAACATGCCTAGGCTGACAACCAAATCAGAATCCAGGTCAGTCAACGAAGGATCGAATTCCAGCCTCTGGCTGCATCACTATGTATCCTAACGCAGTCAGAGGACAGGTTTAGACAGATTGCATAGATAAGGAGGAACTTTGAAAACATCAAAAGCAGCATTGTTACTGGATGGTACCACTCCACTATTCCACAGGGCACAACTGGGGAACCCTAGAGTCTATCATATAAAGAGCCAGAACATTACCACCATTTCCCCTGTACACCCTGGTATGACCAGGTAAAGGCAAGCAGCAGGGACATGTCACTGACTACCTTGCTGTCAACACTTTGACAAAGAATCACAGAACTGGACCTCCACACCGCAGATGCCTACCAAAGTCATGATTCTTTATTTTGTAGAAATAACCTAACATCATTCAGTTATGAGTTTAATTCTGGTTGTGTGCAAACAAAAAAGTGTGTTTATTGCCTCTCAGCAAATTCCAGACATGTTGCTAAACTTTTATTGTTCGATACATATTGAGGGGGACTTCAGATGCCACAGCCTGCTGGGGTCTCGGTGGCATCAGCGTGGCTTTAAAATCCGTGGACCTTCAACTGCTCCTCCTTGACGATGCCAACCTGCAACAAGAAACGGCAACTGTGTCACTCCAGGAAGTTCCAGTGGGGGGGGGGGGGAGAGAGAGATTAACTTACCGAAAAAAAGAAAATTTGTGAAGACAGGACTGGTCCAGCCACTCTTCTGTTTATGTTTAGCGTGTTGAGACCCATCTTCAATACTCTAACTCCACAAAATTGAAACCCAGCCAAAGAGCTTTACTTATTTAAAACAAATTTAGACAGCCTAGTCCTTCTGACATTTATATTCATCTAAAGAGTTGAGACCTTGAGAATTCCTCAAAGTCAGGACAAGTTTGATCTTCAATACTTTATCTACCATCTTAGCTGTACACCGTCTTCACATTACAGACAAGCGAGTTAAATTCAGAAAGACTCGCTAGTTTTTAAAAGGATTTTCTACACTCGCATTCTACAGTTTCTGCTCATTTCCACAGCTGATCTGGTCTTACTAAGCACTGTTATGGAATTACAGGATAATGTAGTGTTAGTCATTTAAAATTTGTTTTAATTGAGCTCAAATAATATTAAGCCTTACTATATTACATCCAAGATTTTTACAGAGCCCAGTTGATCAGCCAAGGGTTGTATGCATTAACCTTTTATTACCTTTATTCATTTAGCTGACACTTTGCCCAAAACATGCCAAGGAAAACAGAGTAGCGTAACATTTATCCTAGACTGCGCTAATAAAATTATTAATTTCTCTAAGTACCTTGGCACAAGGCAACAAGGGATTAAAACCTGCCACTTCTGAGCCAAGTTGCAGCAGCTCCAAACACTATGCTACCTGTGGCATTATGCCTTGGGGATAAAGGAGTTACAAAATTATATACTTCTGGTCCCAACTGCATAAACTAAGGAAGTAGGGTACTCATTTAAAACACCAACCCATATTTACAGCTAATTATGTCACTACAGCAATGAAAGAAAAGAGCAACAACAGTCACCCAACAAACATGGGCATGACTGCCAGAGCCGCAGTTTTAAAATGTTAAGTTGCTGAAAGCTCCATAACAGAGGGTGGATACTTACTTCAAGGAGGAACTGGCAGATGTTTTTCCTCTGGTCTCCCTGAAGCTGGATGACCTCCCCGTACTCGGGGTGCTCAATCACAGTGCCATTGCAGGCAAATTTCTGAGAGACACACAACATCTTTAGCTTCTCAAGTACCTTCGACATTGGTGGAAATTCTGCAAATTTCACATAAGTGTAGCCAAATTCTGGAAGACCAATTTGACACATCCATAACAAAATGATTACCTGACACTTTAAGGACCTCATAAACCTCTTAAAATACTGCAAGTTTCCAAATACAGATGAAGATAGATATGGTTCTGAAAACAGACCAAGTACAGATACCGAAAGGGCAGGGCAAAATAGAGCGCTGTCAATTAAAGCCTGCCACAGGCACAGAGTAGTGTGTCCAGGGTCTTCTGGACTCCAAAACACTTAACCCGACCCTTTCAGTATGCGATGCAAAGGGGAAATGTGGACGCACCGCCTCTCTGAGCACAGCCAGAACTTTCCCTTTGTACCTCACTGACAGCAGGTTACAGTCTCCAAAACAAAGACACTAGCACATTACCTTTTTGAAAGCTTTCACAAGCTTCTTCTTGTCGTAGTCATTAGCTATGCCTTGAACGGTGGTCAGGGTCTTGCGGCCGTTCCGCTGCTGGATCCTTATGTGAATGTAATCCTCGGTCCCGGCCGGGAGCAGGTCGTCACCCTTAGTTGCATCAGCAAAGGGATCTATTTCGGGGGGCAGGAGAGAACCAATCACACCACATTTATTTGTTTTGCTTTATCCTGGAGCAATTTAGGCCAAATACCTTACTCAAGGACACTACAGCCAGAGGTGAGATTCAAACTTGTGAGCCTTGGGTCCAAAGGAACCAGCTCTAGCCACTATGCTACCAGCTGTCCCCATGATCATAATGGGGATTGCAGCCACGATGTACATAAAGCAGATACACAACTACCCATATTAGGAAACATGAGTTGACCTGTTCCATCTTCAGGTTTCTCAAGACTTGTAAGACCACCATCATGAATCACAAAATTATCAAGTTGCACCCAACTTGCATAAAGTTAACATACATAATATAAAATTTACACTACTCTGCATATTTTAAAGCATAGTACATACCCTAGCCTAGAAACCTCACGTTGGAAGGGGGGGGGGGGGACACCCTGGAATGTTTAAGTACTTAAACAGCCCCTTGACCACTCTTAAAATATTTTTATGAGTTTATTTTAGTTTTTCCATTTCGTGTCCGAATCGATATTCATTCTTTCGCGCTATTTCCGGCTAAAATTTAGTTTTTCTAGACTAGCTTAGGCTTAGCAGCTGCTGGGCCGTGGCGTGTACGATGGAGGGTTTTATTATCGGAAAAATGAAAGATCTACCCTTGCAGGCGATTAAGAATCTCCCCCACTTTATATATAAAACTATTCTTAAATATATGCAGCAGCGTAAAACATAATATTAAATGCCGCGACTCCACCCCAACATTAGCCTCCATGAATGATCGCAACTGAAGTTGACTACAGTAAAATTTTTACTCAATCAATCGCCTGCTACTTAGTGAAATGGTGAATGAATCGTTTAAAAAAAAAAAAGCTGATAGAAATCTTCTTTACCCTACCACACTGGAGCAGTTAAGTAATTGGGATTTTTAAACTAATAAGGAATTCAGTAGTTAAAAAATTGAGTTCAAAATGATATGACACCATTGGCATTGCCTCCAGGCCCCGAGCTGAAGGCCGTCACAGCGACAGCGCATTCACCGGCAGCTTCAGGGCGCCTAAAACCGGACAGCTCTGCGAGTCGACTGCCGAGGCCTCACTTACCGAAGGACTGGAGGTTCTGGATAGTGGACATGCGATATTAGGGCGAGAGCTGTGCGGAGATGAAATCTACCGGGGCTTGTGTGCCGCCTCGTTTGGCTCAGCAGTGGCTTCTAAAATTAGCGAAAGTGAGTTTTAAAAAAGGGTGAAAACAAAAAACAAAGGCAGCCCTACACTCCGGCAGACGCACTCACAAAATGGCCGACGAACAGCTTTTCTTCGCATTATGGGATAGCCACCTCGGGGGCGTGTTTTAAAAACGTCACTGTCGCGCGGTAACCGTACTGTGTTTACGGCATGCCGATTCGCTCAAATTGATCATGTGACCAGAAGCCAATTGCAATTGACCAATCAGATGTTGGGTACTTTAAAAATATGCTTTAAAGTGTTTATTTAAGTTTGATTGATGTGATTTATTCTTTGACAACGAGAAGTCATATAACAGCGGAAGACTACGCTGTGTGAATGTAGGAGGTTTTGTGTATCACAGATTCATGAACATAAGTTTTCTTTAAAGAGCAAGGATTGAATAAAAACGGTACTTTAATCTCTTCACCACTCAAGTATAATGCACGAGTAACGATGGCAGCGGTCCGGAGTCTATCCCGGCAGGACAGGGCCTGAGGCAGAATCACCCGGGACGGGCGCGTCTCTCTCTCTCTCTCTCTCTCTCTCTCTCTCTCTCTCTCTCTCTCGCTCTCTCACATACACACAATGTTCAATTTAGACTCCCCAGTTCACTTAAATGCCACCCACTGCACCACCACGCTGCCCTAAAAGATTAGTTTATCAGAAGCTATTGTTATATTGGTTTTGCTAACATTAATAACAAGAAAGAAAGAAACAAAAAAGTACAGCAAAGATGTAATGGCAAAATAATGGAACCAACATTCAAAAGAAAAGAGTTCGGTACACCGTTCATCTTAGATCTTTGAAAGGATAATTTCTATGCCACATCTTAGACAATAAACTCTTTAAATGTTAACATGTTTGTCAGAAGCTTTCAGAGGTTTCTCTTCCTGCAATTAATAAAATATCTCATGCGTGAAAATGCTATATTGCTGAAAATATTCCTGCTATGTTTATTATGTTTATTTTCAATTACATTTTTTACTCAGATGAAGCACAGCAGAATCCCCCAGTATTTTTCCAAACTTGTTTTTTGTCGCTAATATTGTCCTGATCGGGGCTGCAGCGGTCAGGTGCCTATCCAGGAAGCATCGGGTGCAAAGCTGAAGGACGGCCATAAACTGGAATGGATGCCAGTCCATCACAGGATATCGACACACACAGACACACACACCAGGAGGCCGGTAGCGCAGCAGTTAGAACCACCGTCTATTCACAGGTTGCAGGGTCAAATCCCACCTTCTGCTGTAAAACCCTTGCACAAGGTATTCACTAACAAAATGTTCCCTTGCTGTATAAATGGGTATGTCAGTGTACTTTGCTTAGCACTGTAATCTGGTGTGGAGAAAGTTGTCAGCTAAATGAACAAACACAGTGTATTTACCCCAGTAAGTTACCTTGGAAAAATAAATCAGTGAAATACTGGTTAATAGCCTCTGTAACTTGCTTTGGATAAATGCACTTCATAAACACGTCTTCCGCTGTTCAATTGCGTGGAGATCCAAACGCTGTCCTCGTGAACCTGAAGAAACGCCTCAGAAGTTAAAGCAGGGCCATTAGAGGAAACCCCTTGAAGACGTGTTAAACGGTGGACATTGCGAGCGAATTTTTGTACATGAATGTGTATTTATATATCACTTGAGTAACTCATGAAATTCTGAATTTACTGTGATACTCCAGTAACTTTATAAACTGTATCTACTGAAAACAGTGAGAAGTGACTCAACTCCAGCACCAGACCTCCTACTGTAGACCCAGGAAATGCCTCTTACTGTCACACCCTGAACCAGTTCAGCAAAATGAAACTAAATTCACTTCCTGTAAACCAACATGGCACAAGCTGGAGATCTCCTTTATCAGGACAATTTCAGCTGTTCAGTCTGTCTGGATCTACTGAAGGATCCAGTGACTATCCCGTGTGGACACAGTTACTGTACGGACTGTATTAAGGGCTGCTGGGATCAGGAAGATGATGCTGGTGTCTACAGCTGTCCTCAGTGCAGACAGACCTTCACCTCAAGACCTGTTCTGGGTAGAAACACCCTGCTGGCTGAAGTGGTGGAGAAACTGAAGAAGACAGAACTCCAAGATGCTCCTTCTGAACACTGTTACACTGGACCTGGAGATGTGGTGTGTGATTTCTGTACCGGTAGAAAACTCAAAGCTGTCAAGTCCTGTCTGGTGTGTCTGGTTTCTTACTGCGAAACTCACCTCCAGCCTCACTATGACTCGCCAGCTTTTAAAAAACACAAACTTACTGATGCTGCCAGAAACCTTCAGGAAAAGGTCTGTTCCCACCATGACAAATTGCTGGAGGTCTACTGTCGTACTGATCAGCAGTGTATCTGTTTGCTGTGCGTGATGGACAAACACAGAGGACATGATACAGTCTCTGATGCTGCAGAAAGGACTGAGAAACAGGTAAGGACTCAAAAATCACAACTCTTCAATAACAGCTGTATGAAGAAAATGCTTTTTAGCTTGGTTTTACAACAGTTAACTCCAAAGTCACCTTACCACTAATTTGCAATCGATGAAAGCAGAACAATACAATACACACACAGTGGGTGATTTTTAGAGTCACTAATCCACCTTAACAGCATATCTTTGGACTGCAGGAGGAAATCAGAGCACCCAGGTGAAACCCATGCAGACACAAACAGAACATTCAAACTTCACACAGACTGAGTGGAGATCAAACCCACATCCTCTCACACTGCCCAGGAGTTATGAGACAGCAACAATACACACTATGCCGCTCATACAAAGAAAAAAGTGATGAAAGTTAAACTAAAAATGAATGGGAATATGTTTATCCCTTTTAAAGTTTATGAATATAGTGTTAAATAAAAGGAGGAACCAGTGTATAATTTTGTCTTTCTGCAGAAGCATCTAGAAACAAGACAGAGTGAATTTCAACAGAGGATCAGTGAGAGAGAGAAGAAGGTACAGGAGCTGAGAGAGGCTGTGGACTCACTCACAGTGAGTATGGAGCAGAGGAGAAGACAACAGCTGGCTGCTGGAAGAGCCATTTGAGGGCTCAGTCAGGGCTCTCCTCCAGTCACACAGTGAGGAGACCACAGTTGGACCACTTTCCAGTGCTGTGGCTCACGATCGCACTGAGTCACACTGTGGGGAATAAACAGGCTCCTTCCTCTCTGTGTGTCTCTAACAGCGCTCTGCACAGGCAGCAGTGGAGGACACCGACAGCATCTTCACCCAGATGATCCGCTCCCTTGAGAAAAGGCGCTCTGAGCTCAAAGATGTGATCAGAGCTCAGGAGAAGGCTGCACTGAGTCAGGCTGAAGGTCTTCTGGAGCAACTGGAGCAGGAGATTGCTGAGTTGAAAAGGCAAAATGCTGAGCTGGAGCAGCTTTCACACACAGAGGATCACATCCATTTCCTACAGGTAACAACACTGCTTTTCTATGAGACTGGAGAACACAGCATGTGTGATACATTTATATGATACAGTTAAAGGATGTGAGTTGGAGATGCTTCTTTCACTCATTCTATCTGTGTGTGTAGAGTTTCCAGTCTCTCTGTGTCCCTCCTGGACCTGTACACTTACCCACCATCACTGTGAACCCACACTGCTCTTTTGGAGATGTGAAAAAAGCTCTTTCTGATCTCAAAGTCCAACTAGAGGAAGCCTGTAAGAAAAAATTCACAGAGATTTCCCAAACAGGTTTGTAGAGAAATACTTTTTCAATAATTCCGTTATCTCCATTCACACACAATGTAGTACATTGTTTCTCATAAACACATTTATACATAGTTTTTAATACAAACAAAATGCATTTACAGTGAAGTTTGTGAAGGTCTTAAAGCCCAGTCCATGTGAGTATTCTTAGTGAAACTCTGTTAATCATCTCCGTTACAGTAAAAATGAAACCATACGGTAAACACACATGTACACAGGACCAGAGGTAAATCCCATTCACTCACCTCTCTGTTCCTCTTCATCTCTTTCTAGTGAGAAAAGTCAAAGTGATTCCAGAACCCAGGACCAGAGAAGAGTTTTTGTACTGTAAGTCTGTTCACAAACATTCAGACACACACACACACACACACACACACACACACACACACCTGTGATTGACTAAATTTTGTGCCATTAATTGTGTGGAGTTTCCATGTTGTCCCTGAGTTTGAGTGAATTTGTGTACAGTGTGTGTGTGTTTCAGCATTGTATTACAAGGGAGACGTGTTCAGCAGCCAAAATCAATGATCAGGTTCAAGTTCTTAAAGAATTGTTCAAATTGCAATAAAAGTACTGTACAAAAATAAATTTGAGTGAAAGAAAAATTTGAGGGTTCAAAAAACAATTTGAGTATCAGGTTGTTTTGAGCTACATAGTTCTTAATATTTTGAGCCATTAACAGCTTAAACAGGTCAAGTTTAACTTTACTTGTGTATATAATAATACTGTAGCATTTCTCCTCCATGGAACTACTAGAAAGCAGTTCAGGAATCAGGGTTGAAGGAATATGCACTTCATCCATAAAGTACATGTATTTTTACAGCAATCTTAATAGACACTTCAGACAGTACAAGTAGTCCTGAACAGAGGAGAATCCCCCTGAGTCACTCCCAGCCCCCCTACCGCACCCCATGGTTAAGGGGCCACCCCAGAACACCCCAGAATTCCCCTCATGACATACCGCGCATAAGCAGAGCAACGTCCAATCAGAACAACACACACAACGATGTACAGATATAAACCCTAATAACTATTTACACAGAGCTATTACAACTCAATGGGGGGGTGCGGTGGCGCAGTGGGTTGGACTGGGTCCTACTCTCCAGTGGGTCTGGGGTTCGAGTCCCGCTTGGGGTGCCTTGCGACAGACTGACGTCCTGTCCTGGGTGTGTCCCCTCCCCCTCCGGCCTTACGCCCTGTGTTGCCGGGTAGGCTCCGGTTCCCTGTGACCCCGTATGGGACCAGCGGTTCCGAAAATGTGTGTGTGTGTGTGTGTGTGTGTGTGTGTGTGTTACAACTCCCCTCAGCGCCGTTACAATACAATCTTATATTGCCAACAGCTTCTAATGCATGTGAACTACACAAAGGGTCCAAAATAAAATCTGATTGGCCAACAATAAAATCTTATTACCTGTTACTTGTCATTATGTCGTCACAAAGAGTCACCAGTTGAGGCTTCATGTAGCATCACTAGTAGTTCCGTTGGACTGTAGTGTCTCCACAAGTGTTTTTCACACATGGAAATCCATCTTCTGCACATTTCTTTCCTCCCAACTCTTCCTAAGTCTCATGTGTCTGTGCTACAGAAACATACCAGAGTAAAAGGACATTTAGTACAAAGTGCACTTTATCCACAAATTCACTGAACAAGTGCAGTAAATGATGTACTTGTTACACTGTATGTATTTGTACATTAATTATTGAGATTTTATCCACTGTTAGCACCTACAGCTGTAATTTACACTTAATATGACAGTAAATCAAGGTAAAAATGAAAATCAACTGATGGCAAAAACTCTTCTCTTCTTCTGTTTCTCCTCCATCAGATGCCTGTCAGCTCACACTGGACACAAATACAGCGAATAAACACCTCCGTCTGTCTGAGAGAAACACAGTGGTGACCTGTGAAAAACATCTACAGTCATATCCTGATCATCCAGAGAGATTTGAGCACTGGAACCAAGTTCTGTGTACAGAGGGTCTGTCTGGACGCTGTTACTGGGAGCTTCAGTGGAGTGGAGATTATGGGGTTTATATAGCAGTGTCATATAAAGGGATCAACAGGAAAGGAGGTGATGGCTGTCGTCTTGGATACAATAACAAGTCCTGGAGTTTGTTCTGCTCTCCCTCCAGTTACAGTTTCTATCACAATGATGAGGAGACTCCAGTATCTGGTCCCAGTTCCTCCAGAATAGGAGTTTACCTGGATCACAGGGCAGGAACTCTGTCCTTCTACAGTGTCTCTAAGGACACAATGACCCTCCTCCACAGAGTCCAGACCATATTCACAGAACCCCTCTATCCTGGATTTATGGTTTTTGCAACAGGATCTGAAGTGAAACTGTGTTCTCTGAGATGAGAGGAAACAGGAGCTGAACTCAGAATGGAGGAATCTGTGTTTTCCTGTATTGTTCTCTTCAAACATGTTTTCTGCTCTATTATAACAGTATTTCTTTAGACGTTATTATTAAAGTTATCAGACTGCTGTTTGAGAGGGTGCGGCGGCGCAGCGGACTTGGCTGGGTCCTGCTCTCTGGCGGGTCTGGGGTCCGAGTCCCACTTGGGGTGCTTTGCGATGGACTGGTGTCTCGTTCTAGGTGTGGCCCCTCCCCCTCAAGCCCTGCGCCCTGTGTTGCCAGGTTAGGCTTCGGTTTGCCACGACCCCACTTGGGGCAAGCGGTTTCAGTCAGTGTGTGTGTGTGCACTTAACACCATAAATCATTGTGGAGAAAAACACCAGATGAATTAATTAGTTAAATTAATTAATTGGGCAGCAGGATGACACAGCGAGTAGCGCTGCTGTCTTACAGCACATGGGTGGTGCGAAAGGACATGGGTTTGATCCCTGCTCAGTTTGTGTGGAGTTTGCATGTTCTCCCTGTGTCTGTGTGGGTTTCCTCTGGGTGCTCTGGTTTCCTCCCACAGTCCTAAGAAATGTTGTTCCGGTTCCCCCATAGTGTGTGAGTGACAGAGAGAGTGTGTGTGTTCCACTGATGTATGGATGAGTGACCCATTGTAAGGAGTATATCTAGCAGCATAAGTCACCTTGGTGAATATGGTGTGTGGGCTCATAACACTACATAGTGTTCATTGGAAGTCACTTTGGAGAAAAGTGTCTGTTAAATAAATAAACATAAATTAGTAATAGCAATAATATAGAATCTGATATGTCATTTATGATAACAGGTTTATATTAATCAGTGGTTGTGATTGGTTGATGTAACAGTTCAGGTTTACCACAGTTTTCATACCACTGTATGAAAACTCACTCATTCCTCCAAAACACACACACATTTTTCAGAACCGCTTGTCCCTTACGGGGTCACGGGGAACCGGAGCCTACCCGGCAACACAGGGCGTAAGGCCGGAGGGGGAAGGGGATGCACCCAGGACGGGACGCCAGTCCATCACAAGGCACCCCAAGCGGGACTCGAACCCCAGACCCACCGGAGAGTAGGACTGCGGTCCAACCCACTGCGCCACCGCACCCCCTCCTCCAAAACAGTTAAACCAATTTAGTTGTCAGACCTTCATATCACACATTCAAAACACACACTCACCTCCCCAGGTTCTCTCTAACATGTGTAACACCTGTGTGTTACTAACACATCAATGCTGGTCCCTTTCACGTGCGACAAAAAACCCAAGAAATGTTTTTGGTGCCCTTATATCCTCTCTGTGTCTCTGATGCTCATGTTCTGTTGGAGCTCAGTGGGAAAACTCAGTGTTGGGAAGCTTGCAGTCAGCTGGTTTGGATTAATCACTGTATGTCATAGTAATGGTGGAGTGTAATTTAAGGGTAAATGATATTCATGACTAAAGTTACTAAAATAGCCCTGCAGTATAACTTATTATATTGCGATCAGGGTCTAGTCTTTCCTAAAGACAGAAGGGAGGCTGTCTGAAAAGGTTCATTCACTATTTTGAGAGAATGCGGTGAAAATTCTCCTGATGGTGTATCAGTGGATGATGTATGTGAAGTATGGAGCACATTTGTAATTATTGTATATTGTATTTGTTCTCCCCCACCTTGTTTCGGCACACTAATAAACCGGTTTGACCCAGCATGACTTATGATTTACCATCAAAGTAAAAATGACCACCAAGATGTGAGGTGTGACAGTTGAGACTCGGTGTGGTAGGACTCATGTGGACACACTACTGAGGGGAGGTCGGTGCGGGGGGGTCCAGGTACTTCAGTGCTCTCAGGACACGTTTCATGTGTACATGTGGCGTTGGAAGAATTGTCTGTTTGACTCATCAGTGTGTTCGCTCCCAGGGTGAAAAGGGACACTATGGGTTCACCAACCATTCCACATTTACATTTACACCACATTTACATTTCTTATTTTAGTAGATGCCTTTCCCCAAAGTGGCATCCAGTCCATAACCAAGAACAATACAAAAGTTCATTTAGATGCAGACACGTGATTTTTGTGTAGTCGAGATTTGTCACATACCACCGTATAATCTAGTATGCATCACACCAGTAGTTGCATGTACTTCTTTAAATGATTAAACAGATCACATAGCACACGTTTATCAAGCACATATGCGGCCAAAGGAAGAATCCAGACTTTGAATCCAGACTGACATCCGTCAAGGGGATCATTCTGGGTGAGGAATTCAAGCAGCTGCTCATTCTTTCTTCTTTGAGTGCCCTCCTCAAGGCAATAATGTAATTTCCACAGGGAACATCCAGATTGTCTGACACCCTGTCCCAGGGGGTGTCCTTCTTCCAGGGGCCTGTGAGGAGAGGGTACTGTCATTCCCCAGAAAATGCCACCCACAAACCACACAAGCACACCTGCATGGAATCAAGGAGCAGTACGAAGGAAGCACTGCCAGCCACTCCGGTCCAGGAACCTCCTATAAAAACTGAAATGCTTTAGTTTTGTCAGTGACTGCTCCTGCTACATCGCTTTTGATCCTTGCTCAAACCCATGACCTGGTTCTCGGATTCGTCTTGTGTGAAATGTGTACAACCTCAGCTGCAACCTTGACCTCAATCTGGGACCCATTTTTTAGAACGTCGGTTTTCAAAATGGACCATGACCTTGACCATGGCATCGGTCATGCCCCCACTCACACAACCGCACCACCAGATCTTCTCAGTAAACTTCACAATTGGCTGCAACCCCCTGTGCACCTGTCTGGAAATGTCCTCTAGGAAAAGTGAAGGGATTGGATCGAAAGAGGAAGTGGCAGCTCTATGTGACAGCAGGAGTTCAGCTTCTGACAGGGTTGAAATTTGGAGAACTTGACTTTGGAGGGAGATCCAGCATGATCAGGGCAGGTGGATGCCGAGAACTTGTCCATGTTGGAGGCGAGATTCCAACCTTTCACTTTTGAGTCCAAAGGCTGCAGCTCTAAGCACTATGCTCATTTGTTTGCCCCAAACCCCTTAATTCTGTTTCCTTTCCCCCTTTTCATCCATTTATTTAATGGCTATTAAATACATATTTTTCTTTTGCATTGATTTGTTTCATTGTGTTGACTCGAGCAGGTTGGTGGGGCACCGGGTGGCTCACAGCTCCTGCACTGTAGGTTTGGAATTGCTCATAGTGTGTGTTTGTGAGTGAATATTCCTGTCCCCTGTAAGCAACATCAACCATTTGAAAGGCAGTAGTGGAACGATTCATATGGTACAGTCAGTAGTGTAATACTATTGTAGTGTTGGGCTCTGTGAGTCATTTTCCTTGACCTAGTAAAAACCATAACAAACAAAAAGTATTGTCTAACCCTAACCCTAATACAATTAATTGCATTTAAAGCCTTTAAATCTGGGCATATTGGATCATCTGCCACCAGTGATTCCCTGCTGATTCCAGACAGAAAGAATGCCGTGCACATGGTTCTGTCTCTTCTTCACAGTTCGGCTTCAGGCCAAAACCAGTCTTCGGTCACTGCAGGAAGAATGAGAAGGTTCCTCCCACTTTCACATCAAAATCAGATGCGGCTCAGTCACTTTGTGGACGTGAAGCAAAATGGCACAAGTTGGAGAGCTCGTGAATCATGACCGCCTTTGCTGTTTTATCTGCCAGGACATATTTAAGGACCCTGTGACTATTCCTTGTGGACACAACTACTGTAAGAGTTGCATTAAGGGTTATTGGAATCAGGAAGATAATGGTGATGAGTACAGCTGCCCCAAGTGCAGAATGACTTTCTTCCCAAAACCAATTCTGTGCCAAAACACTATGGTAGCTGAACTGGTAGAGAAACTGAAGAAGACGGGACTCCAGACTACTCCTCCTGAACACTGTTACGCTGGACCTGGAGATGTGGAGTGTGATGTGTGTACTGGGAGGAAGAACAAGGCTGTCAAATCCTGTCTGGTGTGTATGGTCTCTTACTGTGAAACTCACCTCCAGCCTCACTATGACTCTCCAACTTTTAAAAACCACAAGCTGACGGATGATACTGGGAAGCTGAAGAACAAGATGTGTCCCCATCACGACAAAGTTCTGGAGGTCTACTGCCGTACTGATCAGCGGTGCATCTGTCTGCTGTGTGTTATGGATGGACACAGACAACATGAAACAGTCTCAGCTGGTGTGGCAAGGACTGAGAAAGAGGTAAGCACTGAAATATTACATGAGGAAACATAAGTTAATTCTTTCTCCAGTCCCAAAGTCATGAAATGGAAGTGATGTGATCATTGGATTTTCATATGTATCTGTCTGAGAAAGTCTGTAAGTTCCATCCTCTGGTTTAACAAAGTATCGGCATGTCAGACCCGACACACACCTTGATCTTGAGGCTGTTCGATCCACCTGTTTGGTATTCAGCTTGTACCAGCTTTAGATACACCCACTCATCAATGTCAGAGAAGAATCCTGTCCATCAGGAAGTTTGATGAAAAAGCCAGACAAGACTAGTACTGCAGGTCACACCATCTTCATACTTTCATTATTTTAACCACCAGCATCAGATTTATATCTGCTACTCTGCTTGCTATGCTGTTTTTTTTTTCTTTTTTCTTCCAAAGGGTAGACAGTTCTAGTCATGAGACCTGCAGGACAACGTGTGTTTCCGTACAGAAGTAGAGCTCTATCTGTACAGTAGATACCTAGATAGTGCGACCTCTTACCTGGCTTTTCACGTGCCAGTGCAACTTCAAAATATACTCACCAGAACCGACAGGACTCTTGAGTTGTCCAGCATGTGATTACCTGCTTGGTATCGATACACATTCAGCAGCTCTTTACTCACTTAAGTTGTCCTCTCGATGTCTCTCAGAAAAACGAAATAAACAGACAATCCGTCCATCCATCCTCAAAATGCAGCTTTCAGACTCTGCCAAATCATTCCTACTCTATTCCTGTTGTTTAATTCCTATGTTCCCATTGTTCAATTCTAATAATTCTTATTGGAGCCTTTCCTCCAGCACGAATGTAATGCACTGCACTAATAAAAGTTATAGAACACTGAAATTCTCTTCGGTAATAACAGATTGGGAGAATACTATTTGGGATGAGATTTTTTTGCTAAATAAATATGTTTTTTAACACTGATGTTTTTGTCTCCAGAATTATCTGGTGGAGAAACAAAAGGAGTTCCAGCAGGGGATCCACCGGAGAGAGAAGGAGCTGCATGAGCTGATTCAGGCTGTGGATTCACTCACAGTGAGTATGGACCAGAGAAGAAGAGCCTTCAAGGATTAGTGATGGCTCTACTGGAGTCACACAGTGAGAAGACCGGAGGTGAAACATATCTCTTTCATCATCTCTGTACGTGTCTCTAACAGAACTTTGCTCAAGCAGCAGTGGAGGACACTGATAGGATCTTCACTGAGATGATCCGCTCCATTGAGAAAAGACGCTCTGAGGTCAAACATCTCATCAAAGCTCAGGAGGAGGCTGCACTGATTCGGAGTGAAAGGCTCCTGAAGCACTTGGAAGAGGAGATTGATGAGCTTAAGAAGGGAGTTTCTAAACTGGAAGGACTTTTCCAAACAGAGGATCACATTGATTTCCTCCAGGTAACACCTGTCTTTCTCTGACAGTCAGCAGAGCAGAAGGTGGTGTGGCTCAAAGGAGCTGTTCCTGACTTCTCTTCCGAAAGAATAACTCACAGCAAACTTCTTTCTTTGTTTCTCTGTTTATTGGCTCTACTCTACAGAGTTCCCAGTCTGTCTGTGTCCCTTCTGCATCTGCAGAATTTCCCAGCGTCACTATCAGTCCAAACTGTTCATTTGGGATCCTGGAGACACCGATCTCCAATCTAAAAGATCAACTTGAGAAGATCCTCAAAGAAGAAACGTTCAAGATATCTGAAATAGGTCGGTGGAGGATATTCTCAGGATATTTAAATTAAATAAGTATACTGTATTATTGTTTTCTATCTTCAACCAAACATCAGACATTTGTCTGTTTTTCCACAGTTAAAGAAATTCATGTTATAGAACCCAGGATCAGAGAGGACTTTTTACAGCGTAAGTCTTTGTCTCACTCACTCACTCACACACACACACACACACACACACACACACACACACACACACACACACACACACACACACACACCTTGAAAGCAATCAATACTAGCAGCGGTCAATTTGCTTATTTTTATGCTTTGAATTAATCTCACATTTACAAACATTTTTCGAAAAATGAAAAATGAAAGGTCTTTAAATGTGACATTAGTCTCTAAATGTCTTAAAGATAAAATTAGCTATTATGGAAATCTGAAAACATTGAAGTCTATTACTTGTATCAAGCAGCTATCTTGACAATGATTCTAATTATAAATACTTACGTGATTTTATCTTGTTCTGCCAGATGTCTGTAAGCTCACTCTGGATCCCAACTCAGTCCATAACCAGCTCTGCCTGTCTGAGGAGAACACTGTGGTGATGCTGGCAGAAAATGCCCAACCATATCCTGACCATCCAGAGAGATTTGACTCCTGGCAGGCAGTTCTGTGTAGAGAGGGTCTGTCTGGGTGCTCTTACTGGGAGGTTGAGGGGACTGGGAGAAATGGGAGTCACATAGCAATGTCATATAAAGGGATCGGTAGGAAAGGAAAGGATCTGAACTCCCTTTTTGGATGTAATGACAAGTCCTGGCGGTTGTATTGTTCTCCCACCAGTTACTCTTTTTGTCACAACAATGAGGAGACTCCAGTATCTGGTCCCAGTTCCTCCACAATAGGAGTTTACCTGGATCACAGGGCAGGAACTCTGTCCTTCTACAGTGTCTCTGACACAATGACCCTCCTTCACAGAGTCCAGACCACATTCACTGAACCCCTCTATCCTGGGTTTTATGTGAATGTTGGATGTACTGTAAAACTGTGCTCTCTGTGCTGAGGGGGAGAGTGTGAGATTACGAAATTATCACTTTTTCTGTGTAGTGCTTTTGATTTCAGATACTATGATTTAAACACACAGTTAAGCAAAAAGGGTGGGACATGAAAGGTGAGCATTTTGGATCTGGGAGCAGTAATGTTTACTCAACTGAATTTGCTGGCATGTTGTCTTTGCAGTAACACCAGCCCACAACTGCCAGCACTTCTTGGAGTTTGTACCAGTTTATATCACATTATTATGACATTATATATGCTTCACTATATATTATTCGTTTGAAAATAATCATAATAGTGGGTGTTCACTCATTAGCTGAAACAGTGATTGATGCATTTATTTTATTGAGCTTAAGGGAATTCAGAAATTCAGAATTGAAAAGCTAGAAATTAAATAATGGTGGTTGATTTAATGTCTGTCTTCATGGACGCTGCAGGTTTTCTCTTAAAAATATGGGATGTTTCGTTCTCTGAAGAGGCAGAACTGAATCAAACATCTTACCCTCCTGTGTGATCATATGGATTGTGTGCTGATAGAAAATGTATGTAGTTAAATGCAAATTTCACTTCAGTTATTTATGTTTTAATGTATTAAATGTTTCTGAACATGTTGGAATGAGTATTTTGACCACCTGTTGTACACTTCTGTCCCTCATTGATGTAAGGGACACTCAGTCATCAACAGAAAAAAATCTGTATGGAGCTACGTGCACAATGCCTGCTGGCAGAAATGGTAGTGCTGGTTGTGCTCTGAAAATCCGTACCTCTTTATTTGTTGAGAAATGTACTTTTGTTTTCTCTGAGTTGCAAGGCACTTTGAAAAAAACAGAAACCAGAAACCTGTTTGACTTGATTTTTGTATATTTGCTGCTCTTTTCAAATACCCCAGTTTGATCCATTTTCTTTTCAATACACTCCTTCACTGAAAAGTCTCCCTTCAACAACAATGTTTAAAAGAAAACTGAAGACAAATCTCTGAACTGCAAATGGCAGATAAAAAATACCTTGTAATGTGAGAAAAAACAAAGTAGGCAAATCTGTTTTGAACTCTAATTTCCTATTGGTGGTGAACTGAAAAGCCCTAACTATGCAAATTCCATAAAATTTTTCTTCGTTACTCCCATTCTCAATAAAAAAATAATAGAAGGACAACAGGCTAAGAACTATTAGTTACAGGAAATAATGCCACTTTTGAGCACGTGGTTTAGAAATTGAATAACAGATGTGCTGACAAGACACAAGTTATAAGTTATAGTAATATGGTATGTTGTATATACAATATAAAGCATATTAATTTACACAGGCACCCCTCGTTTTATGCAGTTAATCCAACTGGACACTGAAAGTCTATTTCTCATTTTTAAGCAGGTTAAAATAATGATGAGTTCCAAGCCCATTCAAAAACCCCAAACCAATATTCCCAAATATCATTAGAACACTGCAAAATGCTTATACAACTAACAAACCATGACATCTACACGGTACAAAACACATTTACACAATTAGTGCTCTGGGTAAATTTCCACTTTTCTTCTTAATTGACAAAATCCTTGGAGGATGAGCAATAAACAAAGCACTGTTCCACTGATTACGCAGCGGGTTTGCCTGCTTTCTAGTAGGTCTGGGGTTCGAGTCCTTCTTGAGGTATCTTGCAGCGGACCGGTGTCCTGTCCTGTGTGTGTCCCCTCCCCCTCCAGCCTTGTGCCCTGTGTTGTTGGGTTAGGCTCCAGTTCACCTTGGGACAAGTTGTTTCAGACTGTATGTGTGGGTTCCGCTGAGCATGTCACGTTTATTGTGAACAACTTTCAAAAATTGTGCACTGTTGCTAAAATGCGCATACATTTTCCAATGACCATCAGCTAAAATTTTCCTGCTAATTGCACTGCTGTCTGCACAATCAATCAATTCAATAATAGACCCAATGTGGCCCAAAGACACTCCTGTGGAATTTCATGCACTTCCCTTAATGCCACACTCTCTGAAAGTAATACTGACACATTCCAAACACACCAACAGATGGAGAGACCTCGATACAGACAACTACAACCACATTTACCAGCTACAGTATTTTACTGCACTTCCACTTCATTTGAGTGGTACGTGAATTTAATTTTTGTTGGGCACGCTTTGGATAAATTTCATGCCATTTATAAACCAGTTACAGTGATTTTGCAAAATAATTTACATAGGTTTAAAATGTTAGAATGCCACATATATAATAGTTATTTCCAAAAAATAGTATAAAATGGCAAGGATAAGCTGAAAGTGTAAAATTATGTGGGTGACATTCCACTCTTCCTAGCCTGTTCTTCAGATCTTGGCTACAGCCCAAACCACTCCTCTTGCAGAAGAATCAGGCTTTCCCTCCCACTCTCATGAACTAAAATTCAATCACAGAGAGAAGAACCTCAGTCAGCCACTTTCTGTGACAGCATGGAAGAAGCAGGAGATCTCGTGGGTAGTGACCACATTAGCTGTTCGATCTGCCACGACATACTGAACAATCCCGTGACAATTCCCTGTGGGCACAATTATTGTAAGAGCTGCATTAAGGACTACTGGGATCGAAAGAACCATGTTGATGTCCACAACTGCCCCAGGTGCAGAAAGACCTTCATAACAAGACCTGTTCTGTTCCGAAACAGTATGGTAGCTGAAGTTGTGGAAAAACTGAAGAAGGCAAGATTCCAGGCTGGTCAACCTGCTGGACCTGGAGATGTGGTGTGTGATGCTTGTATTGAGACGAAGAACAAAGCTGCAAAGTCCTGCCTGGTGTGTCTGGCCTCCTACTGTGAAGGTCATCTTCAGCCTCATTATGACTCTCCAACATTTAAAAACCACAGATTGATAAATTCCACTGGACCACTGAAAGAAAAGATCTGTTCCAACCATGACAAGCTGCTGGAAGTCTACTGCCATACTGATCAGCGGTGTATCTGTCTGCTGTGTGTGATTGATGAGCACAAAGGACACGATACAGTCCCAACTGCTACAGGAAGAACTGCGAAACAGGTAAGGAATGGAACGCTGACCAAGAACTTACTCTAGATTCAATTTAGAACCAAAGCTATGAACATGTGACTATATGTGGCCCACTGTTGTAGACAAGTAGGTTTTGTTTTACATTTACATTTATTCATTTAGCAGACACTTTTCACCAACTCATAGAAAAAAACAAGTGCATTACATCAACATTTAAATGTTTTAATTTAATTTTACTGCCTGTCTTTCTGATAAATCATACATTTCACTGTCACCACATGTGAAAGACTTTGCTTCTTTTGGTACACAAGAGAATAAGGAACTCACACACTTAAAACTACTGCATTTCTATTTAGAAAAGTGAAAGTAAAACTTAGCATTCATAAATGAAGTAAGGTTGCTAGTTAAGGGAAAAGTGAATGTATTGCGCTGACAGAAAATGACAGGAGAAGTTTTTAGTGATAAACAGCCTGGAGATGATAAAGAAGTGATCTTCATGGATAAGGGTCACACTGTTACACACATTTTCAGAACCGCTCGTCCCATACGGGGTGACAGGGAACCAGAGCCTACCCGGTAACACAGGGCGTAAGGCCAGAGGGGGAGGGGACACACCCAGGACAGGATGCCAGTCTGTCGCAAGGCACCCCAAGCGGGACTCGAACCACAGACCCACTGAAGAGCAGGACTCGGTCCAACCCACTGCGCTACCACGCCCTCCTTGGGTCATACTCTTATTTCGGCTTAATTATAAGGCAATATTATGTCTGCTTGTTGTTTATTGTCTACACTGACGTATGAATCAAAGCACCTTGACATGAAGGTGTCACAGAAAATCCAGTGAAGCTGCATTAACTAACTGTACATGTCATAATACACTGAAAAAGTAAGTCATACCCAACACAAAACAAAGTGTGTCACAAAAAAATAACAGAAAACTGCAGAGAGACTCTGTATGTAAGCTGTAAAACTTTATAGTAGTTCCATACTAGACTGGTGTTATTGAATTGTGCAAAATGTAGCAGTATTATTGAAAATACAGTCAATACGGATTTACCCAACTGAAGAAAATTAGCTTTATTAATGGCAAATAGTCCAATGAGCCAGGAGGGAAGTGAAATAATAAGTACAAAAAACACAGAAATGAAGACAGACAGTAGGTAAATACTACATATTTGTGGTGATGATGATGATGATGATATTATTATTATTATTAACAACAACAATAATAATCATAATTTACAAACTGCTCCTGCTGCTGCACCAGCTTCTCATCATTTGCTTGATGTTCAGCCGATCAGAATCGTAGAAATTCCCATTCATCTGTATCAGAGAAGAATCCCGTCTGACCAGGAGGACAACAGGAAGAGCCACATTTTGCAAACAAGTTTTGGCTGGTTTTAGAAAGGCAGTTGCCTTCACCACATCACATAGGGTGGACAACTTGGTAATACTGTGGTTCAATTATTCTTTTTGCTATTTAAACTCTCACAATCACTAGGAAGGCCAGTCTCTGGTAGAGGAATGCAGCAATCAACATGCTAAGGCAACCGTTCATGGCCTCATGGAAAATAATTCCATTTATTGTCCAGCTCTGTTCAGTAGAAATATATGTCCCTTCAGGACCAGCTTGAAGAGATACAAAAGGAATGTGAGACGTTAATCCAGGAGAGACAACAGCAGCTGCAGGAACTGATGGAAGCTGTTGAGTCACTCACAGTAAGTATGGACCACAGGAGAGGACATTTGCTGGGCCAGACAGTGTAAAATTCAGAGTTTAACTGCACTGGGTGTCTTCTCTGTGTGTCTCTAACAGTGCTCTGCACAGGCAGCAGTGGAGGACACTGAAAGCATCTTCACCGAGATGATCCGCTCCCTTGAGAAAAGGAGCTCTGAAGTGGTAGACCTGATCCGAGCTCAGGAGAAGGCTGCACTAAGTCAGGCTGAAGAACTCCTGGAGCGACTGGAGCTGGAGGTTGATGAGCTGAAGAAGAAAAATGCAGGCTTGGAAGAGTTAATAAATACAGAGGATCACATCTATTTCTTCCAGGTAACATAGTTTGAACATAGTGCACATAGCTCTGCTTACAGATTTGCTTTTGTCAGAGAAATTTAAAATGGTCTACAGTGTTTTGACCAGAAGGAGTAGGACTGTACTCCAGATGGACAATGCCAGTGTTCCTCAGGTCTTGAGTGATTTTCAGTGTTCCATTGTCAGCTTTTCGTTGCTGGCATTCTAGTGTCTTTCATTTGCAGTGTTTTCATCATCAGTCTTCCATTATTGCTCTTCTACTCTCAGTGTCCCAGCACTGGTGTTCCATTGTCAGTTTTCATTTGCTGATATTCCATTGGTGATGTTCCACTAGCAGCACGTTATGGCCAGTGCTCTACTATCCATGTTGCGATGCTGATCCTCCCTTGTCATTGTCCACTTGCAGTGCTCCATTGTCAGTCAGTGCCACATTGTCAATATTCTGTTTCTAGTCATCTGTCAACATTCCAATCAGTGTTCCTTTATATAGCCTCAGTGTTCCTTTATTAGTCAGTATTCCTGTGACAACATTCATTTGTCAGTGTTTCTTGGTCAGCATCATTTGCCACTTTTCCTTCATCTCACAATATGTCTCCTTCTACAGTCTTTCCAGTCTCTCTGTGCTCCTCCTAAACCAACCACCCCCGACATACCCACCATTGTTGTGGACCAAGATCAAGCCTTTGAGAATTTGAAGAAGGCAGTTTCTTACCTGAAAGACCAACTGGAAGACGTCTGCAAGAGAAAATCTGTAGAAATCTCTCTGACAGGTTCTTAAATGTTTGTTTTTTTTTTTTCTTGAATGAAGATGTGGAGAAATGAAGGGTTACTTCTTTCTATTTTCTTTTTAACCATGTCTCTTTTCTCCTTTTTCCACAGTCAATGATTTTCATATCCTACAGGAATCAAAGTCCAGTCCATGTACGTGTATTCAGTGAAACTCTGATAACCATCTCCTCTCACAGTAGAAATTAAACCATACAGTAAACACACATGTACACAGGACCAGAGGTAAATCCCATTCACTCACCTCTCTGTTCCTCTTCATCTCTTTCTAGTGAGAAAAGTCCTACAGATTCCACAATCTGGAATCAGGGGACAGCTTTTACAATGTGAGTACAGACATGAAAAAAATCTCTCAATTGATATAAAAAACAATACTGAATTCAGAAAGAATTTGATTGCAAAAAGGATACTGATCCTGTAAGTGCATGATAAATGTGTACATGCTTATGTTTAATAATTTTTAAAGAAATTGCTGAATAATGGGTACACTTTCATGTAGGCTTTTAAGGCTTTTTTAGGCTGTAAAATAAAAATGTTTTAAAGAAAGTACTAAAAGTTAAAAAGGTACAGGTAAGCAGTTTAATTTGTGAAGTGATAAAACACATAGAATTCTTTTTAAAGGCAATATTTTACAGTGTTCAAACCCATTGCCCAAGAGTTGTGAGGCACTCACAACATCACTGTGACCCTCCCCAAGAACAAGAGAAGAAAACAATCTATAAAGAGAAAATACTTGCAAGATATAGTGTGTAGGAACAGGGAAAGGGGATAGAAAAAACAGCACACAATTATGTATCAGTGATTTTGAACATGTGGGTCCAAAACTAGGATGTATAGGTATCCAGAACATTTCTGACATTCAGCACTCAATTCTGAAATACACACACACACACACACACACACACTTTCGGAAATGCTTGTCCCATACGGGGTCGCGGGGAACCGGAGCCTACCCGGCAACACAGGGCATAGGGCCAGAGGGGGAGGGGGAGGGGACACACCCTGGACGGGACGCCAGTCCATCGCAGGGCACCCCAAGCAGGACTCAAACCCCAGACCCACTAGAGAGCAGGACCCGGTCCAACCCACTGCGCCACTGTGCTACCGCACCCCCCCCCCCCATTTTCCATGTTGGAGTGAAGAAACTGTTAAACCTTTTTGGCTTGGTAACTGTCTTATCTTTCCCAATTAAATTAATGGTGATGGTGATGGAGTTCTTCTTCCGAAAATTCACTTTACAATTCACACACAGATCTTCAGGAATTAGTTAAGCTTGTTATGTGAAGTAGTATATGTTCTTCTTAAATATATAATATTTTTCTTTTCCACTAGATGCCTGCCTGCTAACACTCGACCCCAATACAGTGCATAAAATCCTTTGCCTGTCTGAGGGGAACACAGTGGTGACATTCAACCGAGACCTCCAACCCTATCCTGATCATCCAGAGAGATTTGACTTCTATTCACAAGTTCTGTGTAAAGAGGGTCTGTCTGGGTGTTGTTACTGGGAGGTTCAGTGGAGTGGGAGTGAGGTTTTTATAGCTGTGGCATACAAAGGGATCAGCAGGAAAGGAGGACGTTATGACTGCTTGATAGGAGCCAGTGAAAAGTCCTGGAGTTTGAACTGCTCTCCTTCATCTTACTCTTTCATGCATAGTGATAAGACTACTCCAGTATCTGGTCCCAGTTCGTCCACAATAGGAGTTTACCTGGATCACAGTGCAGGAACTCTGTCCTTCTACAGTGTCTCTGACACAATGACCCTCCTCCACAGAGTCCAGACCACATTCACTGAACCCCTCTATCCTGGGTTCCTAGTGTCTGCTGGATGTTCTGTTAAACTGTGCTCTCTGGGATAAGAGAAAGCCCTAATCACCGGAATATTCAGTGAGAGAGGAAAACTTTCAATGTCGACTTGACCACAGAAATTATCTAACATTTCTTTTCTGTTTGATGCATTGATCTGTCCTTATTTTTTCTTTGGAAACAACAATAGTGTATGAGGTTTGAAATAAACTAGACAGCACATTGGTCAGTAATGCAGGATTATTGTGCCTGAAGAAATTTCTCTGACCAGCTTTCCCAGTACATTCTTCTTCTTCTTCTTCTCATTATTGCTGATATCTTTGTTCAGCCAGCATACAAAGTTAGGTTTTTTCAGTGCCTTGAAAGAGTTAATATAGACTGATATTGTTACTTGATGAATTGAACTACAGAAGGAGTAGAATTTGAACCTTAAGCATTCAGAATACACACACACACACACACACACACACACACACACAAGGTATTAACCCTAACCCTAACAATGGATAGGGTACTGTTCCTTGTCCCAATCTTAAATCCTTGAAATTCTGAGTTGGCTTCTCCTTCCGATCTTTTTCTAGGAAGGCCTAGTAATCACATACTTATCAAAAAGCATTGACATGAAATTTATATTTTTACATCAAAAACAAAAAAGCTTTGCAATATGGGATTAGTGGGATTTTTCTTTGAAATTATTGAAAAGACTGGCAAATCAGTAGAAGTTTATGCTTTCAACACAGTAATCTCTTAACTATTTGAGTAGTCTGTAATTTAAAACCTGGGTTAATAATTAGGGTTTAGATTTGTATGGCTCGTAATGTGAAATTGCTACAGTAAATCAGAAAATAAATTTTTCCACAACTGAAAAACTGGACAATTTGAAATGCCTTTTTTCTGTTTTTGTTTGCTTTACCCACACACACGCACAAACACACGCAATTGCACATACACAATCACATTACTGAATAGTCTGAATATTCAGACTATTATACAGACATATTGTACTGTATATTTAACTATTAAATTATTTTACTAGTTACATAAATACTTTATTTGAATTTCAAATTGGTGTTCACATTTGAAGAAGACATGGTGGCACAGCTGGCTTGGCTGGGTCCTGCTCTCTGTTGGGTCTGGGGTTCTAGTCCCGCTTGGGGTGCCTTGTGATGGACTGGTCTCCTATCCTGTGTGTGTCCCCCTCCAGCCTTACACTCTGTCTTGCCAGGTTGGGCTCTGCTTTGCTGCAACCCTGCTGAGGACAAGCGGTTTCAGGCAGTCTGTGTTTGCAATCTTGGGTTTCTGAAACATGGTCTGTAGAAGTTCATGTGAAAATGAAAAGAATATCACAGTGCAAATTTTTTAGCATGTGTTTCAATTTTTCAGCTTTGGAAACAAATTGAAATTACTTATTTTTTTGACAGTGCAGATGACTGGAAGTAATGCTGGAGATGTAACACCGAACTGGCATAGTTGCAGTAAAACAGGAGAAAGAAAAGTAAT
This sequence comes from Scleropages formosus, assembly GCF_900964775.1. NCBI lineage: Eukaryota > Metazoa > Chordata > Actinopteri > Osteoglossiformes > Osteoglossidae > Scleropages > Scleropages formosus. The sequence goes on along the minus strand of NC_041814.1, from coordinate 30,775,360 downwards.
GTACCTTTAACGTGAGATGCGATAGGGGGTAGTATTGCAAAGTGCACTTAGTTCCAGGGAGCAGAAACTCTTTGTAGAGAAACAGGAGAGAAAGAAGACTGTTCAGCATTTTGCTGTTTGACCAACAGATGTCGTTTGGCTCCTCAAATAGCACACAGCAGAGTCCTGCACCGGCCCACGGAGAAGTCTCTCTATGAACAGTGCCACTGGGTTTCTATAGTACTCAGAGTGCATTTTGCTGTGGACACACAGGTCATTTTCACTCCACAACAGAAATTTCAGAAAATAAATCACTGAAGAAAACCCTGCTAAAACTGAATGATAGAACTGGGAAATGTTATCTTTAATAAAATTATAATATGTGACATGAAATAACAGTACATCTAAATAAAAAACTTTGGGTCAAAAATTGTTAATTTACATTCACACACACACACACACACACACACACACACATTTTCAGAACCGCTTGTCCCATACGGGGTCACGGGGAACCGGAGCCTACCCGGCAACACAGGGCGTAAGGCCGGAGGGGGAAGGGGACACACCCAGGACGGGACGCCAGTCCGCCGCAAGGCACCCCAAGCGGGACTCGAACCCCAGACCCACCGGAGAGCAGGACTGTGGTCCAACCCACTGCGCCACCGCACCCCCTAATTTACATTCACATTTATTGATATTTTGTTATTTGGCAGACACTTTCCTCCAAAGCAAAATACATCATTCAGAAAAATGAGGGCGTTACATCAACAGAAAGAGAGACTGCATAAATGTAATTCTAAAGCACAGCTAGTTCATCACATTCCACAATATGAACCAACGCACTGTCATGGTGTCATACCGGAAGGAAGTCATCGGACCCAAGTGCGGAGCATTGGGGTTCAAAGGGGGAATCCAAAAACCGTGCTCACGAAACAATCCAAGGTTCCCCAATGTACAAATGTAGTCAGAGGGACAATCCGAAAACCGTAATCCGTGAGACAAACAGGAGATCGTGGAAACGGAGGAGTTGAGAAAAGGAAATGAGAGGAGATGGGAAAGCAGGGTTGAGGATGGGTATGCCGGGAAAGGTAAGTAGGCCGGTGAGCACACGAAGAGCGATGAACAAGGCTGAACCAGGTTCCGTGTCTGAGTGTGCTCCGGACCGCTCTTTTATGCGGTCGTCCCCTGATCCGCCGCAGGTGATCCTCGTTGCGCCCAGGAGGGCGTGACACGCACACCTCATGAATAGCTGCACAAAGGTTTATCCATAATTTAATGGTTATAATCACAAAATGACTGAACATAAAAATTTTCACATTTATCAAGCACTTAAAAGGTCATGAGAGTAGTGAGTGTGAAAGAGGTGAGTTTAAGACTCTTTTTAAACATAGAGAGAGATTCAGCAGTTCTGAGTGAAAGGTGGAGGTCATTTCAGCATATCAAAGCCAGAACCAAAAACTTTTGATTTTGGACGTTTTACGACCACCAGGCGGGAAGAGGTGGGGGAGTGTAGCAGTCTGGCTGGGGTGTAGCAAATGATCAGGTCTTGTAGATATCAGGGAGCTGTTCCATTGGTGGTTTTGTAGACCAGTCGGTGTCTTGAATTTGATCTGGGCAGCTTTAGGAGGCCAATACAGAGAGACAAGGAGCTTATAAATTTAACCATTGTCACTGTCAACCTACATTGCATTCTGAGAAGTTTTAAGGAAGTTGTTTTTCACAATCCTGTGCAGTCATCGTAGAAACTGAGTGAGGGGCAGGTTTGTGTAGCTCTTTGTGGTGCCCCTTTGTTCACAGCAGATGCCCAGAGAGCCAATTATTATTATAGGAAGGAAAATGTCATTTGTTGAATGAAAAATCAAGCTGCATCTTAGCACTCTGGGGGTCTCATCCAACAATGCTCAAAGTGTCACCTCAGCAGCCTCAGTGAAAGCACACTTACCAAATATTTAAAAAATATAATATTTATACAGTTGTATAAATTTTCAGCTGCTCCAACTAACTGCATTTCAGGTTATACGTAGCTTTTTCTGAGACTGAGTATACCTTGGCCGTCACTCACAGTGAAACTGTATTTGTTTATTACAGTGCAGACATGAATGTGAAAATCTTTCATCCCTCCAGTGAGATGGTCTTCAGTTTCACCATGATAAACATACAGGAGGAGGACCCTGACACTTACTGTGCTGTGGAGATTGGTAGGGCAGCAGATGGTGTTGCACATGTCTCAATTTTAGTTTCAAAAGCTCAGTCGTTGCTCTTGCAGGTAAAATGTATTTTGCAGAGACAAAGTCTCCGAACAACACAGCATCCCTGTGGTGTTTTCCACACTGATGAATCTGTGACTTGATGAATTTAGGTTATTCTGAAGGCAAAGTGGAGCAATTAATTTAAAGAGAGAGAGAGATTTGAAATGAACAAATAACTTTAAGTCATGTATGTGTCATGGCGAACACAGGAAACTAGGATGACAGACTTAAATGCAGGTTCGTTCATTTCTAGAATACAGGAGTCTTATTCACAATCGCAGAACGTAGAGGTCTCAGAGGGTGGATGAGGAATGCGTCTTTTCAGGCTGAGGCTCTGCAACCAAGTGTGTCTGACCAGCTGCTTTTATACTCGGTGACTGTCGGGCACACGGTCGTCAGGCTTGCGGTCAGGACGCGGTCAGGGGGTGACAGTGACAGTATGTACTTCAGTGTTGAAACAGAATGAAAACCTGCAGATACTGGAGCCCTCCACCCGTGACTGCCTGGGCACTAGTGGACAGTTCCCCTTCTCACAGCAACTAAAGATCAACCTTAGCATGAGAAGGTTTCTTCTGAAAATCCTTCTTTGGAAATCTGATCCTGAAACAAGCTGTGCTTCTTTTCCAGCCAACCATGATGTGCACCATGGTGGTTCACAAGAAACCACCTACACAGTGAACAGTAAACAAAGCGAAATGTTTCAGCTGTATTTTCAGAAATTCCAAAAAATCTGCAACTGGTTCTTCTTAGAAGAGTACACGGAAATCACACGATGTGCTATAGAGAGGGCCAAGTGTCAGTCACTGGTAAATTTATAGTTGGCACGGAAAGGCTGTCAGCTAGGGGAACACAAATGAACACTTTCAGACTTGGCAGTCAAACTTCTGAATTGCAGTGTCTTCAGTGAGAGGTGTCCATCAACATATCCCAGCTCTTCCCAGATTGTACTCTGCTCTAAGTCCAGAGGCTGTGGTTCTGTACTACACCACATTGCACTGCTTGCTGCTACCTCCTGGACTAAGTTATTCTGCAGTTAAAATATCAAACATTTACATTTATTTATTTAGCAGACGCTTTTTTTCAAAGTGATTTCCAATGAACTCTATGTAGTGTTATCAGCCCACACACCTTATCCACTGTGGTGACTTACACTGTTAGATACACTATATACCGGGTCACTCATCCACGGAACACACACACACCCTCTGTCACTCGCACACTATGGGTGAACCTGAAAAGCATGTTTTTGGACTGCGGGAGGAAACGGATTCAGTTGTTTTGCCTAAAGGAAGGGGGCCCTGCCTGGTGTGCATGACAAGAGCTGTATAAATATCTGCTTGCTTAGATGCTAAGGTGTGTGACTCTATTAGAGAGGCTCACCCATGTGCATGCACACACACACACATTTTCAGAACCACTTGTCCCATAGGGGGTCACAGGGAACCGGAGCCTACCCGGCAACACAGGGAGTAAGGCCAGAGGGGGAGGGGACACACCCAGGACGGGACGCCAGTCCGCCGCAAGGCACCCCAAGCGGGACTCGAACCCCAGACCCACCGGACAGCAGGACTGCGGTCCAACCCACTGCACCACCGCGCCCCCTCCATGTGCATGCATTCGACAATAAAGCATTAAGTTTCTGTCTGATTGTCTGGAGTGTTTGTTTATTTCTCCTACCACAGAGGTTATTAAATTAACTTCAGCTAATGTCTAACAATAGGCAGTCTGAAAGATTTCAAAGGTTTATTGTTTATATTGAAGCTGGGCTTGTTATCTACTGTAGAAAACTGATAGGTGGTAGATAGATGGTAGGTGGTAAACGTTACTGCTTTCAGAGTAATATTTATATTATTTATGTTTCATTTCATTAACAGCAAACCAGTGAGAGGAACGATATCTCCAAGCTTTCTCATGACTCTTCATCCTAACTTAAGAATTATGAAAAAATGAAAAGTAGAGTGCAGGGGGCATAGTGGTGCAGTGGGTTGGACTGGGTCCTGCTCTCTGGTGGGTCTGGGGTTCAAGTCCTGCTGGGAGTGCCTTGTGATGGACTGGCATCCCCTCCCCCTCTAGCCTTGCGCCCTGTATTGCTGGGTTAGACCCTGTATGGGTCAAGTGGTTCAGACTGTGTATGTGTGTAAAAGGTACAGTTCTATGTGTAGTTGAAGTGAAAATATGTATTTTTGCTTTGTTTTGATTTTGTTTTTGCTTTGTTTTCTCATACATGTTTTTAGTTTTGCAGAATCTGATCTTTTTATGCATTGTAATACTCCAAACTGGCAAAGCCAGATAGAAGGGTGAGGTATTACAGCTTTTAGACAGCACTGGAACTAAAATGGCATTGTGTGTATGACAATCCATGATGCATCTTACCACAGACTAATAGCTTTTTTTTTGCTAAACTAATGAATGATCAAACTAATAAATATAAAACAAATGACTGTGTTGACTCTTGGATTAAGAAAAAAAAAAACTGAGTTACAGGGTTGTACAAGACATACATGGACTAAACTGGAAGACAAACTGCACTTCAGTGGAAGATAGAAGCTATAGCTGGAAAAACCAAGTGCAGATTCACACAGGTTTTCTAAGAAACAAAGATTGTTGTGTGCCATCATGACGTAACATGCATAACTTGGACCTTTCTTATATTCTGTGGAAGAGGCAGAAACTTGTACAGACATGGTGCCATATGCTGTTGGGTTTTTGCATTCTTTTGATTAGATCTCATACATGTCTTTAGTTTTGCAGAATGTGATTTTTTATGCAATTTAATACTCTAAACTGGCAAAGCCAGACAGAAGGGTGAGGTACTACAGATTTTAGACAACACTGGAACTAAAGTGGTATTAAAACTTTGTGTAATTCAATCTTTAAACTGAAATTAGAGTTAACATTAACACGGATGACAGGTTAAGGTTTGGAGAAATATCCCAAAACATCTGATAATTGGTATGTAATTGAGACTTGCCTAGTTTTGTGATCCCTCTGGTCACCTGGAGCACTGATTCCCAGAAGTTGCACTATCTGAGTCAGTATTATAACACCTCATACCTGTTCGCTCTCTGAACCTGGCTGCCACAGTTCTCTATATGATTGTTTGTTTGTCTGAGACCATTTGAGAAGAAATGCCCCATCTGTATCAGTTTTCAAATCAACACTAAAAACTTACTTTTCTACTCAGACATTTCACCTTGAAATGTAATTCCACTTGGCTGTATTTATGTTTGCCCACCTCTATACCAAAGCATATTAAATTTATTTGTTTAAGTTATAAATTACTAACAATTTTTTTCTTGTTGAACATTGTCTCCCTACAATAAGACCTGAGGAGGCTGGCCGGAGATCACAGATGCACCCCATGCCAACTGAAGATGATGACCAACTGCCATGATGGACAAGACATACCTTGCTGAACTGCAAAATCAAGATACCATACAGCAACAATGTCATTATGACTTCTTAACTGGCTTAGAAGCCTTGTTTAATCTAGAATGACCAAGAGGGGTAGGCAGCCACTGGCCATTGGATCCCCAGAGGTTTTTTCTCCCTAAGCTTTCAACTGGGAGTTTTTGTTCCTTTCCTCCATGGCCAGTAGACATACTCATAGCTCTATAAAAGCATTATATTATGATAGCCAGTAGTCAACTGACTTCTTTGTTTCTTGTCTGATGTATTTTTTTTCTTGCCTTATACCTGTGTTAAAGTGCTCTGTATCACTGCATGAGAAGAGTGCTTTATAAAAATAAATTGAATTGAATTCAGTATTATCCCAGGTACAGGATAATAAGACAGAGATAGTCCTCTGGAGCAGAACAATGATCTACAGGACTTCATATTGGTTTCTGCCAATATTTTAAGAAGCATTTAAGATGAAAAGTGCAGTTTCAATCCTCAGAACAGTTTGTAACAACACACTCACCTGGAACAAGGTTGTTGCAGTGGACATAATGTAGGACAATTAGCTGATCTATTTCTTACAGAAAATTTACCAACTTCACTTTTCCAAGTCGCCTGCACAGGAGTACAAGCTAATATTGTTCCAGGTGAAAGCCAGAGCAGCATCAACTGAAGAAGTCTCATGAATATTTCATGAAGTCTGATGGGTGTCACTTTATAATGGCTCTATCTCCACCTGAAAGGGGGACTGTCCAACACTCAGGAGCTCAGTTTAAATACAGGATCCGTGTTCAGTGAAACAGTAGTTGGAGGAGTGATCTGGAGAAACCTGTGCCACCACTTCCACCTAAAAGTCAGCTTTGCTTTTCACTCTTTGTCTGAGGTAACCTGCATTTTTATCTTAATGTCTTTTTTCTATGTTTTCCTGTGCATTTTAATATTACTCATATTACAGCTCATTGTTGTTGCTGTGATGGTTTTGCATTTTATTTACATTTATCTTAGAGACACCAGAGATAGATCTTAGCTGCTAGACAAGATAACACATCATGTGGGATAAACTAGTCACTTTCATACCATGTTAGAATGTGACATCAGCTAAAGGGTAACGTAAGAAATAAAGTTTGTAACATCGAGTACAGACTAGTAAAATACCTCTACAAACAAAAAATTACTTTTGTTTATAAAAATTCCAACTCAAATTCCAGAGATGCTCTCATTGTTCGCTGGCTATTTGTCATACTGTATACATTGCAACAGTGATTTCTCGCAAAGTACGTGGAGAATTTTACCTTTGGACCTAAAGATTATATGAAAGTTATAAAGGGCAAAAATAAATTCTTGCTTAGCTGATGCTTGTACTCAAAACATCATATAGAATATAAACCACTGAGATCTATTTTACTGTAACAATTCAGGTTAAGTACCTGAATTGGCATGGACCTTAAACCAGCAACCTTAAGGTTTCAAGTACAGGTTTTTCATTTACTGCTGCACTTTGTACTGGTAGCAAAGTAGCAAATGAATAGTATAAAAATAAAAGGTCCTGCAGTAGTTTTGCAAGAGGGTGTTTTATTAATTTTTTTTTTGTACATTCTCTTGTAAAACAGCTCTGATCACAATGCAGTTTATGCAAAACAGCAAAATAGCAAATGAATAATATAAAAAATATGAAAAAAGATAATCACCCAGTAGCTTTGCAGTATAGCTTTTATTCATTATTTCTTCTACATTGTCTCATAAAATGCTCAGATTACAAGAAACATGAGTGGATTTGGTTCTGGAGCAACGCTGGTAAATGCGATTCTGCAACAGTATCACAACACCACAGACCGCTGTGTTTCCATCAGTCTGAGCAACTGCAGCGAAACCCACAGCCTTGTGAACCCACAGTGAGTCGAACATTGTTCTGAACAGTGTAATATAAATCGATTTCTCCTAGTGAGTACTTACTTTAGAGATACCATCAGTGTTTCACAGTCAGTGCAACTGAAAATCATTTTAAAAGTTGGTCTCTGTTGTTTGTTTCATTACATTTCATAGACCAGAGATCCAGTTGCTTTTACGCTTGGATATTTTCTCTGATCATGTTTGGTCCTTCCACCAGGGTGTACACATACAGCGGTTACTGCTACAACCCCCCACAGCCCACCATGAGACCAGGGGTGACAGAGATGTGCTTTTTTGGAAAAACCTCAGGATGTGCCACTGGTTCCGTGGGGGTTCTGACGTACGACATTGCTGAAGACGAAAAGCACGTCCTTGGTCGCCTGGCCATCATGTTCTCCGTGCCTTATGATTACAACCAGTTTGAAAACTGGTTTGCGCTGGGGATTTTTGAGAAGGATAAAGAGTGTAATGAATCACTTTACAAACACATGTACTACGATGAGAAAGGAAAATTCTGTCGTAGCAAGAGTGTTGGAAGTGAAATGAGCTACATTGAGAAACAGGGAGGGTTCAAAGTGAGAGGAACCATGTCTCCAATGGGCAAATCAGTGATGAAAGTTGAGCTCTGGGATCACTGTTGCAATTAACTATTTTGCATGAGGGCTCACTTTTAACTGATATTGTGAAATAAATAATGTCAAGAAAACAGTTTGGCTCAACTTCTTCTTAAAACAAGAAAATGTATTTCTATAGTTATGATGGCTTTTGCAAGGAGTTTGTATGTTCTCTCCATATTTGTTTAGGTTTCCTCCCACAGTCCAAAGACATGCTGTTCCGATTCACCCCTAGTGTGTGAGTGACACAGAGAGAGTGTGTTCCACTAATGTATGGATGAGTGACCCACTGTAAGTAGTGTATCTAGCAGTGTAAGCTACCTTAGTGAACAAGGTTTGTGGGCTGATATAACACTACATAGAGTTCATTGGAAGTTGCTTTGGAGAAAAGCGGCTGCTAAATAAATAAATATAATGTAAATGTATTTTATACACCTTCATTTGTTTCTAAACAGTGGGATTGATTTCAGTTGTGCAGTAATTACAGTAAATATACAGTCAATTTTTGTGCAGCTAAATAATGTTGATTAGCCATTCACTTTATGATCACTTTTCAGTGCATTTACTAATCTGTTTTTTTAGGACAAACACAGCTGCACCAATTGTATAATATCTTTCCTATATCACAAAAAATCAAGTCTGTGAAGAGTTTCACAAAACCCAACTTACACAGGAGATGCCCAGACTGGGCTGTGAACCTCTGCATTATGGAAAACATGTTAACATGAACAAATAAGGTAATATTATAATGCTTAATGCAGACAGCAGTACTAATGATGAAAAATGATTCTCATCAGAGGCATACAATCATAACCACCTATTTGCAAACTTTTAAAGATGGATTTTAGGAGAATTTTTGTCACGCCCGCCTCTGCACCTGTGGAACCCTGTGAATATACTGCACAATATATTACATGATTAGCAGATCTAAAATAAATTAAAAGGTTGATTCATGTAATTGTCACATCCACGCCCACATCTCAAACGACAACACCTGACTCTGCTCCAGCACCTGATTAACAGCTCACCCTTTAAAAGACCCTCCTCAGCTCCCATACCTTTGTGGAATCTCATCAGAGACAATTGCCCTTCCTTGTGACTCCTCGCTCATCTCCAGGTCTCAATTCATTGACCATTTGTTTTGTTTCTCAACCACGTCCGTGGATCTTCGTTCTGACCATGAGTGATCAATTGACCGACCACCTGCCTGTCCCTGACATCGAGAACTTGCCTGATCCTCTGAATCCAGACGAATGACCCCTCACTTGGGTCCTTCTGTCCCAGTTCAACGTGACAGAAGATTCCGCCTTTAAACGTTTGGACCCAGTGACATCTGTTCGCCTGCAGCATGCGCTGAAAGCACTCCAACGCACGTTGTACCCAGAAGCAAAACCAAAGCCTCGAAAAGACGCAAACCTACCTGCAATTGCCACCAGAGGTTGCCAACGCTCCACAGAAGACTCCTTCGGCCGATTCGCAAGCTGTAGATCTGAGATTGGATCGATGCATACAACAGGTGATCTCCCAGTGAGGCCTGCAGCTGGAAAACACTGCATGGGACCTCCTAGAAAGGTGAGTGGATCCCTCCCATCAGTTCCTCAGCTCACAGTTCCCGTTGTGCTGACATGGGGTTCGCGCAGGGTGGTAAAAAAAGCACTTGTAGATTCAGGAGCAGCAAGCAGTTTCATGGACGTTGCTTACGCAGAAGCCCATGGCAGCACTGTGAGGTGGCGCTATGGGTAACCACGCTTGACGGCCAGCCACTAGGGTCAGGGATAGTGGACAGAAGAACAGTAGGGTTTAGACTCCAGACAGGAGCATGTCATGTGGAGACAATCTCCTTTTTTGTTATTAAGGCCACTGACACGCCAGTGATTTTTGTTTCATCTGGCTGGCTGTGCATGACCCAGTCTTTTTTTTTTCTTTGGAGTTCTGGGGAACTGGTATCATGGGGAAAGCAGAGTGCCATCTCTTGTCTTGCGTTGCCTTGTCTAGCTACATCTATCAAAAGCCCTGACTCCTCATGGCCTGTGACAGTGCCAGACCCTATGCTGACCTTGCTGAGGTGTTTAGTAAAGCCTGGGCATCTGCCTTGCCTCCACACCGCCCATGGGACTATGCCATCGACCTTCTGCCCAGAACGACTCCTCCCAGGGGTCAAGTATATTCTCTGTCATTGCCCGAGCAGAAGGCCATGGAAACATATATAACTGAGGCCCTAGACTTAAGCCTCATCCAGCCATCCACTTCACCTGCCTCCGCTGGGTTTTTCTTTGTAGGGAAAATAGATGGTGGTCGTCGCACTTGCATAGGTTATCGCGATCACAATGAAATCACTGTCAAGTATCCACATCCCCTGCCTTTGATCACTGCCACACATGAGTTTTTACTAAGTTAGACCTATGCAATGTGTATAACCGCATCTGGATAAGAGAGGGGGATGAGTGGAAGACTGCATTTAGTACCCCGCTGGGACACTACGAGTACCTGGTCATGCCTTTTGGACTAGCTAATGCCCCCTTGGTGTTTCAGGCTTAGGTCAACCATGTCTTAGGTGATTTAGTTAATGAATGTGTTCTAGTGTATCTAGATGACATCCTGGTATTATCACCATCGATGGCCGAACACATAGACCACGTAAGACAGGTCCTCCGACATCTCCTAGACAGTGGCCTCTTTGTTAAGGGTGAGAAGTGTTTATTTCATCAAGAGCTGGTCTCTTTCCTGAGCTTCGTCCTTGGTCCTGATGGGGTGGAGATGGACCCCAGTAAGGTCCAGGCAGTACTGTATTTGCCCTGCCCAACCACAGTCAAGGCCCTCCAATGGTTCATGAGGTTTGCTAACTTCTACTGCCAGTTCATTCGTGGGTTTAGCAGCCTTGCGACACCTCTCACCACATTACTCAAGGGCAAACAGGCCCAACTCTCCTGGTCCAAGAAAGCCAATGAGGCTCTCCAGGATCTCAAGCAAAGGTTTGCAACTGCCCCAATACTTAAACATCCTGATCTGTCGCTACTGTTTGTGGTGGAGGTAGATGACTCAACCATTGGGGTTGGGGCGGTGCTATCCCAGAGGCAGAGAACTCCAGCCAAGCTCTTCCCATGTGCTTACTTCTCCCATAAACTGTTACCTGCAAAACAAAATTATGACATTGATAACGGGAAACTGTTGGCCATTAAATTGGCCTTAGAGTGGAGGTACTGGTTGGAGGGGGCTACTCATCCATTCTTGGTCCTCACAGACCATAGGAATCTGGAGTACCTTAAGGCTGCCCGTAGGCTTAACCCTGGACAAGCCCGGTGGGCTCTTTTTAAACCAGGTTCCAGTTTACCGTCTCGTACCACCCAGGGCCCAAGAACACTAAAGCGGACATCGTGTCTTGCCTCTATGACTAGGCCCCAACTCCTATAATTAAGACCTGGGTTAATAATTAGGAGGGGGTGCAGTGGCGCGGTGGGTTGGACCACAGTCCTGCTCTCCGGTGGGTCTGGGGTTCGGGTCCCGCTTGGGGTGCCTTGCGACGGACTGGCGTCCCGCCCTGGGTGTGTCCCCTCCCTCTCCGGCCTTACGCCCTGTGTTACCGGGTTGGCTCCGGTTCCCCGTGACCCCGTATGGGACAAGCGGTTCTGAAAGTGTGTGTGTGTGTGTGTGTGTGTGTGTGTGTGTGTGTGTGTGTGTGTGTGTGTGTGTGTGTTAATAATTAGGGTTTATATATTGTAGCATCCCCCCATGGAGCTACTAGAAACTGGCTCAGGAGTCAGGATAAAAGGAACGTGCTCTTTAGAGGTGCGTACATGTCTTTCACCAGCAGTCTTAACAAAGATGCTTCAGGCAATACAAGTGGTACAAAACACTGGAGAATCCCCCTGGGTCAACCCCCAGCCCTCCTGCTGCGCCCCATGGTTAAGAGGTTACCCCTGGAACTCCCCAGAATCTCACTGTCGAATGCTGAACACAAATAAAACGACAACCAATCAATACAAGACACACACAACTATGTACACATGAACACTAATATCAACTATTTAAACGGCGCTGGTACAACTCCCCTCAGCGCCGTTACATTACCCCCCCCTTCTGCAGTCATCCGTCCCGGCAACTGTCGAACCCACCAACACAAAGTCCCGCAGGTGCAGAGACAACCTGTGCTCCCCCTTGGGCCTGGTCGTCAACGGTGAATCCGCGGGGGCTGGCTTGCTCCTTGGGAGGGTAAGGGGTGAGCCTGTCATGGTGTAGCACCACCAGGAACTTGAAGGGAGCCTTTGGCTTTGGCCGCAAGCTCAGCCTGCCAGTCACTGCCATGAGGCTAAAAGAGAAGACTTGAGGCTCTGTCCACTCAGAAACACCAAGCCACAAGGAGCAACTGCTAGACAGGGCTAGCTATAGCTACATGACAAGCAGAACCTGGTGTGCGTCAGCTGGGAATCGAGCCTAGCTCTCCCCCTTGGAAGGCGAGAATTTTACCCCTGAACTACTGACACTTGCAGAAGAGCCCAATGGTCATGCTTCACCCGGATGCCCTTTCGATGCCCGGTGCAAAGCGTGTGAAAAGGGGTCAGGACACCGGTGGAGCTTTCAACAGAGCTGCCCCACCAACCTAGCCTCCTGGCATCAGCGAGGGAAGGAAAAGTGACTTAAAGCACTGCCTGTCCCTGGATGGGCTCAAACCACCAACCTTTCGGTTAACGCTGAATGCGCTGACCGATTGCACCACAGAGACCCTGGGGTGCACGTCCTCTTGGCTCACGAGTCAATTTCACTTGTCTTGGCGCATCCGATGCTCCTGTGCATTTGAAATGCAACAAGCGGGTGTGCCTTTGGCTAATTTCAAACTGGCTGCCAACAGTGGGGATGAGGGTGCCATTGCTTAGCTGGTCAAAGAGCTTGCCTAGTAAACAGAAGATCCTGGGTTCATATCCCACTGGTGCCTTGGATGGGTGGGACTGGTGCTTGATGGGAGCCTCTGTCTCTAACCCCTTGCTGTCGGCCCAGCCTGCCCATCACTGCTATGAGGCTAAAGGTGAGAATTCTACCACTGATGCTTGCAGGAGAGCTGATTGGTTGTGTTATGCCTGGCGTGAAGTGTGTGAAAAGAGGCTAAGATGCTGGTGGGGCTTTCAAAAGAGCAGCCCCACCAACCTGGCCTTCCAGCATCAGTGAGAGAAGGAAAGGTGACTTGAAGCACTGCATGTCCCTGGGTGGGCTTGAACCACCAATTTTTCAGTTAACAGCCAAACACGCTGGCTTTGGCTCTGACCTCTTGCTGCCAGCCACTGCCATGAGGCTAAAAGAGGAGACTTATGGGCAGGCGTTTCTGAGCAGACAGAGCCTCAAGTCTCCTCTTTTAGCCTCATGGCAGTGACCGGCGCTTGACGGGAGCCTTTGGCTTTGGCTCTGTCTCTGAGCTCTTGCTGCCAGCTCAGAGTCCTGCACTGGCCCCATGAAGAAATCTCTCTATGAACAATGCCACTAGGTTTATATGGTACCCAGAGTGCATTTTGCTGTGGAAACACAGGTCATTTTTGCTCCACAACAAAAATTCCAGAAAATAAAACCGTGAAGAAAAATTAGCTACAATTTAATAAAATAACTAGAGAAGTAAAGTGTTTCTTGATAGGTGTGTTTGTCTAATTCAGAGCATGAAAAGGAAAGCAGGGGAAAATAGGAAGATACTTTCCTTTTTTACAAACTAAGAACTAGTACCAGCAAAAGTGCAAATGAAAGTGGCAGGGGAAATGAATCCTACATAGGGGAAATGTCTGCTGCTAAGAGAGACAAGGAGGAAGCAGAGATACAGTCCAAGAGGGAGCTCGTGGAGAAGCTCTACAGAGACAACACAGATCAGACCAGAATCAGAGATGAGCAAAAACACTCATGTAGTCAGTCATTTCCCACCAGCTACATAGGTTATATCAGTTGTATCTGCAAACATAAAAAAATTCCAATACCCAGTTTGCGACATTAGCATCTAAATATACAAATAATGTAGAATAAAGATCGTATTAAATGATATTATAATGTTATTTTACAGGCATTTTTAAGTCCAGAGGTGAAGCTCCAGTACAGCCACAACCGAAGCTGTTTCCCAGGACTCTTCAGGGAAACAGAAGACGCTTTAAGAGTGAATGGTACACAAGTCAGTCCTGGTTAGAATACTCCACAAGTACACACTCTGTCTTCTGTTATGCTTGTAGACATTTTAGCCTCCCCAGCCACACAGAATCCACGTTCACTGCAAGCTCAGCATTTAAAAACTGGAAGAAAGTGACATTCAAAGATGGAGGATTAGCCTCACACAGTAGAACTGAGCATCATAGGGATGCAATGATGACATGGAAAGAATTTGAGACATCAGAAAAAAAGCAGGAATCTCTAATTGGAAATTTAAACAAAAAATACAATAAAAAGGTTAAAGAGAACCGAGATAATATTAAAAAATTAGCTGAGGTTTTGCTTTACACTGCACCACAAAACATTGGCCAAAGAGGGCACAATGAAACAATAGAATCAGACAGGAAAGGGAACTTTTTAGGTATATTAGAGCTGAATGCAAAATAAAATCCTCACATTATGAAGAAAATGGATGCAGTTGGCAATGCAAACTATACAAGTACTGATATCGACAATGAGATTCTGTCTTGCTTAGCAGAGATGTTGTGCACCTCAATAATAAAAGAGGTCATGAAAAGTGAGGTTTTCAGCATACTAGCAGATGAAACTAACGACCTTAGCAAAAAAGAGCAGATTTCTTTTGTAGTAAGGTATTATTACAATGGTGCAATAAATAAAAAGTTTTTTTACAATTTGAACAGGCTGAACACTAACATGCAGAAGGATCGACACGAAGGATTATTGACACTGGAAAAATATGGTCTGGAATACAGAAGTAATCTGGTAGGTCAGTCTTATGATGGGGCTGCCTTCATGAGTAGCAAGCATCGTGATGTACAGACACATGTAAAGCAGGTGGCAAAGCAGATCTTTTATGTGCACTGTAACGCTCACTGCCTCAACCTTGTGCTTGTTGATACAGTAAAAGCCATCCCAGAAGCTAATTGCTTCTTTTCCTTGTTACAAAAACTGTATGTCTTCATGTCTGGATCAGTGATGCACCAAAAGTGGCTGCAAATTCAAGGTGAAATGTATTCAGGGGCTCCCAGAGAGTTAGGCTCCGACTCCCCACGACCCCATATGGGACAAGTGGTTTCAGACAATGTGTGTGCAGACAACAGTTAGGTACGGTTTGTACAAAACCAACGGATACTGCACAAAACAAAACAATAACAATACATAACGGTAACAATAATGACAATAAATAACAGTAGCCAGCCAGAGAACTTAAAACATAGAATGCTTAAAGTGACAGTGTAATGTGCCAATGTGCTTGAAAGGAGCAGTCCAATACTGGTTGCAAAAGGTGGCATGTATGTGTGTTTTCCAATGTCTGTTGCATTTCACCTTTTTCCGATCGCTTTATAATTTCCACTTTCCTTTCAGTCGTGATCGTTTTCCTTTTCTTTGATGTATCACCATCACTTGCATCACATTTATACTTTGGTGTCATGGTTATGAAGGTAAAATAAAAAAAATAAAGCCAAACACAGTAACACACATGAGACACTGTTAATAACAACGTAGTCCGTGTCATACTCAGCAGGTAGGAGACTGAGGTAGGTGTGAACCCAACTGTGGGATCTTTACTGTCGGTACACAAGGGAGCAGGTGAAATTCGTGCTCGGGGACTGGCGTGGGTCGGTCGATGCAGAAACGTAGGTCTTGGGGAGAATCCGATGTAGTCGAGGAGGCAATGCAAGTGTTGGGAATCGTTTCACTCGAGAGCACTGAAGAAACGGGTTTCTCAGCTGAGATTCTGCAACCGGGGTGTGAAGGAGCGACTTCTTTATACCTTACTGCTCTGATTTCGGGGAGGTGCAGATGTTCTGGGCGAGGTTGTGGGTGTGACTGTGGCAGTCTGACTGAAAAAGCAAAATCTTTGTCCTACCTCAGGCTTATGCCACACGAGCCAATGAACCACTGTAGATGCGTAATGTTTTGATGCGCGTCGCTAAGTAACACCTGTTTGTTTTTTGAGTCATTGTATGTAATTCAGTGGGGGGTGCGGTGGCGCAGTGGGTTGGACCGCAGTCCTGCTCTCCGGTGGGTCTGGGGTTCGAGTCCCGCTTGGGGTGCCTTGCGACGGACTGGCGTCCCGTCCTGGGTGTGTCCCCTCCCCCTCCAGCCTTGCGCCCTGTGTTGCCGGGTTAGGCTCCGGTTCCCCGTGACCCCGTATGGGACAAGCGGTTCTGCAAATGTGTGTGTGTGTGTGTGTGTGTATGTAATTCAAATTTTTTATACAATAGGCTTTACAGGGAGTGGTTTGTAAGTACGGGTTGTACGTAAGTATCACGCCCACACATGCAACACAACCAGAAGCACCTAGTCACAATTAACACGCACCTCAGATTTACCCTCGCTTCTCCCCGATTACAAGTATTGCCTTGTCCCAAGTATCTTAACAATAATGTTCAGGCATGGTGCCAAACGCTGTTGGGTAAGGAAATTTGAGCCAGTCTACCTAGATGCCAGAGCAGCTGAAGAAGTTAAACATTTCGAAAAATCCGATGGGTGTCACTTTATAATGGGTGTATCTTGACCTGAAAGGGGGATAGTCCAAGACTCGGAGCTCAATTTAAATATAGGCTCTGTGTTCATTGAAACAGGACTGGGAGAGTCATCTGAAGTAACCTGAACCACCACTTCCACTTAAAAAAGTCAGCTTTGCTTTTTGCTCCTTTTCTAAGGTAACCTGCATTATTTAGCTTGATTGGTACTGTTTAGAAATCTTTCAAAATACACTCACATCACTTTCCTTCTCTTTTTCTGTGCATTTTAACATTACTCATGTTGTAGATTATTGCTGTTACTCTGAAGGTTTTACATTTTATGTGCATTTATCTAAGGGATACCAGAGTTAGATATTAGCTGCAAGACAAGATAACACCTCCTGTGGGATGAAGCAGTTACTTTTATACCATGTTAGAATGTGACATCAGCTGAAGGATAAAAACGGGAGAAATAAAGTGACTTCTTTTAAGATTAATCTCTTTTAACAAATTCTACAGGTCTTCCCGTCGTACACTGGCTATTTAGCATACATGTTGTAGTAGAAACTTCTCACTGGATATGTAGAGAATTTTACCTTTGGACTTGAAGATCATGATGAAATTTATAAAGGATAAAAAGTAACGTCTTTCTTAGCTGATGCTTGTGTCCAGTGCTTCGTATAGAACATAAACCATTTACACAGCAAATTTCCAAAAAAAATTTGGATGAAGTACCTTGTTTTAGGGTACAAACACAGTGGAAGGGCATGGTCTTCAAACCAACAACCTTCAAGTTTCAAGTTTATCTCATGCTGCAGTTTATGAAGTTTATGCAAAACAGCAAAATAGCAAATGAATAATATAAAAAGTATGAAAAAAGATAGCCACCCAGTAGCTTTGCAGTACAGTTTTTATTCATTATTTCTTCTACATTGTCTCATAAAGTAGCTCAGATCACAAGAAACATGAGTGGATTTGGTTCTGGAGCAACGCTGGTAAATGCGATTCTGCAACAGTATCACAATGCCACCGACCGCTGTGTTTCCATCAGTCTGAGCAACTGCAGCAAAACCCACAGCCTTGTGAACCCACAGTGAGTCGAACATTGTTCTGAACAGTGTAATATAAACCAATTTCTCCTAGTGAGTACTTACTTTAGAGATACCATCAGTGTTTCACAGTCAGTGCAACTGAAAATCATTTTAAAAGTTGGTCTCTGTTGTTTGTTTCACTACATTTCATAGACCAGAGATCCAGTTGCTTTTACACTTGGATATTTTCTCTGATCATGTTTGGTCCTTCCACCAGGGTGTACACATACAGCGGTTACTGCTACAACCCCCCACAGCCCACCGTGAGACCAGGGGTGACAGAGATGTGCTTTTTTGGAAAAGCCACAGCAGGTGCCACTGGGGCCGTGGGGGTTCTGACGTACGACATTGTTGAAGAGGAAAAGCACGTCCTTGGTCGCCTGGCCATCATGTTCTCCGTGCCCTATAATTACAACCACTATCAGAACTTTTTTGCATTAGGGATTTTTGAGAAGGATAAAGAGTGTGATGAATCACTTTACAAACACATGTACTACGATGCAAAAGGAAGATTCTGTCGTAGCAAGAGTGTTGGAAGTGAAATCAGCTACATTGAGAAACTGGAAAGGTTCAAAGTGAGAGGAACCATGTCTCCAATGGGCAAATCAGTGATGAAAGTTGAGCTCTGGGATCACTGTTGCAATTAACTATGTTGCATGAGAGCTCACTTTTAATTGATATTGTGAAATAAATAATGTCAAGAAAACTGTTTGCCTCAACTTCTTCCTAATCTGTTCTTCTGTTGATGTAGTGCACTGTGTTTTTTTTCTCTGAGATGTACATCGCTTTGGAAAAAGCATCTGCTAAATCCATGTGTGTAATTGCAATGTACATGTAATGTGGGAACAGGGAAAGGGGATAGAAAAAGAGCACATGATTATGCAGAAGTGATTTTGGACACGTTGGTCTTAAGACTGCAGGTGTCCAGAACATTACTGGCATGCAACACTTCATTTTGAAATACATTTTCTCAGTTTTTAGAAATGTCTCCAAGGTGTCGGTATTGAGATAAAGAATAAAACTGTCCAGTCCTGCCTGATGTGTCTGGTCTCCTAGTGTGAAACATTTAAAAACCACCGCTTGATGAATGCCATAGGAATACTGAAGAAAAAGATGTGTTCCAACCATGACAAGCTGCTGGAAGGCAGTGTGTCTGTCTGATGAGTGTGATTACTGAACATGAAGGACACAATACAGTTCCAACTGCTACAGGAAGACCTGCGAAACACGTAAAGAATGAAACACTAACAAGAACCTAGATTCCTTCTGGAACAAAAGCCATAAACATGTGCTGGTATGCGGCCAATTGTTGTGGACAAGTAAGTTCTGTTTTAGTTTCTTTTTACTGACTGTTCTTCTGAGAAATAAAATGTTTCTGTCACGACCACACCCTACCCAGCAGCACTTGGCTTCAATAGGAGCACCTGGATGCAAAAGACACCACTCAACCACCTCCCAGTTGCGGAATCTCACTTGAGACAACCAGCCCTTCTGTTCGTTACATAAAGTGTAACAAATGTACCACGCCTTGCTTTTCCCAAGTCCTGTTCTTCATCGTCCCTCTCCACGTGTCTTTCGTAACAACCACCTGCCTTGTCCCCCAACCACTACTTCAGATCCTAGCCTCTGTTCAGTTCACCAATCCACCGACTATTTGCCCATCCCTGACCACGAGTTCGCGTCTTGTCCTTTGGTACTGAATAAACAATCCTGCACTTGGCTCCAACCTCCTCCATGTCCTCTGTTTGCCATGAAAGAATCAACATCTTTTGTGCAAAGATGATAAAGAACAGACCTTCATGGATTTGGATCACACTGTTATTTGGCCTTAATAATGAGGCCGTATCTGTTTGTTGATTATTGTCTGGACTGATCTAGAAATAGAATCCCTTGATATAAAGGTGTCACTGAAAGACTAGTGCAGCTACATTAACTACGCATGTATTCATGTTTATATCTATATATGAACATGTACATGTCATAATACACTGAAAAGGTAAGTCATACCCAACACAAATCAAGCAAAGTGTGTCAGGACAAAATAATGGAAAAATGCAAATAGTGACTGTATGGGAGCTGAAACATTTTATACAAGTGGTATATGAGATTGGTGTTATTAAATTGTGCCAAATGTAGCAGCATTATTGAAAAAACAGTTAACATGGACCAACCCAGCTGAAGACAATTCACTTTATTAATGAGAAATGCTCTTTCTCACTTAAAGTCCAGTGCGCTGAGAGGGAAGTAAAGTACTAAGTACCAAAAACACAGAAATAGTGAAGACCACACACATTTTCAGAACCGCTCGTCCCGTACGGGGAACCGGAGCCTACCCGGCAACACAGGGCGTAAGGCCGGAGGGGGAAGGGGGCACACCCAGGACGGGACGCCAGTCCGCCGCAAGGCACCCCAAGCGGGACTTGAACCCCAGACCCACGGGAGAACAGGACTGCGGTCCAACCCACTGCGCCACCGCACCCCCCTAGTGAAGACCAACAGAAGGTAAATACTATATGTCTGTGATAATGATGATAATAATAATAACTTACAAATTGCTCTTGCTGCTGCACCAGCCTCTCAAGCTATTTGCTTGATGTTCAGCTGATCACAATCATACATCTCAGACATACATCTCAGCTCCATCACAGAGCAATCCTGTCCAACTGGAACTGCACAACAAGAAGAGCCACATTTTACAAACAAGTTCTGGCCTTGCAATGCTTGAGAACCCACAGTAATTTGAACATTGTTCTAAATAGTTAAAGAAAAACCAATGTCTCCTAGTCAGTATTTACCTTATGCACCTACTCGAACAATGAACCTCGGTGCAGCAAATGGTAGGTAACAAACTAGGTTTACTTGAGTCACATGTCTGCAGCTGTGTCTCTTTCTCTTAATGTAATGCATAAATTGTACTTTTTCCTGAGCTGTACGTCGCTTTGGACAAAAGCGTCTGCTAAATGAATAAATGTAAATGCAAATGTAGATACCATCAGTGTTTCACAGTCAGTGTAACTAAAAATGTCATCAAAAAGCACATCATTTAAAAAGTTGGTCTGTTTTGTTTGTTTCAATACATTTCATATTCCAGACCGCCAGTAAGTAGGTATTCTGCTGTTGCTTTTATGGTCAGACATATTCTCTGATCACGTTTGGTACTTCAACCAGGGTGTGCACATACAGAGGTTACTGCTACACCTCCCCACAGCCCACCGTGAGACCAGGTGTGACAGAAATGTGTTTGTTTGGAAAAACCTCAGGATGTGCTACTGGTTCCGTGGGGTTTCTGACGTACAACGTTGTTGAAAACGAAAAGCACATCTTTGATTGCCTGGCCATCATGTTCTCCGTGCCCTTTGACTAAAATCAGTTTAAGAATTTTTTTTTGCATTTGGGGATGTTTGAGAAGGATAAAGTGTGTGATGAATTACTGTATAAGCACATGTACTAGAATCGTAAAGAAAAACTCTAGCGTAGAAAGCTGCGCTCTGGGATCACTGCTGCAATTAACTATGTTGTAGGAGGGCTCACTTTTAAGTGATATTGTGAAAAAAAAAAAAAAAAATTCAAAAAAACTGTTTGCCTCAACTTCTTCCTAAAACAAGAATATGTATTTCTACAGCTATCATGTTTATTTCACATCCATAAATGTGGGATTTTCCATAAACACACCTTTCTATTTCTCTGTAAAATGTAATAAACCGAAATTTTGAAGGTCAATAGAAGAATAAATACACTCATCACAAATGTCAGTTAGGTTTACTTTTAATGGGATCATTTCAGATAATTTCACATAATGTTCAGTCACATTATTTTATGCACCTTCATTAGTACACTCAATAGCGGGATTCATTTCAGCTGCACAGTAATTACAGTAAATATACAGTCAACAGTTTTTGTGCAGCTAAATAATGTTAATTAGCAAAAACTTTTACCATCACTTTCCAGTTCATTCACTAAACAGTTTTTTAGCACAAACACAGCTACAGCAATGGTATAATATCTTTGCTGTAACTGGTATATCTCAAGAAATCAAGTCGGTTAAGAGTTTCACAAAACCCAACATACACAGGAGATGCTCAGACTGGGCTGCAAACCTCTGCATTCTGGAAAACATGTTAACATGGACAAATAAGCTAATATTATAATGCTGAATGCAGGCAGCAGAACTCATGATTAAAAATGATTCTCACCAGAAGCATACAATCATAACCACCTATTGCAAACTTTTAAAGATGGATTTTAGGATGAAACCTTCACCAACCTGAGTGATCCCTGAGTTCATTTCATGTCTAACTGGAACGATCAACACATGCTTTCCCAGTTGTCTCATATAAATCCTCGAACATTTTTACCACAGAACTTTTTACTTTTTGAAATTTTTCACTATTGCCCCTTTTCAAACTCAACCATTTGAGCTTGGCAAAAGGGTCCACATATACCTCCCAATGATTTGCTGCTGTAACTATTTTGTGTAAAAATTCCAGACATCTGCTCTCATGCGCTTTGTACCTCTGAAAGCTCTCCATGATAGTGCAACGTAGTTTCTCAACATACCTTCCATAAACAATGGAATTGGAATTGATATATGGCTCATTCTGATCTATTTCCACCACCATTTTAATCTCAATGTCCTCCTTGTGCTCTTCAGGAAGAGGACCACGTTTAATTATGTTCTGCAATTCGGTAACAAAGGCCTCCAAGAGTTTGTCATTGTAAAGGTCTTTAGTAATGTTGATTGAGGCATCGTCTATGATTCTTTTGTGAATCTTTAGAATGTTGTTGTTAAATACATGTTCGCCTCTTTTTGACCTATCGGAAGTGAAGGATAACACTTCCTCATACTTAATGTTGATGTCTAGTAAGGCCTGCTGAACGTTCTTTGTTGTTTTCTCCAAGATCTGTTTTTTGGCATCTGAAACAGACTGTGGTGCTCTCCCTCTTGGCCCGATCGCCAACTCGTCATCTCCGAAATATAGCGAAGAAGATCTTTTTCGGGAATACCTGAAAGAAAACATGGAGTTCATGTAGAATTCCCACAGAATATAACACAGTAAAGCAATATATGCTGAAATAACTAATATCATAATTGTTTCACGTGTGAGAAATTCACATACCTTTAACACCCAGCCCTCCTGAATAAAGAGCTCCAGGTTCTTGACAGATTATCCCACTGATAATGGCCTGCTCTTTCTCTTTGGCCAGAGGAACATCACCGCTGGCTACTGCAAGAACCCACTCCACACCTTCTCTTACAGTGCCAATGACAGGGATACCATCTATATCCCCAACCCATACAATGTTCTCCTCAGTCTTCATTGCCTGATCTGCAAAGTAAAACAAGCATTTCTAAAACATTTTGATATATACACATATTTGATATATTTTTTCCCCAAGCATTAGATTATTGGTTGATATTAGATTCGTAGCTGCATTATTTGTCCCATCTCATCTATAGACCATGGTATTTCTATGGGAGCAATTCAGGGCAAGCATTTTGATCTAGGGTACTACAGCAGCAGCAGGCTGAGTGGCTTGGATCAGCAACATTCAGATTATAAGACCAATTAATTAATTGTTAGCTACTCTATGTGCTGCTCAGCAATTACATCTTTATGACTATTTTCAAAATGCTGTATATTTGCTTTTATCCACAAGATGTGAAAACTGCAATGATAATGCATTCTGTATATTGCATAAAAGTAAATGGTTTAAATAACCGGCATACTTAACTTCTGGGCGGAGCCAAGGCACGACAGAGATGAAAGCGTAATAAATAAAATAGTACATGCAATCTTATGTTCATATACTATAAAATTTAAACCATGGAGTGGTAGAATACTACAAAACTCTCAGCATCACCTTCCCTTGAACACTATAAAGTGTAACAAACCACTCATCTTGAAGGGCCTACTAGGTAGTTTCCAGTTAAGATCTACAAACATGAATAGTTCTTATCATACAGTTTGCAGAAGTATTTTCTTTAGCTTTGCTTGCTGGTTCTGAAAGCAATGCTGTAGACTTGTGTAGAAGATTAAATGTACCTCCAGCACCCAGAAGACTAGATGTCATTGGTTTCATAGTCCCTGAAGTTGCCATGGCCTCTCACTTTGCTTGACCAGTGGAACAGTTGTTGAGAACTTGCAAGATGTATGGCAATAACTGTGACACAGAGCAGATTTAAAGTGATTTAGTGGTCATCTGTCAGGGGAGAATATATACTATAATATTTGTTTCTTCAGTTCAAAAGCATAAAACATGTGAAAATCTGGATGCTTCCAGAAAGCAATATGATCTAATATGGTTTTTACAGGAAACTCATTCAAATGAGATTATAAACATTAATAAACATGAATATCTGCTTCTAAATGTGCTCTTCAGGACAGCAGTCACATTAAATATACTGCTTTTCAGAAATGTTAAATAATCTGTTATGTGGCCGTAAACTGTAAAGAAGAGGACAAATATACTTGTGTGGACACAGAAAAATATGGATGTTTACAGTTCAATTTAAATACTGTATTTTATTCCCCATTGCTACAGAAACAATGATACAGTGAAATTGCTGAGGTGTAAAAACATATATTTTTTTGGTTTTTTAGACTCATTTTGCAACATTATAATCTGAGGGGAAAATTAATGTACTGTAATCATCTCCTAATGCATGCTTGTGAGAAGCAGAAATGGATTGTATGATTTATAAGTGCTTCTGGCTGCAAAAAGATAAAAAGCTGTCAGTCATAAAGCAAATTAACTGTGCAATTATACAAATGATATCTATTTCTTTAAAATGTTTGAAAGCACTGACTATTTTTACCCTGAATTATTGAATACATATGGGGTTTCAGCTGCTTTTAGGATGTTACAGAGTGCTGAGTGCATCATCATACTATTAGTGTTCATGGCACAAAAAAATTAAATTAATACACACACACACACACACACACATTTTCAGAACCGCTTGTCCCTTACGGGGTCACGGGGAACCGGAGCCTACCCGGCAACACAGGGCGTAAGGCCAGAGGGGGAAAGGGACACACCCAGGATGGGACGCCAGTCCATCACAAGGCACCCCAAGCGGGACTCGAACCCCAGACCCACCGGAGAGTAGGACTGCAGTCCAACCCACTGCGCCACTCCACCCCCCACATTAAATTAATATTTTTATTGATTTGAATACTAGTAAAATACACACACACACACACACACACAAAACCGCTTGTCCCGTACGGGGTCGCAGGGAACCAGAGCCTACCCGGTAACACAGGGCATAAGGCCAGAGAGGGAGGAGACACACCCAGGACAGGACGCCAGTCCATCACAAGGCACCCCCAGCAGGACTCAAACCCCAGACCCACCGGAGAGCAAGACTGAGGTCCAACCCACTGCACCACCACACCCCTACTAGTAAAATACACACACACACACACACACACACACACACACACACACACACACACACACACATTTTCAGAACCGCTTGTCCCATACAGGGTCACAGGGAACCGGAGCCCAACCCGGCAACTCAGGGCGTAAGGCTGGAGGAGGAGGGGATACACCCAGGACGGGACGCCAGTCCATCACAAGGCACCCCAAGCGGGACTCGAACCCCAGACCCACCGGAGAGTAGGACTGCAGTCCAACCCACTGCGCCACCGCACCCCCCCTCCTGCAGCTCGTCTGTAGTTATTCTGATTTCCAACGTTATGTTCTTACCCTCACAGAAGACTACAGGACAATGTCACTGCAGTGTTAAATAGGACATGAAGAGGACTTTCAATTTCCTCCAGATCACACGATTGGCTCTCTGTCCATCTGCATACCAAGGGGGGTGTATCTCTGACAGCAGCAGGAAACTGCAGTGTTTGCTGACCTCTGCAATACCTTATCTTTCACTATTAATAAAAAGGTATGATTTCAGTTCCTAAAATGAGCTTTCAGTGAAAATGTTTTATGTATGACAGTTGATTTATTCAATTTTGATACATTTAATCAACTAAACTATTTGGGGAAAAAAAAAAAAAAAAAATCAGGCAGAGGGGGGCAGTGGAGAGTATACTGGAAATTTCCCGGGAATGACTCAGTGGCATTCCACTCTACTTTCAGTTTCTTTTTTCATTTCTTTTTTGTCTTGCTGTTTCCTGTAACCTGTGGAGATCTTGGTCTCTGTGTCCCTCTTGAACTACGAAGTCAATACTAAGGCAATTTCTTTGCCTGTTGCCACTTCATGTTCAACTTACTGTAGTTCTGACTCCATAGTCCAGTCACACTTAGTTGTCATTATGGTGGTGATGTTTTATTGTGTCCTCTTAACAGTTTTGGACTGAAAAATTGAGAAATGTGAGAGTTTTCAAAATTTCCACATAGCTGGTAGCATTTTTGTTAGAGGTACTGCCTTCGGAGGGGGTGCGGTGGTGCAGTGGGTTGGTCCGGGTCCTGCTCTTTGGTGGGTCTGGAGCTCAAGTCCCACTTGGGGTGCCTTGCAGCGAACTGGTGTCCCATCCTGGGTGTATCCCCTCCCCCTCCGGCCTTATGCCCTGTGTGCCGGGTTGGGCTCTGGTTCCCCGTGGGGCGAGCAGTTTGAACGGACGGATTGCCTTTGGACTGAGATGTTGCAGGTTTAAATACCACCTCCAGCTGTAGTACCCCTAAGCAAGGTACTTATCCTGAACTATCCATCCACTGCAGACAGAGGGCCCGATGCAGAGTGTGTTGGATATTCCACTTGACTGATGAAGAGGAGTGTCTCACTTTTGTTTCATTTACATTTATTCATTTAGCAGACGCCTTTGTCCAAAGCGACGTACATCTCAGAAAAAGTACAATTTATGCATTACATTAAGAGAAGGGGACATGGCTGCAGCCATGAAAGTCTCAAGTTTCTCTCTTTCTGTTTCCTGCAATCAGTGCAGATCTCTGTCTCTGTGTCCCTTCTGCATCTGTAGACTGTTCAAACAGTGCTGAATCAACTGTAATGCAAATACATAGAAATCAGAAGCAAATACAATTCTCTAGTCCCATCTCCATTCTGAGCAGGATTACAACTGAACGGCCACTGAATTTTATTTATTTCACTCTATGTATTTTTTTTCCATTATCACTGAATGCTTGTGCTCATGCAAAACTCTAGATGTTCAGAATGGCTCCTGGATTACAACTGAATAGTCACTGAATGCTACAGAAAGGAAAACTGAGAAACAGAATCTACAAAATCAGAAGGAAAAAAAAAAACACTGAAACAGAGCCATGAGTCTGTGGACTTTGAACAGATTGTTAAATTTTATAGGATTCTACAGCTGGAAAAGATATGAAAGACAGAGTGAAAACAAAAATGCTTTATTTCTTAAGAGAGGAACCAACAGCAGTTATTGACAGTGGACACACACATCTAGGAATAGGACAAGGGAAGGATATTCCCTTCACTTTTTCTTTAAATGTTACACTAATTTACAATAGTGATTTCCTTCTGGATTCCCTGAACACGGTACAATGCTCGATTCCAAACATAGACTTAAAGAAATCAAGATATAGAATGGTGTTGTAGTTTTCTTTAATATACAGGTTCCTGTGTTGCTATGGTGGCAAAAATGCACCCTGTTTGCTGTACTGCTCTCCGTTTGGGCTCCGCCCAAGACCACACTTCCTAGCTCGGACCAGGAATTACATAACTAATTTCAGAGAAACAAAACTAAATTCCATTTTCCATTCGTTCTGCCCCCCGTCACTCTGTACTTAGTCCAACACCACACCTCTGCAGAAGAAGTAGAACTAGAAGGAGCGCCCAGAGAGTGTCTGCCGACCTCACTCGGAAAACAACGTCAAGGAAAAAGCATTAAAACCGGATTCTCAAGCCTGCCCGAAGCAAAAAGACTGAAGGACTTGCCTGAAAGAAACAACAGAACCAGACTGAGGACGAATATCCTAGAGCAAACAACAAATAAATGAGAAGAAAAGAGAACTAGAAAGAACACAAAAGGAAAGAAAGGTACAGTTTCCTCAAACAGACGGGAAAACAATTTTTGCGAAAAGAACTGATAGCTACAAAAAAGTGTGCTGAAAAATAATTACTCTTGTTTTTCCTTTTACTGTAGGAAAATCTTTTTGTAATTTTGCTTTTTTGAGGAGGCAGTGGCAGCCATGGAGATCAATTATCCTACAGAAGTCCAATCTAAAAAGGCAAAAAAAAAGTACAAAGATAAAGTGCTGAATGATAACCCTGAAAAACTGTACGCAGATTATACAGAAAAGAGAAGAAAGACCAACTTAATTTTCCGCACTGATCACAGGGAACAATGGAAAACCGAATTCTGTAAAAAATACAACATCAGGAAAGAAAAAGGGATTGATCATGGCATACAACTTCACATCCAGCATAACCTCTCGGCATTTATCAATATTTACAATGGCACTGTGATGATCCAGGGAAATGAAGATTCCTTATCCTCCTTCGAAAAGGATTTTGAGGAAATGAAGGCACAAGTGCAGCAGAATGTTCTTCATTTGTCTGGAGGTGAATTAAAAGAAGAGCCTTCTCATGGTCAAGATGTTGCACGGGGCCTGAAAGTGCTGAAGATCAAAGAAGAGGCTCCTGAGGAAAAAGCCCTCAACTGACTACTGTGAAAAATGCGGGATGTCATGCGCCATCGGATTTCAGAGGGAAATCCTGTCTATGGCTCATAGCCTACAATACTATTTGTGGACACTTAGCCCTGTACATCTTCAATGGCAGGATCTCTGAATGCTGGAACTTCTACCACCTGGTCATGGTCACCACATCTCACCTAAAGACATCTAATCTGTAAAAGAAAGCTAAAAAAAAAATAGAACCTGTCATGAACCCCTAAACATGCCGGGTGGAGCTCTGAGCCCAGCTTCTCCTGTGAGCACTCAGTCGCCTGCAGCGGTTCTCAATCAGCTAATCCAAGACAGAAGAAGCACAGCACAGGAGGACAGTGATGAATCTCTGAATTTCTCTGATCTTCTTGGTTAGATAATTGGAATTACAGTCCAGAAAGTACCCCACTTACCTCACAAACAAAAGAGGTCAAAGAAAAATGAAGCAGAACTGGTCGTTAGTCCCTGTGAAATAAAAAGACAGAAGGGTTTACCTGAAACAAGGAAAAAAACCAAACTGATGTGCATTAAAAAGTAAAGGAGGGACAAAAACTGAACAAGGAAGGTTCAGTGTCCTGAAGGACTTCAGCAATCATATCTGTCTATCTAAAATTCTGCCTTAAGTTATGGCATCAACATTTATGTTAAAGATATCCAGACTGGAATAGAAGATCATGTTTTTTGAAATGGGTGTGTTACAAACAGTTTTATTTTTGTTTTGGCACTAAAAGTTCAAATTATTAATTACTTTTCTCAGTCATTCATAGTACAAAGAAAATGGATAACATATTTACATTTACATTTATGCATTTAGAAGATACTTTTGTCCAAAGTGACATACATCTCAGCAAAAGTACAATTTATGCATTACATTAGGAGAAAGAGACACAGCTGCAGACATGTGACTCAAGTAAACCTACTTTGTTACCTACCACTTGCTGCACCGAGGTTCATCGTTCAAGTAGGTGCATAAAACAGAAGATAGACAAATCCTCATACCCTCCTACCAATTTTTTTTTTATTTATTTTTTTTTTAAATAGTATTGTCAAATACACAAGCAAGCAAAAACAGTAGTGGCTGAATAAAGGCTTTATCTGGTGATGCTCATGAAGTTACGATGCATGAACATTTACACCATAGATGAGCTGGAGAGATCTTGGGGAAAAGGGTCTGGAAAAGGTGAGTTTTCAGACCCTTCTTGAATGTAGACAGAGTTTCCAGAGATCTGAGTGAGAGGAGAAGGTTGTTCCACCACAACGGAGCCAGAACCGAGAACCTCCGTGCTTTACCTTTCGTGCGTGGGACCACCAAGCGAGCAGAAGTAGACAAGCGAAGGGGTCTAGTTGGGGTGTAGCAGTTGATCAAGACCTGTAAATAGCTGGGAGCAGTTCTATTGATGCGTCTGTACACAGTAACCAGAGTTTTGAATTTGATTCGGGCAGCTGTAGGAAGCCAGTGCAGAGAAATGCGTAGAGGAGATATGTGGAAGCGCTTTGGCAAATCAAACACAACTCATGCAGCAGCAGTGTTCTGTATCAGCTGTAGAGGTTTGATGGCAGTAACAGGAAGGCCACGCAGGAGAGAGCTGCAGTAGTCCAGACGGGAAGTCACCATGGCCTGGAAAAGTAGTTGGGCGGAGTCAGTAGTGAGGTAGGGAGGGATCCTGCGAATATTATGCAGGATGTACAGAAGGCAATTTTCTGAACATGTCCCACTGATGATATTTCTTTCATAAAGTTTTGGAAACAGTATATGTACCCCTCCATTATTTTTTTGTTTTTAAAGAATTTATTGAAAGAAATTTCTATGGACACTAACTTCCTGTTAAAAGTAAATAAATAAAATGTATCAACAGCTGCATGTATGTGTGTGTGTGTTGAGTGAAGTCACTCCTCTTCCCTCTTTCTAAAGACATGCTGTTCAGGTTCAAAGAGAGTGTGTGTTCCACTGACGTATGGATGAGTGACCCACTGTAAGTAGTGCATCTAGCAGTGTAAGTCACCGCAGTGAATAAGGTGTGTGGGCTCATAACACTACGTAGAGTTAATTGGAAGTTGCTTTGGACAAAAGCATCTGCTGAATAAATAAATGTAAATGTTTCTGGACAAAGGGGGTGTGGTGGCGCAGTGGGTTGGCCCTTGTTCTGCTCCCCAGTGGGTTTGGGGTTCGAGTCCTGCTTGGGATACCTTGCAATGGACTGGCGTCCCCTCCTGGGTGTGTGTCCCCTCCCCCTCTGGCCTTATGCCCTGAGTTGCCGGGTTAGGTTCTGGCTTCCTGTGACCCTGTGTGGGACAAGCAGTTCAGATGGTGGTGTGGTGTTTCTGGACAGGAATGCACATACTGTGCTGCTAGTTTCACACACTTCCTTCTTTGTCCAAAGAAGTGTGGTAGTAAGTAACCATACCTGAGACTGTGGAAATCAGGATCAGTTTCTATACGTGTAGAGAACAATTAATGTCTGATTCTTTTACATTTAGGAAGTGCGCCTGTCTTCTATTCGTGCAATACTGACATCTTGTGGTCACACTGAAACTACTACAGAAGACAAGCGCCTTGGAAGAAAATAGAACATTTTCCTGATGAACTCTGCAAGTCTGCATAGTAGGTAAAGCACAACTACATAAACGCTGCAACTTTAGTTTTGTATAAGTAGAAGTTTTACATGACCTGAGAATTTTATTCTATTTCGCTCTATGTTTTTTTTCTTTTTTTTTTCCCATTGTCACTAAATGTGTTACCTTAGCTAATGCGTTACCTTTTTTTTAATCATACCTTGGGTAAAAATGATGAGGGAACCATGATGGACAGTAACCTCAAGGTCACTGGAATGACCTTCTACTGTAGCACCAGTTATTGAGGTACTGAAGAATTTAAATCAGCTGTGCACACACACATGCAGTCTAAAACCACTTGTCCCAAGTGGGGTGGCGGGGGGGGTGTCAGCACAGTGCACAAGGCTGGAGGGGGAGGGGACGCACCCAGGACAGGACACCAGTCCAGCGCAAGGCACCCCCAGCTGGACTCAAACCCCAGATCCCCCAGAGAGCAGGACCCGGGCAAACCTGCTGTGCGACCACACCAACAATAACCCTACCTGTACCAAAATCATTGTAAGGAGGGTAACACTGTCTGCTGTGTTGGAGAAAAATGTCAGATAAATGAATAAGTACAAATGTAAAGTCTAAAATATTCCTCACCTACAGCATCTATACAGTAAAAAAAATACTTCACTCGTGAAAGAGGAAACGCCACATTTACCTAGGTTCAGCCACAGTAGTGCAATAGCGGAAGAAATGAGGCCTTTTCTGTGGATTAAGACATCTGCTCTGCTCCATGAACTAAATTTGGTGGCCCCACAGTCCCATTCTGTTTCAGTGTTCTTTACTGCAACCTTATAAGCACGGGTTTTTTTCCACCAGAAATTTTGGAAAACATTTTTTTTTTTAATTAGGGGAAAAGTACATACCTTTGAGCCAGTTATGGTTGCAATTTCATGATACATTACTCACTATCAGTAAACACATTAGGATTGTAGTGTATAGTAAGGGAATACTCAGGACAGAGCACCAGTGTATCTCAGGGTGCCCAGAGACACACTCATTTACTCACACATTCACACAATACTGGCAGTATTCCAGCTTCTTCCATGTAAATCTGTATAAAACAATTATTAAATAAATCAAGTCTGAACTGAACTGTTTTTCTTATATTCCACCAAACGTTACCTTGAACTGGTTCAGTCAGCACAAGTTACTTTCTTTTTCTAAAAATTGATAAAAAGGTAAAAACACCATTGTGTGTAAAAGTGTCCCCTAGTAACATATTAGGAACAATTACAACAGCAATAAGAATAAATGGGGTGCATGGTGGTGCAGCAGGTAGCGCTGCTCTCTCACAGCACTTGGGCTGTTTTGGCATAGATTCGCATCCAGCTCAGTCTGTGTGCAGTTTTCATGTCCTCCTCATCTTTTACCTTCCTCCACGTGCTGCAGTTTTCCTCCCTCTATCCAAAGACACGTGTTTCAGGTTAATTGTTGCACCCAAACGAGCCTAGCACCATGTACTTCCAGGATTAGCTCTGGGCCACTACCACCCTACAATGAAAAAGCGGTTAATGATAGTGAGGGCGGAAGCCTATAGACTCTTCCTCCTCCACTGGTCTTTTAGTCAAAGTCATCTGCAGCCATGGAAGTTTCACTTTTGCACCAGTCATCTTTGCAGAATATGTCATTTTGCATATGGTTGGCTATAGATGTACAAATGACAATAGTTTTATGCCGTTTTTGTGCGTCTGGGAGTGTGTGTGTGTGTGTGTGTGTGTGTGTGCACGCACACCAGTGCTGAGCAAGTGAAGTAGAGAACAGAGGGAAGGACACAGAAGAGGAAGAAACAGAGATGATTTATCACAACACCAGGAAGTGAGAATCAGCCTCAGAGTTGGAGTCACTGACACACACGTGCGTACACACACGCACACACACACACACACACACACACACACACACACACACACATGGCTCCTCTCCTCATCTTCGTCCTCTTCTTCTACACTCTGTTACCAGGTAGGACTCATTGAAATATAGCAGACTGGTGACATAGGGAGAGCGGTTAGAAATTGTCGGTGTTACACACTGAAAAATAATATATAACATTAGAAAACAGCAGCAGCATCAGGACTCAGAAGGAACTCGGAGACTTTTCAGCGGACAAAACTGTTATTTCCGTGGCTCTGGGAAATCCGTAGGTTGTTGGTTTAAGGGAATATGATGGACCCAGCTGTTGCTCTCTGGAGAGGGTAGCACAGTCATAATTTCTGTACTAACAAAACTTTTGCACAAATGGGAAAGCAAACCTGACATTTGCTTTTCATAACAATCTTGGTTATGCAGTAAATTCAGGAAAGTGACTTTTCAGGTTATGCATTTTAATAGCATCAGAAGCAGAAATGAATTCAGAGAAAAATTGTATTGAGCAACTATATTTCGACATGCAAGGAGTCTGAGATGCTGATTCAAACTATTTCTCACAGAACATTTACATTTACATTTATTCATTTAGCAGATACTTTTGTCCAAAGTGACATACATCTCAGCAAAAGTACAATTTATGCATTACATTAGGAGAAAGAGACACAGCTGCAGACATGTGACTCAAGTAAACCTACTTTGTTACCTACCACTTGCTGCACCGAGGTTCATCGTTCAAGTAGGTGCATAAAACAGAAGATAGACAAATCCTCATACCCTCCTACCAATTTTTTTTTATTTATTTTTTTTTAAATAGTATTGTCAAATACACAAGCAAGCAAAAACAGTAGTGGCTGAATAAAGGCTTTATCTGGTGATGCTCATGAAGTTACGATGCATGAACATTTACACCATAGATGAGCTGGAGAGATCTTGGGGAAAAGGGTCTGGAAAAGGTGAGTTTTCAGACCCTTCTTGAATGTAGACAGAGTTTCCACAGATCTGAGTGAGAGGAGAAGGTTGTTCCACCACAACGGAGCCAGAACCGAGAACCTCCGTGCTTTACCTTTCGTGCGTGGGACCACCAAGCGAGCAGAAGTAGACAAGCGAAGGGGTCTAGTTGGGGTGTAGCGGTTGATCAAGACCTGTAAATAGCTGGGAGCAGTTCTATTGATGCGTCTGTACACAGTAACCAGAGTTTTGAATTTGATTCGGGCAGCTGTAGGAAGCCAGTGCAGAGAAATGCGTAGAGGAGATATGTGGAAGCGCTTTGGCAAATCAAACACAACTCGTGCAGCAGCATTCTGTAGAAGCTGCAGAGGTTTGATGGCAGTAGCAGGATGGCCACACAGGAGAGAGTTGCAATATCCAGAGAGGATGTTACCATGGCCTGGACAAGTAGTTGGGCAGAGTCAGTAGTGAGGTAGGGAGGGATCCTGCGAATATTATGCAGGATGTACCTGCAGGTCCGGGTTGCGGCTCTGATGTGCTGAAAGAAAGATAGACTTGAGTCAATCGTCACTCCCAGACTCTTAGCCAAGGAGCTAGGCGAAATGAATGAGTTGTCCAGTTTGATAGAGAGGTTGTGACAACATTAACATTACAAGAAGAACATTAAAGGGTAACTATGAAGTAACAAAGTTGAAAGTAAATTCAGTAAATACATACTATTGAAACGGTACAATTCCTTACAGTAATGTGTATAAGTCATACGGGCACAAAGGCTGGAACAAGAGCAGGAATAAATGTTTAATACACATCTTGAGTTTACTTTGTGTTTATGTTAACTTTTTCTGTCATTTCTCATGTAAATTATGACATGTTTTTAACATGGTTCTGCTACCACGGTAAACTGACACCAAACTTGCTTGTCTGTTAAAATAGATGTGTTAGTATTTTCAGATTAAAATATGGTTTAAAAAGTTCTTGCTTTACGTTTTTATTCCATCTTGGCAATATTACTAATGTAATATTGGACATTTCATTCAATTCCAGTTAGGTGCTGCTTACTGTGTTGTCCGGCAGTGTATTTTACTGTATACAGTGAAGCGGAACAGAGTAATACAAAGCATTTCTACATCACTGGCAGTGACTGTGAACACTTGGAACAGTATTAACTGACCCCACTCTCCATGTTACTCCTGTAGGTAACAACAGTGTGACAACATTTGGTCATTTATCAGTACGCAGTGGAGGATCTCTCACCATCCCATGTTTCTATGATCAGGAATATAAACAGCACGTGAAATATTGGTGTAAAGGGAGACTGTGGACATCCTGCAGTACCCTGGTACGCAGTGACTCACCACAGAGTAAGAGTGACGTGTCCATCGCCGATGACCCCGACCAACTGGTCTTCACTGTGACCATGACAAACCTACAGGAGAAGGACTCTGACACTTACTGGTGTGCTGTGGAGATTGGGGGGTTTGGAACTATGGATGACTGTAAATCTATTTCCTTAACAGTAACTGCAGGTAAGACTATGATACAGTTCAATTAATTTTAAGGTAAAATGTTCATTTCATTTACCTCTCATCCTATCTGTTGAATTAAAACCAGTTTATACTTGTGTTTCACTGTATTCTGTTTTTCCAGCGTTTGTTACATTTCTTCCTAATTCTGACATATAGAAGAATATCATGTTATGATGTTTATTACTAGTGTCTAAATCCTGTATTTACCACCCATATGTTCTACAGTAATTGTATCCAACTGACAAACTGCAGGGCAGCACAGTGGCGCAGCAGGTAGTGGTGGTGTCTGACAGTGTCGGGGCTGTTTGTTTGTGCAATGTGACTGCAGAACAGGCTCTGGACCACCACGACCCTGAGTTAGCCAAACCAGTAACGGACAGTAAGATTCTGAAAGAAATTCTATGATTTATTGTCCTTCCAGATACGTATGGTGTGTGGACTGAGAGCTTGTTGTCTGCAGGGAGAGGAGGATCCGTCACCATCTCATGTCACTATGATCGGAGATATAAACACCATGTGAAATACTGGTGTAAAGGGTATCACTGGTCAACCTGTACTATTATGGTACGCAGCGACTCACCGCAGAGTAAAGGTGAGGTGTCAATCACTGATGACCCCGACCAGCTGGTCTTCAGTGTGACCATGAGGAACCTACAGGAGAAGGACTCTGACACTTACTGGTGTGCTGTGGAGATTCATGGGGCACAAGATGTTGCTGTATTGCTGCCCATTACTGTGTTAGAAGGTAAGCTGTACATAGTTAATATTTTAATGAGATATTCAGACTTTATTAAGACTGTTTACAGAATAATCCGACTGTATTTGTATGTCAGGCACAACTACTGTCTGGAAAAGCTCTCAAAAGCTGCACCTTTTTTTTTTTAACTTATGTCTTCCAGCTACTCAGGCCACAACTACGCAACACAGAGATCTGATTTCAGCAACAAAATCATCCACCACGAATCATCCGACAAACAAAACAAGGTTCTTTTCTTCTGCTGAGGTTACATATTTACAGTGCCTTTGAAACAATGTTCTCAGAAACAGAAACACCAACTTATGATGTTCCCTCGTTGCTCATGTTCTTCTCCAGTCCATCCACACTGATGGTCCTCCTGGTCATACTGGGACTGCTGGTGCTACTGGGGGCTCTCTTCTTCGTTACCTGGTCTCGCAGCAGAAATCGTAAGAATCAAAGTCATCCACACGGCGTATCGACTTATTGCAGTTATCGCTGTTATTACTAATATCCTTGCGGCTGTATGGAGAGGAGTCAGTTAGAAAGACCACAGTTCCTCACTCCTTGCCATCATTTCTCTTTTCAGTGCAAACAAAGACCAAGAACAAAGGAGCAGACAGCAAGTTTACCATAAATGTTAGTACAGTACCTGTCTTGGACTTTTTTTTGTGCTCTACATGTGATTGTGTGTGCAGGACTGGTGCTAACGGTGGAGCAAAACCGATGAGCTTCAAAGAATCATCGCTCATCTAATTTTACCATCTTTTTTTGGTACCTCGCTTCACGTGCCCATGCCTTCCCACTCACACAGCGAGCCTGAGACAAACAGTTGAGCCATTTTGAAGATACTCATGCCCACCTGTAACTCTCCGCAATGCATATCGGTCATGTATTATGGAGAATTATGTGCTTAAATTAATTCTCTGCAGTCTTTCGTGACAGGCAGTTCACAAATTGTGTGATTTAACAAGCTTATTTGTTAAACTGCACAGTTATTATATATATATATATATATATATATATATATATACACTGCATAAATATGTATATATACATATATGTATTTATATAGAAAGTTTACACACATACTGTATGTCCCTAAGACATGCTGTGTTAGTTTTCGAAAGCTAGATAGTTACTTTTGAAAGCAAGAAGTTCTGCCATGCGGTTCGATGTCTTATGAAACATGTACTTCTGCTATATGGACATATTAAAATTATATAGCTATGAATTCAAAAAAAAAGTGTGATTCGAGCAAACTGAACGAGCGCTCATGATTTGTAAGGCTTTGCACAAGATAAGGTTATGAGGATTGTAAGAAATTATCCCCTGAAGGACAGAAATTGCTGGTGACGTTACCACTTCAGGGGACTTTCCTACATCTTATCTGCGCTCGAAGCACGCTCGCGCTTTTGTGGGCTTTTTTAAGATAACTCGCCTTTTAAGGTGTGCTATTCTTCTCTTCCAGCCAACCACAAACTGTGAAGAAGTGACTTACAGTATTGTGGTCCACAAGAAACCAGCAGCAAGAAGAAATGTAAAAAGAGCAAAGCATTTCTATTTCTTAGAGTACAGTTAGAGTAAAATGAAATGATCTATCATTAGTTTTTCACTGTAGAAAAAGTTTGTAACTGCTTCATGTACTATATATAGATATATTGAGATATACACATGTACGTGTGTATATTCTTCCTATTCTTGAGCCTCTGCAATTTTTTTCTGGCAGTTTTTGTTGGCATGTATACTTTTACTGTATTTTTACAGTAAAGAGTGACAGTAGTGATACACAATGGCAGTGCCTGTTCACAATGTGTGTGTGTGTGTGTGTGTGTGTGTGTTTGTGTTTGTGTCCAGCACTCAGTGAACTGTGGGGATGAAGTGACATACAGTGCTGTAGCTGTTCAGAACACTGAGGATCTCTGAGCATCAATGGGAGTGTCACTTTGGTAAGAAACAGAGAACGTCAGACCCTTGTGCATCTATGGATTAAACTGGAAAAATGTTACCAGTAATGTTGTTTATAACATAACATTTTCCCTTTCAGAAGATGTCCCCGGCCCCTGGTCCTGCACAGAACATGTCAAATGACATCAACTGAGGAAGTGAGGTCATGGTTGTGTTGAAGATCAGATGACCAAACCAGAACTTTTCTGAACTTTTCTTACATTGTACCGTCATTTGACAGACTGTCCTTAGAACTCTGTC
The DNA here is from genome assembly GCF_900964775.1 of Scleropages formosus. Taxonomy (NCBI): domain Eukaryota; kingdom Metazoa; phylum Chordata; class Actinopteri; order Osteoglossiformes; family Osteoglossidae; genus Scleropages; species Scleropages formosus. The sequence goes on along the minus strand of NC_041814.1, from coordinate 30,737,030 downwards.
ACAAAGTTGAAGGCTGTAATAGATATATGGACTTAGTATAACACATATATGAATTGTTTAACACATGGAACTTTACTACCAGTGAGTACAGAACAACTCAGTTATATATATTTTTATATAATATGAACAATACATTTCTCGCATGCTTAATAGGCAAACCTTCATTTTTCACACATTCACTTTTACAGTGTTGTGAAAAAGCTATTTCCCTTTGCTGAATTTCCATTATATTGAAACATTTTCGACATAATGTTTTTTCGGGTCTTCAAGCTTAATCTAACATTAGACAAAGGGCACGTAAGCGAACAAAGAACTCCTTTTTGAATAATTTAACAAATTTATTTATTTTGTGAGAAACTCAGTTGCCCATCACACTTAATAACATGTTGCGTTACCTTTAGCTGCAATGACTGCAACCAAATTAATAAATTAATGAAACTTTTTTAATCCTAGAGGGATATTATCTTTGGTTAAACAGTATGATATGTAAAATATACATATTTATACAAAAAAAGACATATACAGTATGTACATATTTACACATGTATTAAAGTAACCAAACACCACTCACGGGACACTCTTCAGTCAGACAGAGAAAAAAAAAAAAAGAAAATGCTGGAAACATTAAAGAAAAACAACTAAAAGAAATATCTACATAAGGAGGTGTTTTACATAATGTATAGAATGCTTCCTATAGTTCAATACCAGTTATTGTCACACTTTTCTAAATTAAAAGTTATACTTTAAGGTCAACCCACGATGGCAGATTTTGTTGAAGATAATATCCGAAATGCAGATGTCATAAATCAAGAGGTACATGACTGATTGACAGTGGACACTGAGCTGGAGAGAGACTTTGCACATTTTTGTCATTACTCAGTCATGAATGGTGTTCTTGTTATAGTTTAAATGGGTTTGTACCTTAATGTGAACTGCCTGGTTAAACCCTGTAAAGTTGTATTTACAGCCTGTTGAGTGCCAACAGGTCCAGCACCATGGACAGGGCTCTGCTCCACTCCAACCTGTGTACCTGAATCTAATGGGCCAGGCCTGTACCTGCCTATAGATTGGTACTCCCCACGTGACAGGAGGAAATCTCAGTTCTATTAACTGGTACCCTGACCTTAGCCTTCATGTGACACACATTTCTGAGTGGATATGTAGAATAACATGTTTTGCTCGTTTTTCTCATGGCCCTACAGGTAGAAAGGGCAATAGTGAGTGTGCTGTGGGTAGATGCTTCCTCTAGGGGAAGGGAGTAAAAATTAAGGGTGATGTGATCCACCCTGAGGAGCACAGCAGCAGGTTCCACTGAAGAACCTTCCCCTCGAGCACAACAAAGGGCACTTGGGGTTGCCACGCCCACACCTCCGGGCCAACACGGAACACCTGGGACGCAACGCAGACTACAGCATAAAAGGCTGCGTCAGACCACCAGCTGATGCGGAACCTTGATCTGCCTCCTCGTTAGCGACCTTCTCCAGCCATTTCCTGTTCCCGAACGCCTTCCCCGAACCCGTCCCTTGTTCCCCTGATCTACTGCCTCTTTCTGATCATCGACCTCTTACCTGTGTACTGACCTCACCTTTTGGATCCTCCCTGTTACAACGTTCGCACCTCGAAGACCCTTTGCCCGTTCTCTGATCTCCTCTCTTGGATTTCCCCGAAGACACCACGATTACTGCTCTGCACTTGGGTCCGCCGCTTCCTTCAAGACCCGACCATGACAGGGGTATTTTGGAAAGACCTGCAGACAAGCAAGCTCAACCCAGCTCAACCAACCCAACAATAAAAGTACGGGCTCCGCCGAGGAGAGGGGAACTAACCAGCAAGGGCACTGATTTTGGATGAGAATGAGGACCATGGACATGGACTCTGGCTGGCAAAGCAGAACTGGCAGGGATGTAGTGTCGTTGACTTGGACTGATGCCAGTCAGATCCATTTCAGACCATTATGCCACATGAACAATGTGCGAGTGCTGTTGATAAGGCAATGAAAAGAACTGTGTTGAGTGTGCACTCATTTTTAGTTCATGCTAATAAAGCAATGTGTGTGCATGTGTGATACTGAATAGCTGAACAGAGGTGCAACCAGATACTGAGGTCAATAGCCCCCCCCCCCCAGTGCTACCGGACATGGATGTCAATAGCTCCTCCCCAGTGTAATGAGATGCCAAAAGCCGTTGTGTTATTTGGATCCTGGGTCCTAGTGCCCTTCTCCAGGGTGGAACGGTGAACATCGTCAACATACTTCAGCTGTAAAAGTTGGGGTGAGAGCAAACATACTCAGTACATTTTCAAACTTTTCTCATGGTGCACTCAATGTTAATGCATAAAAATGTCTTACAAAGCAAAATTTGTTTTTTAATACTTTCAGTACCCATTTCTCCTATAAATTTTGACCTCTCACTAAATCTGTTTGCAAAGGTTTTTCTGATTAAAAAACAATTAAAGACACTACAAACATTTTTTAAAAAAAAAAAAAAAATCTGTTTTCCTTATAGTACAAGAGAACTGTAAAATCTATTTAAAAAAAAAAAAAAACTGAGTTTTTTTCCAGTTTTATTTCCAGACAGAATTCAAACATAGATGAGTTTTGCACAAGTATAATGTTCTTTTTAAATCATCCTCCCATCTAAAATTAAACAAATTTTTTCTAGGTTTTGAATTGTTATTTACAATAATAATTTGAAAAAGTACTCCAAAAAATCCAAGAGGAAAGGCATAGACAACAACAGAAGAGGAATAGGGACACAGCCATGCTGTGTGAGAGAAATTCCATTCTCTTCTCAGCAATCTCCTCTCGTCCTGTTCTTCTCAGACTGGCCCCCCTCCAACACCACACCTCCTGCAGAAGAAGCAGGAAGTCCCTCCCACTCTCAAGCACAAAGAGCAGCAAAGCAGTGGAACAGTAACTGCAGAAAATGGCGGAAGCGGGAGATCTTCTGGATCACGACCAGTTCAGCTGTCCAATCTGTCTGAATCTACTGAAGAATCCAGTGACTATTCCCTGTGGACACAGTTACTGTATGGACTGTATTAAGAGCTGCTGGGATCAGAATGACCATGTTGGTGTCTACAGCTGTCCTCAGTGCAGACAGACCTTCATCTCAAGACCTGTTCTGGGCAGAAACACCATGCTGGCCGAAGTGGTGGAGAAACTGAAGAAGGCAAGACTCAAAGTTGCTCGTCCCGCTCACTATTATTCTGAATCTGGAAAAGTGATGTGTGACATCTGTACTGGGAGAAAACGCAAAGCTGTCAAATCCTGCCTGGTGTGTCTGGTTTCTCACTGTGACACTCACCTCAAGCTTCATAATGAGCTCCATCCAGGGAAGAGGCACAAGCTTATAGATGCCACTGGAGAACTGGAGGAGAAGGTCTGTTCCCACCATGAGAAACTGCTGGAGGTCTATTGTCGTACTGATCAGCAGTGTATCTGTTATCATTGTACGTTGGATAAACACAGAGGACATGATACAGTCTCCGCTGCCGCAGGAAGGAAAGAGAAACAGGTAAAATTTTTTAATTGTTATTTGCCGTTTTTTTCGTTCAAGTTGGACTGCAGAAGAAACATTTCTCTTCACACCCGGTTTGAATTATGTGAGTTTAAAAAAGCAAATGTTTTTCGCATTTTAATTTGTTACAGCCAGGGTACAATTAGCTTTTCTGAAGTACTTTTCTCAGGCCTAGTAAAACACATAGTTCATGTGCTAATACGTTCCTATCTTTAAAAGTACATTTTGAGCTCTTATATGCTATACTATAGAATCTGGTAAAATACAATGCTATTTATGTTTATGTAAGACTGTAATCCAAAGACAGACTCAGAATGCATTTACAAGGTTACAGATAAAACAAATGAAAAACCATTACACACTGCACATATTTGCAGGCAACATTATATATTAAAGTAAGCACAACTAAAGTAACACAGAAAATGCAGTCCAATAATCAAACAGATTCTTCAATAAATGTCAGAAATAACAGATGGAGTTTACAATGAGGAAGTGATGATAGAGTGGCTAAATATAAAATACATCATTTTTGACAACAGAGCTGGATAAACAACTTTTATATTCAAGATTAGATATGGGAATATTTGAGAGTAGAACATTACAACTTGCATTGCTATTTTGCATACCTGTCATGCAGAGTAAATAAACAGTTGTGAATAATCTGATCATTTTTCACAAGTGAGCAAAAGTAAAATACTCAAGGTTACAACTGCATCTTTCTCTCCTGACGTCACTGTCTTGAAAACTATGTTTCTTTAATGTCAAGCAAAAAAAGAGAGTAAAATTTGCTTAACATCAATAAAATGAGTTTAAGATTAAAAAAAATTTATTCATTATCATTTACCAAATTCAGGATGACTGTGCCGGAAGCCAGTTCCGGAAGTGCAGAGTACTGGGATAAGTAGGGTATAGCCTAGACATCGTCCATCATTGGCTAGTCGCTCCCATTCCCACAAATAAGACCTTTAAGAGTCACCACTTGACCTGAAACACATTGTCTTGGACTGTGAGAGGGAAAAAAAAGTGCTCGGAAGGAACACACTTGGTAAAAACATACAAAATCCATCTGGATTTGCTGTGAGACACTGTGCTGCCCCTGAATAAAATTGTTATTCCCAAGATGACGGTTATTACTGATTTATCTTACACCATTTTCCACAGCAAATTGCTATTATCACTACCACAGGGTACTACAACAGCAGGAGGGATTCATACTGGGAACCTTTAGATTACTAGTTTATAACCTGTCTTAAACCTGAATCCTTTTTTATGGGCAAGGAGCAGAATTCCTCAAAGGGGTGCAAGAGGAATGGGATCTGTTCTGTTCACATTTCCATTTGCATCACTCATTTGGCAGTCACTTTTTTCCAAGCAGCATACAACACACTTACAATACACTCAAGCACATTCAAAAACATGCAAAGAGGTATAGATGCAGACACGCAATTATCAGTGCTCAGCTTGTTTGTGAACATGTCATGTTGGTACTGGTACATGCTAGTTGGTACATGCTGGTAGACATCATTCATCTAGTTGGTTGTAGAAGCGAGGAGAGGTGGGTTGAGTAATCAAACTATACTTATATCCATCCATTTGTCCATTGTCATTAACCTCTTGACTAATGCGGGGTTGTGATGGCCTGGAACCTATACTGGAAGTATAGGGTTTAAAGCAGGGTACATGCATCTCCCAGGGAGAAAGCACACAGAGTTACTAAATTGAGACCAATGTCATTTGCCTTTGGGGCAAAACCAGAGCATTTGGGATTAAGTAATGCAAACCCATGATGAACATGCAAACTCTGCACTGACTAAGCTGGATTCTAATGAACTTCCAAAATCTAAGCCCAGTTGCCATGAGGCAAAGGTGCAACCTGCTGCACCATCTTTCCAAAAAGTACAAGTAGTCATCCAACAGTCTACTTAAGCAATTAAGACAATTTTACCTCATCAAACTGCTCAAACATCAAGTCATTTTGACTCAAATTATGCTTTTTGTGTTCTGTAGCAACATAAGTAATCCATTTTAACAGATTCAAATGGATCCAATACTTACTTGTTCATTTACTTGACAATCCTGTGACCGTGCAGTCTCAATGAAATGACAAATCTTAATCCAAACTGATGTACCATTGAAGAGACTATTGGGTGGACTGTGGGTTTGTAAGAGACGTTTTTTGAAAATGTTTGTTTCCTGTAGAAACTGATGGATGTGACACAGAGGGAATTCCAGAAGAGAATAGAGGAGAAAGAGAAGGAGCTGCAGGAGCTGAGACAGGCTGTGGATTCGCTCACAGTGAGTATGGAGCAGAGGAGAAGACAACAGCTGGCTGCTGGAAGAGCCATTTGAGGGCTCAGTCAGGGCTCTCCTCCAGTCACACAGTGAGGAGACCACAGTTGGACCACTTTCCAGTGCTGTGGCTCTCGATTGCACTGAGTCACACTGTGGGGAATAAACAGGCTGCCTGGGCTCCCAGTAAGAGCTGAGTGAACGGACTAGTTCAAATGTACACCCTCTCTCCCTCTCCCTCCCTCCCTCCCTCCTCTCTGTGTGTCTCTAACAGCGCTCTGCACAGGCAGCAGTGGAGCACAATGAGAAGATCTTCACTGAGATGATCTGTTCAATTGAGAAAAAACGTTATGAGGTCAAAGAACTGATCAGAGCTCAGGAGAAGGCTGCACTGAGTCAGGCTGAAGGAGTCCTGGAGCGACTGGAGCAGGAGATTGATGAGCTGAGAAGGAGAGACTCTGAGCTGGAACAGTTCTCAGAAACAGAGGATCACATCTATTTCCTACAAGTAAATTAACTTAATTTTATCAGTAGTTTCAGAAAAAAAACCCTAAATACATACATAGATATGTCGATCATCATGAGATATGTCTTTTCTGTAGAATTGTTCTTTAGCTGAGTGACATCATTATTATGGTACTGGGTTTAAACTTACCTCCTGACAGTCTGTCTGTCTTTCTCTCTGTAGACTTACCAGTCTTTTTGTACTCCTCCTACATCTGGATTCTCATCCACTGCATTTGTCAGTCACCATTGTTCTTTTGGGGATGTCAAGAATGCTATAACAGATCTAAAAGAAAAAATGGAAGACTTCAGCAAGAAGAAACTAATGGAAATCTCCCAAAAAGGTTAATAGAGGCATTAGTTGAGTTTTTCATACTTTTAGCAGTAATTCTGTCTGTGTTCAGTTGTTTGTTAGCTCAATTCATTCATTTACATCACATTATATCTGATTGATTTTGTACTTGAGGAACAATATCTATAACGTTCAGGTTGCAACATCTAGCCCATGTCTGTCTTCATTGATGGCTCCACAGCAGGAAGAGCATCTTCTCTTTAACAAAACTGAATCATTCAATATTCACCACAGGTAAATGACATTATTTTTCATTTTGTTTTACATATTTTAGTTAAGAAAGAAACGATCCTACACGCAGAACCCAGGACCACAGCCGAGTTTATAGGTGAGTCTGTTCATGATGTTTTGTAAAGATTATGATATGACATATTATATAATGGCATAAAGTATGCATCAGTGCAATAAAATGTGTTGTTTAAATCTAACCATACAAGGAAACACTATTCTCTCTTTCTCCACATTTGTTCCATTTGGTGGTTTACTGAAGATGTTGGAATGGTTTAATTTTAGAGTATTGACACAGGAAATCTTCACAGTAGGGGGACATTCAGTGCATAGAGCGTTCACATCTTGTTTACTGACAAATAAGCACTAATAATTTATGAAAATGTAGTGTACAGCATTTACATTTAGAATTTATTTGTTTAGCTGACACTTTTCTGCAAAGTTACTTATAATGTTAAGCCACCTACAACTATTTACATATTTATACAGCTGGGTAATTTTTTACCAGAGCAATTTAGGTTAAGTACTTTGCACAAGGGTACTACAGCAGTAGGTAAGATTCAGTAAGAGTTGGTGTGATTTAATGAGATAATGATAAATTACAGGTTCATAATAGCATTTAAACAGCCAGTTATTTTTTTTTTAATTTTCCAACTTAAAATGCTGAGCATTTATTTTATATCAGATGGTTTTCAAAAATAAGGATGAAAAGATATATAGGGTAATATATGGGGATATATTGTATATCCTGCCCTTATCATAACGCTCTTCAACAAAGTAGAATCCCTGAAGGGTCTATTAAGAATACTCATCTGTAAGAATGGCTTACAGTTGTGAGATAGTGGGTATTAGCGTTTTAATTTACATCGCAAATTATGTATTCAGAAAACACTTTCTTCTGAAGTAAAATACAACACAGGGCAAATAAAAGTGCACTCCACAACATGAAGCGAACAAGAGAGCTCACCTTGGACTCAGTAAAGAATAAGTGTAAAATGTAAAGTGTTGAAGCATACTGAAAGTAATGAGATAACGTTGTAAAGATATTTAGAAAATCCTATCCAAAGTGCTATAGAATCAGTTTTCCTACTTGCTGTTCCTATCATGTTGCATCAAAGTCAAAGTTCTCACTCTGGCCATTGGCAAACTATGTCCAGGGTCTGATTTGATAATCCATTTAAGATGTCTCTACTTTAGGTATGCATTCCTTATATGGTCAACAAAGGACCTCCTACAAATCTCTGCATCTTCTCTATTGTATGCAGCGGGAGCAGTGGCTGCTCTTCCTAGGTGGGTGTGGCCTCTTACTACAGCTCTGCCCAAGTTGGGGAGACCTGTGACTGCAGCACTTCCCAAATGGGCAGGGCCTGTGACTGCATCTCTTCCAAGCTGGTTGGCACCTACAGTGACAGCTCCTCATAGAAGGGAGGAAAACGAAGAGGAAGCTCAATCTGGGACTTGAAGATGTTACCGTGATGTTCAAGGAGACGGGAGTTCCAAGAATCTCTCTCATCACACTGAGACCAAGCCATGACAATTCTCCAGACTGTCTCTATCCTCCAAGAAAAAGGTGACAGAACATTTGCTGTGTCCAACTGATTCTGCAGTACCCCTGCAATCACAGTGCTGCCTGTGACTTCACATCTCTGGCAGAAACTCACAAACCTGGTCCAGCTCTGGCTTCAGTAATGTCTTACCCCTATACTTTCACCCACCTGCTAGTCCAATTTAATGAAAGGGTCAATAAAAATATCACTTTACCATAAGCTGGAGAACCAGTTATCGGGCTTCTGTCTCTGCCTCCTGGATCCAGATTCCCACATTTTCTTAAAACAGCCTCACCACACACATCTCATAAAGATTTTACAGAGATATGCCATTCAGATGACCATTTGAACAGAGATGTGATTTCTAGGTATAATCATATAAATTTGTCTTTTTTTCATCAGGCCATGCAAATCACCTCTGATGTCTTTAATTTCCAGATATTTTACATGCTTTCATTTATGTTTATTAAAAAAATACCAGTTAACTTTTATAAGAAATATTTCATAATCTTTAAAACAAGACAGATATGAACTTATTGGTAATGTGTTGTATTGTGCAATTTCCTCTGGATTAATTAAGTTTTGTCTTTGTATTTACATATATTGTTTTACTGAACCTGTAAATAAATAGAATGGTAATGAAATCTGTGTTTCAAACCTTATGAAAACCAGCTACGAGAATACTGTTCAGTCTCCTGATTAAGCTGCTCTGTCTGATAGAGGTAGCCAGAAGTCAGGCAAATGGCTATCCCTAAGAGAGTTCACACACACTTTCTGACCTGCTTGTCCCATACGGGGACGCGGGGAACCAGAGACTAACCCAGCAACACAGGACGCAAGGCTGGAGGGGGAGGGGACACACCCAGGAAGGGATGCCAGTCCGTCACAAGGCATCCCAAGCAGGACTTGAACCCCAGACCCAGCAGAGAGCAGGACCTGGTCCAACCCACTGCGCCACCGCACCCCCCTAACAGGGTTCAGAATGCATTAAAACTTTAGATGTAAACTGCAGACACTGATCAGAGACATTGTCCTGAGGTACTCTTTAGTACCTGAAGATACATAAAAACATTATCTTAGCTTTGCATAGAACCAGGATAGCGGTGAAATAGTCAGATTTTGGCAAGAAGGAAAGTCTGTAGATAACTGTGGGCAGCGCCTGTTGGGAACTAAAATGGCACTAGCACTGTCTAGCTGACAGTTGCTAGAAGTTTTACACTAAGAACAACTATTAAAAGCTAGTGCAAAGTCATTCACATTCTCTTGTGGATGGCTACCAGAATTTTCCATTAAAAACTTAATTGTTTAACTCACCATAGGATGCGTTACAACTTTGTTAACTAAGAGCCCATTTCATCACCCAACAACAGATGAAGGATAGAAGGACATTAAGGTGGTTCAGACCCAGGAACCACCTTGATGTCCTCAATGTGGGAATGGAGGACATAATGGAGGACCCAGGAGGTAGGCAAAATGGAACCTGGAGGGATACTACTACAAGGACCCCCAGAGGGGACATCAGTGTTGCTATTTTTGAAACCTGATTTGGACATTATGGTAAAAATAAGTCTTGTTAAAAATAAGACCTAACTTGACTGCCTGGTATTTAGTCACTGTGTAGATTTCTAAATTTCTGTTATGAGTGAGGATGACAAAAGGATGAAGGCTCCCTCTAACTATTACTTAGATTCTTGCAAGGACAGTTTTATTCTCTGTTCAATGTTGCTGACACCATATTTTTGTTTAATTAGTGATAATTTACATGGCAAAAGGCATGTGGGAACAGGTAGGGAAAAAGTCATGGCATGAGGAGAAGACTGCCCCAACTCCGACCTCTGATGCATCTAACCTCCGACGAAAAAGGCAAAGGATCATGGTGTTTTAATATAGGTGTGCAATGAAGCATTCCCTTCCTCCTCTTTTTGCAGTTGGAGTCAAAACTTGCGTCATCCGAGTGCCTTGAAATAATCCAGAAAGAGCAGCAGCCACTGAAATGAACCCATGGAAAACTAAACAAATTAGGAAAACATTAAAAATATATATATATTACGGTGACGATGTGGGTTTGCAGCCAAGTCACCACTGCTTGAATTTTTGTGTTACATTTTTAGAAGCCAAAGGACAAAGGATAGCTCCCAAAAGGAAACTGTGCCCTGATGAAGTAGACAGTTCTCACCTTTTTGAAGCACACCATGTTCTAACACATCTTGAAATCCCAATCTTACGTGGAGCACATACGCCTCATAAGATCAAAAAATGAGGATTTCATTAAGTGATGAGATTGGGGCTGGGGTGGGGCATTACCTAATCCTAAAGGCATCACCATGCGCTCATAATGTCCCATGGGCATACTAAATATTTAGCTAACACTTTTCTCCAAAGTGACTTATAATGCTAAACTACCAGCATTTTTAGTGGAACAATTTAAAGTAAGGAGCTTGCTTAAGGGCACTACAGTAGTATGCAGGCTTCAAATCTGAGACATTCAGATCCAAAGGCAACAGCTCTGTCCACTATCCTATCAGGAACCCCATCAATTGGTTTTCTACTAATCCCTCTCCTATATCTTTGTCAAGCTGTACATATACCTGATTAACTAACTAAATTGTTGGCTTCACTGCTCTGCTCAAGTGCATATGCAACCAATGACTGAGGGTGTTGATATATAAATTGTTTTGCATTTATGTCACAATAATCAATGCCAGGCCTCAGGAACACATCCTTTAAAAAAATCAGAAGCTGGTGAGATTGATAGATTTATTATGTCAAGTTCAAGTGTTTCTGTAATGTATTCCACCATAGCCCTCCAGAATGGAATGTGGAACCACCCCCTCTGTTGGTGAGATACTGCAAGATAGCAAATTTAAAGTACATGGACAATGCAGTAGGAGCACAGATACTTTGGTCTTACTAAAAACTGCAAGCAGATATTGTTTTTTTCACAAGAACTGTCATTGGGATACTTGTATAGGGATTCTAAGTAGCATTGGCATAACATGGCAGGGTGAGATATACCTTATGTTTTTACTTAGAAATGAAATGGCCCCACTCCATGAAAAACCGGATCATGAAGTGGTAATGAGCATTAGCAAAGAAAAATACCTTATGTGGCAACTCTATTAAATAAAAGTAAATTAAATTGGCGTGAGGGGGTGCGGTGGCACAGTGGGTTGGACTGCAGTCCTGCTCTCCGGTGGGTCTGGGGTTCAAGTCCCGCTTGGGGTGCCTTGCGGCGGACTGGTGTCCCGTCCTGGGTGTGTCCCCTTCCCCCTCTGGCCTTACGCCCTGTGTTACCGGGTAGGCTCCGGTTCCCCGTGACCCCGTAAGGGACAAGCGGTTCTGAAAAATGTGTGTGGGGGGTGCAGTCCTGCTCTCTGGTGGATCTGGGGTTTGAGTCCTGCTTGGGGTGCCTTGCGATGGACTGGTGTCCCGTCCTGGGTGTGTCCCCTCCTCCTCCGGCCTTATGCCCTGTGTTGTTGGGTAGGCTCCGGTTCCCCGCGACCCCATATGGGACAAGTGGTTCAGAAAGTGTGTGTGTGTGTGTGTGTGTGTGTGTGTGTGTGTGTGTGTGTGTGTGTGTGTAAATTGGCTTGAAACAGGCCTACTTGCCATGTAACAGGAATCAAAACAAAAACAATCTGGTCTGGATCTATGGGCTAACATTCAAGCCCTTGAATTCTCAAAAACAGATGGCAATCCAGTACAGAAGAAGACATTTACATTAATAAAATGATGAGAGTGACTTTTTTGCAAGTAAAATTCCACTCTCTGCATATCCAGCTTCTCTTACTCCAAAAACACAATTCCTGTAGTAGAACCAGGACTTACCTTACAAGCCCTTAACATAACAGTAACTAACCATAACAAGGACTTAAGAAACTATTGGTATAGTGAAACTAAAGTAAGGACTCTCCTGTGTCCAGGAAAATGGCGCAATCTGGAGATTTGGATCAGGATCAGTTCAGCTGTTCAATCTGTCTGGATCTACTGAAGGATCCAGTGACTATTCCATGTGGACACAGTTGCTGTATGGACTGTATTAAGGGCTGCTGGGATCAGGAGGATCATGTTGGTGTCTACAGTTGTCTTCAGTGTAGACAGTTTTTTATCCCAAGACCTGTTCTGAGCAGAAACACCATCTTGGCTGAAGTGGTGGAGAAAGTGAAGAAGAAAGAACCTCAAGTTTCTCCTTCTGATCACCATTACAGAAAATCTGAAGATGTTATGTGTAATATCTGTACTGGGAAAAAGCGTAAAGCTGTGAAATCATGTCTGGTATGTTTGGTGTCTCACTGTGAAATCCACCTCAGTCTTCATGACACTCTCAGTCCAGCAAAGAGACATAAATTGGTTGATGCCACTGGACATCTACAAGACAAGGTCTGTTTCCACCATGATAATCTGCTGGAGGTCTACTGTCATACTGATCAGCAGTGTATCTGTTATCTGTGTGTGATGGATGAACACAGAGGACATGATACAGTGTCAGCTGCTGCAGGAAGGACTGAGAAACAGGTAAGAATTGTAAAAACACATCTCTTCAACAAAAGCTTTAACGGCAAAATTTTTATATAGTGTGAAAGATATTCTAGTTCTGATACTCAACTCAAACGGAAGGAAGTAAGTACAGGTGGTCCCTGATTTACGATGGGGTTACATTCCCTGAAACCCATCATGACTCAATAATATCATATGTCGAAAATGCATTTAATGCACCTAATACACACCTCTCCGTGACAGAATGGGAGATGCGGGCCGCTGTGGCTGCCCAGCATTGCAAGAGAGTATCGCTCCGCATATCGTTTGCCTGGGAAAAAATCAAAATTCGAAGTACGGTTTCCACTGAATGTCTATTGCCAGTTCACCATTGTAAAGTCAAAAAAAATTTAAGTTGAACCATCATAAATTGGGGACCTCCTGTTTCTTGTGATTACTTATGGCTGCAATGTTTTTATGCTTCACATACATATACTGGACATTGACTTCCAGTGTTTAAAAGTGTTCTTATGTTAAAAGGCCCATATTAAAAGGCTGGGACAAATAAACACACCATTTTGTGGTAAAATTAAGGAACACAAGGGACTCATACATTTTCAAGCACCACTGTAGTTGTTTTTAAAATAACTGGAGATGAAATGATTGTTTCCTGTTCCTTTGCTTTTATTTAAACACCATGTACCTTATAGGCTGGTGTGTTTATCTGAGCAAAGTAAATCTGTTGTGTGTTAAACACTAAAGAGCCATTGCAGATGTTTTTTCTTCTGCAGAAGACGTTGGAGGCGACACAGAGGGACTTCCAGCAAAGGATCAATGAGAGAGAGAAGAAGGTACAAGAGCTGAGAGAGGCTGTGGACTCACTCACAGTGAGTATGGAGCAGAGGAGAAGACAACAGCTGGCTGCTGGAAGAGCCATTTGAGGGCTCAGTCAGGGCTCTCCTCCAGTCACACAGTGAGGAGACCACAGTTGGACCACTTTCCAGTGCTGTGGCTCTCGATCGCACTGAGTCACACTGTGGGGAATAAACAGGCTCCCTCCTCTCTGTGTGTCTCTAACAGCGCTCTGCACAGGCAGCAGTGGAGGACACCGACAGCATCTTCACCCAGATGATCCGCTCCCTTGAGAAAAGGCGCTCTGAGCTCAAAGATATGATCAGAGCTCAGGAGAAGGCTGCACTGAGTCAGGCTGAAGGTCTCCTGGAGCGACTGGAGCAGGAGATTGCTGAGCTGAGAAGGAGACACTCTGAGCTGGAGCAGCTTTCACACACAGAGGATCACATCCATTTCCTACAGGTAACAACACTGCTTTTCTATGAGACTGGAGAACACAGCATGTGTGATACATTTATATGATACACTTAAAGGATGTGAGTTGGAGATGCTTCTTTCACTCATTCTATGTGTGTGTGTAGAGTTTCCAGTCTCTCTGTGTCCCTCCTGGACCTGTACACTTACCCACCATCACTGTGAACCCACACTGCTCTTTTGGAGGTGTGAAAAAAGCTCTTTCTGATCTCAAAGTCCAACTAGAGGAAGCCTGTAAGAATAAATTCACAGAGATCTCCCAAACAGGTTTGTACAGAAATATTTAATTTTACTGTGATTACACTAGTCATATTAACACTTTTAATCTATGTAGTTTTTTGACAAACATGATATAACACATAATGTACTGCATTGTTACAAAATACATTTGTACATGGTAGTTAATAAAATACAAAATACAAAATTTTTTCAGAATTCCATTAGCTTTATTCACACTTTCATCATACACACAATGTAGTACTTTGTTTCTCATAAAACACATTTGTACAAATTCAAAACTTCTGCACTTCATAATGTCTGTTGGCAGAACTCCTAGAAATTAATGAAAAACACAAAGAAATAATTTTGTTTTTATAGTCTGTCATGAATAATGGAGCGACTGGAGCAGGAAGTTGCTGAGCTGAGGAGGAGACACTCTGAGCTGGAGCAGCTTTCACACACAGAGGATCATATCCATTTCCTACAGGTAACAACAATTATTCTTTAATATAATATGGAAATGAATATTTAATTCTACGAGTGGCACCAACAAACAATATACTCATGAAAATAATCATTTTAAGGTTTGCGAAATGCGTTTTTTAGAATTCCTCATCAAGTGAGTGATTTCATTAAATGGTACTGGTTTTAAACTTGCCTTTTGACTCCCTGCTGTCCTCTCTGCAGGCTTATCAGTCTCTCTCTACTCCTCCTGCTCCCGGATTCTCACACACTGCAGTGATCAGTCACTCTTTTTCTTTTCGGGATGTGAAGAATGCTATTACTGACATAAAAGAGAGAATGGAATATTTGTGCAAGAAGAAACTGGAAGAAATCTCCCGAAAAGGTTGATAGTGGAATTTGCTTTAGATTACTTTTAGCTTCTCTTAGATTTTCTATTACAAAAATAATGCAAAGATTCAAACCCGAATGAGTATTATTTTGGGTATAATGCTGTCATGTCTTTATTCATTTCTAGTGAAAAAAGAAACTGTTGTTCAGACTGCTAAATCCAGGACCACAGGAGAGTTTATAAGTGAGTCTGTTCATTAAATTTATTATGACATTTCATATCAAAAAATTACACTCTGATGTCCATCAGTGCAAAAAAAAAAAAAAAAAAAAAACCACCTCTTTCAGTTTCTGCACATTCAGTCTGACTGGTTTTTTTATAATTTGCAGCAGATAGTTATTGTCAGTTCATCAGCACTTGACATCAGGAACCCGGGAGAAGTTAAGTGAACACAAACATTGCTTTGCAAACAGCAATGTGGGAGATTGTCTGTGTAGACAGTTATGTAAGTTAAATGTTAATATAAATATAGCTAAAAAAATTACTAGGAAGGTGATTTGGAATCGTGGATATTCGGATAAAGTTTTATGCAGCTACTCTTGTGATGAACATTGCTTCATATGATGGAAAGAAACAAACTAAGTCCATTTAAGTATCACACATCTGCATCTAAGTGTCTCTTTCTGCTAATGTAATGAACACATTGTATTTTCTATGAAATGTATGTTGCTTTGGAGAAAAGTGTCTGCTACATGAAGAAATGTACATGTAAATGTGAATGTAGACAGTTCACCTTCTGTTTGCTGACAAATACACACTAGTGGTAAATTTTCCAGTGTTGTACAACATTCATAAAGAGATTTAACTAAGCATACAGGTCCATGATTGCATTTAAAGAATGTGGTATCTTTTAAATAATACATATGATAGAGTAACTTTTTTTCCATATTGAATTATAGGAAATATGCATACACTTTTCTTCAAAGTAACATACAGTGTTGAGCTACTTACAGTTTATTTCATGTGGGAAATTTTTACTGTATAAATTCTTTGTAAGTACCTTGGTCAGGAGTAATACAGCAGAATGGGGCATTTAATCCTAAATCTTTCAAGTAGAAGACATGACCTGTAACCACTTCGCTATCTGCTCTGTGTGTAAACTTCAAAAAATCTATCAGGGAGCAAAACAAAAACTGAACCAAGCTAGTGTTGACGTACATAAAGCCTATTTCTGTTTAACAATTTAATAAATTCTCTGTATGTTCTCTACTGCACTCAGTGGAGGCAGTGACTGCTCTTCCCAGGTTGGTGTGCCCTGTGACTGCATCTCTTCCAAGATTGTTCACACCTACAGTAACAGCTCCTCTCAGGAAGGAGGAACCTCAGGTGGCAGATCCTCCAGAGATCTGATGGCACAGTTAGGTTCAAGGCAGTTGGTGTTCAGCACATTTCCACCCTACCAAGAACACATCATGACCACACTCTTCACAACCTTTACATTCCTAGAAAGAGTGAGAGAGCACCTGCTGATTCAACCCAATTCTAAAGTCCCTGTACAATGTCCCGCGGACCCCAGAGCCATCCACCACAATCGGAACTGCTCTGGGTTCAACTGGGTCTTTAGCCGTCTCAGGTCTGTTTTTGGTCCTGTTGCAGGTTCAGCTCATTGATACCGAGTAATTGAAGAAACCAATTAACCATGAGCTGGAGAGCTCAGCATTCTCATCAAACATGATTCAGTTTCCTGGACCTTGAGACAGATCTACAGCCTGTATTTGTATTGCCTATGTTGTATCCAAACCCTCTTCACTTTCACAAAACCACTGACCAGGTAGTACTGCTAATTCCTAGGCCTTAATCTTATGATATTACCATTATGACTAGAATAGAGGTGTGGATGATAAATGTAATCACATATTAACTTCCAATTAACTTTTTTCTTTTCATCGGTCCATCCAAAACACATCTGTTCTGTTTATTAACTGTTTTCCACACTTTCATTCACATTTATTCAACCAAAATGAAAAAACTTCTGAAAACCATTTGAAATGTTAATACCAAGATATAATATTGTTGTATTAAATATGAAAATAAATTGAGTGGGAATTAAGTCAGTTTTTGAGCTTCTTTCAAATCAATATGTGATCTCTGTGAAACAAAGTTTTTAGTTTGGTAGTTAGTTATTGTAAATTGTGTGGTAGTACTAGAGGGGATGCAGTGGCACAGGGGGTTGGACCACAGTCCTGCTCTCTAGTGGGTCTGGGGTTCAAATCCCACTTGGGGTGCCTTGCGACGGACTGGTATCCTGTCCTGGGTGTGTCCCCTCCCCCTCCGGCCTTACGCCCTGTGTTGCCGGGTAGGCTCCGTGACCCCGTATGGGACGAGGGGTTCTGAAAATGTGTGTGTGTGTGTGTGTGTGTTGTAGTACTAATAGTAAATGCTATAGTAGTAATAGTACATGTTGTATTCTGTGTCACACCATGGTCCAGGAGTAATGCTATTTCACTCCAATGTATGTTCTAAACATATTGTGGAAGTGACAATGAAGATGAATTTGACAGTTGTTTTTTCAGGCAAGCTGTGATGATATGCCCTAATGCCCTAATAGAAGTGTGATTATAGTCTCCTCCTCTCTAGCCCCTTAACCTAAGCAAGATGTGATTTTGCTTTGAAAACAAAGCATATGTAAATGCAACTTCTGAAGCTCTCTTGTGTTATATGTGATACAAATAAGCTTCCCTTGAGGATTTGTGGCTTTTTCACTGTTATTCCACATTTACTTGCAAAAATAACAAACAAGTATAACAAGAAAAGAGAGTACACAGAATAACACCATCTATCCATCCATCCATCCATTTTCTTACCAACTTGTCCTACTGGGGTCACGGTGGCAATAGGGAGAGCAGAGCAGCCCAGATGCCCCTGTCCCTCACAAGTTCCTCCAGCTCAACCCGGGGGATCCCCAGCCGCTCCCAGGCCAACTGGGAGATATAATCTCTCCAGCAGGTCCTGGGCCGACCTTGGGGCCTCGTCCCAGTTGGCCATGCCTGGTATGCCTCCAAAGGGAAGCGCCCAGGGGGCATCCTTAGCATTTGCCCAAATCACCTCAACTGGCTCCTCTCAATGTGGAGGAGTAGCAGCACAGAGAGTGAGTCCCACTACCCTGTGGAGAAAATCCATTTCAGCTGCTTGTATCCGAGATCTTATTCTTTCAGTCATTACCCAGAGTTCATGACCATAGGTGAGGGTAGGGACATAGACCAACT
Source organism: Scleropages formosus (assembly GCF_900964775.1). NCBI lineage: Eukaryota > Metazoa > Chordata > Actinopteri > Osteoglossiformes > Osteoglossidae > Scleropages > Scleropages formosus. The sequence goes on along the minus strand of NC_041814.1, from coordinate 30,718,512 downwards.
GGTAAACAGAGAGCTTTACCTTATGGCTCAGCTCCTCCTTCATCACTACAGTCCAGTACAGCAATCGCATTACTGCTGCTGCTGCTCCCAGTCTGTGGCCGATCTGACGCTCCCTTCTCTCCTCACTCGTGAATAAGACCCCGAGATACTTAAACTCCTCCACCTGGGGCAGATTTTCTCCCCTTACCTGAAGGGGGCATGCCACCCTTTTCCGTGAGATCCATTGACTCAGACTTGTAGGTGCTGATCATCATACTAACAGCTTTACACTCAGCTGCAAACCATTCCAATGCATGCTGGAGGCATCTGTGTGATAGCGCCAAAAGTACAGCATCATCCCCAAAAAATCAGAGACATCACCTTCCAGCCCCAACACAGAATGCCCTCCTGACCTCAACTACGCTTTGATATCATGTCCATGAAAACCACAAACAGGAGTAAAGACAAGCCACAACTTTGGCGGAGTCCAACGCCCACATTGAACGAGCTTTGCTGAGTATACGGAAACAGCTTTCACTCCGTGTGTACAGAGACCGAATGGCCTGCAGCATACTCCCTAAGCACCTCTCACAGAATTTCTCAGGGAACCCAGTCGTAGGCCTCCTCCAAGTCCACAATACAAATGTAGACTGGATTAGCAAACTCCCATGCCCCCTCAATTATCTGTGAGAGGGTAAAAGCCAGTCCAGTGTTCCATGGTCAAGATGAAATCTGCATTGTTCCTCTTCAGTCCGAGGTTCAACAATTGGCCGGAGCTTCCTTTCCAGCACCCAAGCATAGATTTTCCCAGGGAGGCTGAGAAGTGTGATACCCTGATAGTTAGCACACACTTTCTGGTCCCCTTTCTGAAAGATAGGGACCACCACCCTAGTTTGCCAGTCCAAAGGGACTGTCCCCGAGGTCCATGCAACATTGCAGAGGTGTGTCAGCCATGATAGCCAAAAAGAATGGACCCTGATACCCTTTGGCCCTGACTCCTGTAAGGGACGCATATCTCTTAGGTTTAGGAGTTCCTCAAAGTACTCCTTCCACCTCCCAATGTGTCCTCATTTGAGGTTAGAATTTCTCTACCTTTGCTGAGCACAGCTTAGGCAAAACTCCTCAGGACCCTCTCTGAGCTGCCAGATGGTTTTCGAGACCTTCTGTGAGGTTGACCGAAAGTCATTTTCCATGGCCTCCCCAAACTCCTCCCATGCTCTAGATTTTGCTTCTGCAACCGCAGCCATTGCCACCTTTTTGCCTGCCGGTACCTGTCTGCTGAGTCAAGAGTCCCCAGAGTCAACTAGGCCCAGAAGGCCTCCTTCTTCAGCTTGACGGCTTCCCTCACATCAGTGTCCACCAGTGGGTTCTTGGGTTGTCACTATGACTGGCACCAACAAGATTTTGGCCACAGCTGCACCTGGGTGCTTCCACAATAGAGGTTTTGAACAGGGTCCATTCGGACTCCATGTCCCCTACCTCCTCCAGGATATGGGAGAAGTTTTCACGGAGGTGGAAGATAAAATCATTCCGGACTAGGTCCTCCGACAGTTGTTCTCAGCATACCCTCACTACTCACTTGGGTCTACCGGGTCTGTCCATCAGTTTTCCCCGCCATCTGATCCAGTTCACCACCAGATGGTGATCAGTTGACGGGTCAGCACCTCTCTTCACCCGACTGTCCGGAACATAAGCCCTCAAGTCAGATGAAACGACTAGAAAGTCAATCACTGGCTTTTGGCCCATAGAGTTCTGTTACCAAGTACACTTATAAACATTCTGTGGTGTTTTACACCAAGAACGAATCCTTGAGAGTTTTGTAAAAGAAAGGTTCCTGCCGGCCTGTACGGTGTAAGTTGACAAAGGGTAATTGTCATTGGTTAGTTCCTAAAAGAAGCGGGAACCGTTATTGGCGGCACTATATATAACGGGGGTGTTTTCGCACAAAAAAAGAGATGAGGTTCCGCAGTGTGAAGTGAGTTTGTGACGCGAGCTACTGTTCTTAATAAACTCTTTGTTTTGCACACTTCAAGTGTTCCAGTGCTTTGTTTCAGGGAAACCTCCGAAGAACGGTGTACCTTCCTTTTCGGACACCACACATTCTTGTGCTCAAACATGGTGTGGGAGAATTGTCCCTGTGGGTTGCGACAAGCACAGGAATTTAGAGAATGTCATACAAATCAAATATTCTATTAAACTACTAAATATTTCTTGACAATTAAACATTCTTTTACTGAATATTTTGTTTTTATTTTTAAAAGAAAAATGAGCTTGCAAAAGTGCTGTACCTTGCTGACTGTTGTGTAAAAGCAGGTATATTGTGATAAACACATTTCAACTAAAGAGTTATATCAGGGTTGCAAAGAAAAATTCACAATAATCGTGAGAATTTTGTTCATTACAAAGTGTTTTTACACAGTACACAAAAATAAAGTCTCAATATGTTAACCTCCACAATAATGGAAGTAATATTCTTGGTGAGTCAATCTCCACTCTCTGTTCATCCTGCTCCTCTCAGTCTGGTCTCAGTCCAACACCACACCTCCTGTAGCTGAACCAGGAAGTACCTCCCACTGTGACACACACACAAGAACAGAGAAACGAAACTGAACTCTGTCTTCTGTGTGTGAAGTAAAATGGCAGAGGGTGGAGTTCATCTGGATCAGGACCAGTTCAGCTGTCCAGTCTGCCTGGATCTACTGAAGGATCCAGTGGCTATTCCCTGCGGACACAGTTACTGTATGAACTGTATTAAGAGCTGCTGGGATCAGGAGGATCATGTTGGTGTCTACAGCTGTCCTCAGTGCAGGCAGACCTTCACGTCAAGACCTGTTCTGGGTAGAAACACCATGCTGGCTGAAGTGGTGGAGAAACTGAAGAAGACAGAACTCCAAACTGCTCCTCCTGATCACATTTACACTGGACCTGGAGATATCGTGTGTGATGTGTGTCCTGGGAGAAAACGCAAAGCTGTTAAGTCCTGTCTGGTGTGTCTCGCCTCGTATTGTGAAACTCACCTCAGTCTTCATGACAAACTGAACCCATCAAAGAGGCACAAGATGATTAATGCCACTGATAAACTACAGGATAAGGTCTGTTCCCAACATGAGAAAGTGCTGGAGGTCTACTGTCGTACTGATGAGCAGTGTATCTGTTTGCTGTGCGTGATGGACAAACACAGAGGACATGATACAGTCTCAGCTGAGAGAGTAAGGACTGAGAAACAGGTAAGGACTCTAAAATCACAGCTTTTTGGAGGCTGATGCCCATCTGCCATGACGATCGAGACGTTCCATGCCGAGTTGGGGATCCAAGATGCCATTTAGCAACATTATCATTATTACTTGTTACACACTGGCTTAGAAATTGTTATTTTCTAGAATGTCCAGGAGGGGTGGGCAACCACTGGCCCGTGGACCCCCAGAGGTTTTTTATCCCTCAACCTTCAGTTGGGAGTTCTTGTTCCTTTCCCCGGTGGCCAGTAGGTTTACTTGTAGCTCTATAATAAGTTCTTCATTATGGTAGCCACTAGTCGACTGTCTTGTTTGTGTCTGTTTTTCTCGCTTTATGCCTGTGTTAAAGCACTCTGTGTCACTGTGTGAGAAGAGCGCTCTATAAAAATAAAAATAAATAAAAATTAAATAAATAAATAAGGAGGTACGGGGCGTGGTTGCGCAGTGGGTTGGACCAGGGTCCTGCTCTCCAGTGGGTCTGGGGTTTGAGTCCCACTTGGGGTGCCTTGCGACGGACTGGCGTCCCGCCCTGGGTGTATCCCCTCCCCCTCCGGCCCCACACCCTGTGTTGCCGGGTAGGCTCCGGCTCCCCGCAACCCCGTATGGGACTAGCGGTTCTGAAAATGCGTGTGTGTGTGTAAATAAATAAGGTGTAAAAGTGGCTGCTGATTTGGTTTTATAACAATTGTTCTATATAAGCGTGACAACTATAATAGTTACAATGAAATAAATATAAAGTTACAGCTGGAAACCTATTTATGAAGACTACAAAATCAGAGCTCTTCAGAGCACAAATAGATGCATGTGACTGGAGTTACAGTTGTATTGTTCATATTGATAGCTCTGTTTCTGTGCTGTTTTTTGTGTCAATGAACACTTTGTAAGAAACACCACATTCAGAGCAATAAAACTTATCTTGCACCCGGATGAGACATTGACATAGACGCAGATTACTGCAATGTCCAAACACAGATGTGAAGGGTGGTGATCTCAGCAGCAGAGTGACATATATTGTGCAGTTTGGCTTAGGACACGAAGCGCAGATTGATAGAATTAAGATGGAACAAAGGGAAGTAGCAAGTGTTTATTTACAAGGACCTAAAGTAAAACAGAAGGACAGGACAGGGACTAGGACATAGAGGCTTGACAAAGACAAGACTGAAGCATGGGATCAGGGAAGGAGCGCGAACAACTGGATCAGACAAGGCAGGAGAATGAGACAGGAACAAAAAAGTTGGCATGAGAACTTGGGGAACAGGTGAAGGAACTAGGTAGGCTAGGTTTTCACAGGTTACATGCTTACAGCTGATCATAGATCCACAAGTGTACCAGCCTCCTGCTTGCCTTTTATTACTTGTTCCACAATTCGGAACAGGTGCGCTGATTTCTGGCAGGTGGCTCAGAACAGGACCTCTGATTGTTACTGACACTGCTGCGCGTGACAAAAACACAATATTTTTGATGAAAAATGTAACACACTTCTTAAGCTATCCACTACAATATTTATTTCTCAAAAAAGTAAAATTACAAATCACATAATTAATTAAGTAATATTGAGCAAACATGGTTTTATAGCTGTTACTATGGTTTGCTGAAAACAGTTCCAGTTCCCTTGTCACCTTTGCTATAGACACTCACTCCCATCATGTCAGTAGATTCAACGTCACTACAATATTGTAATTGTTCTCTTCTGTTTGGTTCTGTCCTGTACTACAACACAATCTCTTTAAAATGCACTTGTTGTTTGATGACGATATTGTATGATACCTTTCTGCAGAAATAACTGATGATAACTTTGTATTGGTGTCACTTTCAACTACGTTAACAGTCGACATCAAGATATGAAATATTATTAGACATAATAGAATTAAATAATAGATGGAAGAATTATACACAGGGACATTTCTCTGAAAAGAAATGCCAACAAATACATACTTCTTCCTACAGAATCAATTTAAGGCGACACAGAGGGAATTCCAGCAGAACATCCAGCAGAGAGAGAAGAAGGTGCAGGAGCTGAGAGAGGCTGTGGACTCACTCACAGTGAGTATGGAGCAGAGGAGAAGACAACAGCTCAGCTGGCTGCTGGAAGAGTCATTTGAGGGCTCAGTCAGGGCTCTCCTCCAGTCACACAGTGAGGAGACCACAGTTGGACCACTTTCCAGTGCTGTGGCTCTCGATCGCACTGAGTCACACTGTGGGGAATAAACAGGCTGTCTGGGCTCCCAGTAAGAGCTGAGTGAAAGGACTAGTTCAAATGTACAACCCCCTCTCTGTGTGTCTCTAACAGCGCTCTGCACAGGCAGCACTGGAGGACACTGACAGCATCTTCACCCAGATGATCCGCTCCCTTGAGAAAAGGCGCTCTGAGCTCAAAGATATGATCAGAGCTCAGGAGAAGGCTGCACTGAGTCAGGCTGAAGGTCTCCTGGAGCAACTGGAGCAGGAGATTGCTGAGTTGAAGAGGAGAGATGTTGAGATGGAGCAGCTTTCACACACAGAGGATCACATCCATTTCCTACAGGTAACAACACTGCTTTTCTATGAGACTGGAGAACACAGCATGTGTGATACATTTATATGATACAGTTAAAGGATGTGAGTTGGAGATGCTTCTTTCACTCATTCTATGTGTGTGTGTAGAGTTTCCAGTCTCTCTGTGTCCCTCCTGGACCTGTACACTTACCCACCATCACTGTGAACCCACACTGCTCTTTTGGAGATGTGAAAAAAGCTCTTTCTGATCTCAAAGTCCAACTAGAGGAAGCCTGTAAGAATAAATTCACAGAGATCTCCCAAACAGGTTTGTACAGAAATATTTAATTTTACTGTGATTACACTAGCCATATTAACACTTTTAATCTATGTAGTTTTTTGACAAACATGATATAACACATAATGTACTGCATTGTTACAAAATACATTTGTACATGGTAGTTAATAAAATACAAAATACAAAATACAAAATTTTTTTAGAATTCCATTACCTTTATTCACACTTTCATCATACACACGATGTAGTACTTTGTTTCTCATAAAATACATTTGTACAAATTCAAAACTTCTGCACTTCATAATGTCTGTTGGCAGAACTTCTAGAAATTAATGAAAAACACAAAGAAATAATTTTGTTTTTATAGTCTGTCATGAATAAATCACATTAATGCATGTATAATGCTTGCAATAAATATAAATAAGTTTTTGAAATATGCTACCAGTCTTAAATTCATTATAAATGCACATATGTAATAAGTTCTATGTTAATCCACACTTCTTTCTTCTCTCTATCTTCTCTCTGCTATAAATCTGCAATAAAAATCTAAAAACTTGTTTTTTAGTTTGTCATGAGGAATTGTTTGTTCATCAATCTATTCTGAAATAAGTCTAAAACAAAACCAAGTATGGAATAAGTGTAGGGGTCTGAGTGTTTTTCAAAAGTACTATTAGTCCCATTCACTCACCTCTCTGTTTCTCTTCATCTCTTTCTAGTGAAAGAACAACAGCTTACAGAACCCAGGACCAGAGGAGAGTTTTTACACTGTAAGTCTGTTCAGAAACTCAGAAACTCAGACAGAGACACACATACACACACACACACACACACACACACACACACACACACGTACCTGTGATTTAGACAAAATTGACAACAATTATTGTGGCATTTCCATGTTCATTCTGCTTTCTGCAAGTTTGTTCACTGTGTGTGAGAGAGTATGAGTCAGCTGGAGTGTGTATGTTTCAGTATTCTATGACGGAAACAGGTGTGTATAGCTGTCAAAAATAGTAAAAATGCTTGTCCAAGCATTTAAATAAATTCAGTCACTACCATATATTATTCTTTCATTTTATCCATTGCTGTAGCCTCCTTGAGTTTGGTGACACACACAGCCTGAATTGCTAGAGTACAAGCAATCGGCAAAAAAATTACTGTAATATCTGCACAATTTACGTTTTAAGTATATTAGACCTGGGGGGGCACAGTGGTGCAGCGGGCTTGGCCACCTCCTGCTCTCTGGTGGGTCTGGGGTTCAAGTCCTGCTTGGGGTGCCTTGTGATGGACTGGCGTCCCGTCCTGGGTGTGTCCCTTCCAGCCTTATGCACTGTATTTCCTGGTTAGGCACTGGCTCATCACAACCCTGCTTGGGACAAGCGGTTTCAGGTAGTGTGTGTGTATTAGAACTAATAATGTTTCTTCGTTTTCATTTTGAATTCAGACATACACAGAATTTAAGCCAGTGGCGTTCCACACTCCCCCGAGATGCTCTCAGTTTCAGAAACAGAACACAGAGAGCATTATTAAACATTTCGTAGCCCACTTAAAAATGGTGAATGTGTTTAATGGGAGATAAAATCCACAAAAGCAGTCAGCTGATTGTATCACAGTAAGAGTGAAACTGATTCACCGCAAAAGTGATGTGGTTGATTTATATAGAGAACGATGACTGACAGTGAGTAATAACCAATGAAATCCACAGAATAAGTCAGGAGCTCTGACCGTCTCCCCTGTTAGTGTTAGTGTTAGACCGGTGTGAATTTGTGTCATTCGATAAAAACAAGCTGCAGTGAGTGAGAGAGTCATCACCAGGAGAGTCTTCATGTAGCTCTGTTGGACTGTGGTACCTCCAGAAGTGTTTATCACATGGCGAAATTTGTCCCTTTTTAGTTTTTTTGTCACAAGACAAGACCATGTAAGTCAAAAGTATCTGTTACAGAAACAGACCTGAGTGAAAGTAAAGCAGTCTCTTGATTTACAAAATTAATCCATTGTTGAAAGTGGTCTGGATACCAGAATTACACAGCAACAAACATTCAATACTGAAATGTAGGTTTAAAAAAGTCAACAACTATTTAAAATAAACAAGGAAATTTACAATAACAAACTACTACTGAACTTACTGTTTGAATGGAAGAACAGGTCATTTTGATTTGAAGTGGGCAGAGGAGGGCAGAGGCTGGCCAGTCATTCTTGCACTGCCACTGCACAAATGCAGCGAAACAAAGCAACAATGAGAATGGAACCCCATAAGAAACATCTGATGGTACATTGGCTCCACCTACAGTACATTACTGCACTTCTGCTTCACTGACTTTGAAATTTTTTTAGAACATGATTCAGATAAATTTTGTTTCACTACTTTTATTGGTTCTGGACATCGAAAATTGAGCATCAAAAGCCAAGAGCTGTTAATCCAAAAATTCAGATGAAGAGATTTTGTAAATTGATGGAAGCCTCTGTCTTTTTTTCTTCACTGAAGTAACAGTTATGCATTATATTATGCACTGGAGGTCCAACACCGCAGTTTGTCGTGTGTCAGGTAAGTTTATTTGTTGCTACTGATTTATCCCAACGCGTATTCTTTTCGTGTAGTTGGGTGGATCAATAGAAGCAATTGGTTGTGTGTGTAGTTCTCGGTTGTATTTTTCCTTATTTGTTTGTTTGTTTAATTGTGTTTGAGGTTTGTTAGAGCGTGTGTAAAGCTAAACAATTCTGTGCCCCATACCGTAGAGTGGGCGTGACTCATTCGATCGATAAATCACGTCTGTTTGTTTGTTTTGGGTATCATTGTCAGAATAGTTTTGATTTCAATTAAGACTGTCAGATGACGGTACTTAGCCTGGTTTAAATAACAGCTGGTGACACGTAGCAGCAGCCTCTTGGTGTGAAGACTCGGGTGCAAAGACAAGGGAGTCTTCCTGCGGCAGTCCACCAACAGAGGCTACCACGTGATTTCTGCCATCACTAGCCTGTTCATCGAGGTATCATGCATCAAACATGTCAAACATCAAAGTTGTCTATGGCAACTGAACTGTGCAACATCACCACCACCAGATACTCAGACGCTCCCGCTGCTATAGTAACCTGGTTTATCCTCGTCTGTCAAACCCTCCATCCTGCTTTGGTTTCTCCATGGGACTCTGGAATTGCCAGTTTACTGTGAGGAAGTCTGACTTCATACCGGTCTACACCTCCCATCTCTCACTGGACCTCCTGGACCCTAACTGAACCCTGGATCACCCCAGACAGCGCAGCCACACTTGCAGCACTCTCCACTAATTACTCTTCCTCCCACAACCCTCGTCCACTCCAGCAGAGGTAGAGGGACAGGCCTGCTCATCTCTCCCCAGTGGGAATATTCTGTTCTCCCTCTCTACCTGCATGACCTATTGTCCCGTTGAATTGCATGTTGTCTCTATCACTGCACCAATCACTCTTGTTTTGTTTGTTCTTAATCGTCCTCCTGGGACTCCCAGCTGCTTCTTGGATGACTTTGACATCTTGTTGAGCTCTCGCTCAGGAGACAACATATCATTGATTCTTCTGAGTGAATTCAACCTGCATGTCGACAACATTCATGCAAGCAGCCTTCTGTTGCTCTTACAGTCCTTCAGTCTCTCCCTGACCCAATCCCCTGCTACTCACAAAGCAGGAAATTGCTTTGACCTTGTCTTTTCTCGTAACTGTGGCTGACCTGTCCTCTGTTACTCCGCTGCATGTCTCTGATCACTTCTTTATCTCCTTCCAACCCTTCCTCAGCACAAATCCCTCTCCTTTTTCTGCACCCATCGTTACCTTCTGGCGTAATTTAAAATCTCTCTCGCCTTCCTGCCTTGCCTTTGCCACACTGTCCACTCTCCCTTCTGTTGCACAATTCTAGGATCTATCAACTGATGATGACACTAACATTTTCCTCTCTGCCCATCTTCCTCTCTTGACTCTACTATCCACTATCTTCTAGACCAGCATGCCCCAGTATCACCCCATGGCTGATTGATACATTACCTACTAACAGGACCAAACTCCAGGCTGCAGAGCAACAATGACAAAAACCCAAGACTTGCATGGACCTGGATGTCTACAAACAACTCTTAGCGACTTTTCACTCCACTGTCTCCTCAGCTAAAACAATCTTCTTCCACATCAAAATGCAGTCTGCAACTAAAAACCATACAGACTCCTTGCCAGCTTCTCATCCTTTCTGTGTCCTCCGATGTCCCCTCCTCCTTCTTTTCTCACTGCCAGTGACTTTGCTTTATTTTTCAGAGACAAAGTCAATGCAATCACGGACAAGTTCTCATTATCACTTTGCCCGGTTCACGCTGGAGCTCCCTGGGAAGTCATGCTCTTCAAATTCAAGCAATTCTCTGAATCTGAAATCTCCAGACTCTTGCTCACTTGATCCGATCCCATCGTCACTCCTACACAAACCATCTCCCCCCAACTCTCCACCTTCATCTCTAAGATCATCAACTCCTCGCTCTCCTCTGGCTGCTTCCCATCTGCCTTCAAAACTGCTCTTATTTCACTTCTGTTAAAGAAAGCCTACCTGGATCCCAACTCAGTCCAAAACTATAGACCTGTCTCCCTCCTCTCCTTCCTGTCTAAAACTCTAGAACAGCCTGCGATCAACTATCTGAATTCCTCACCCAGAACCATCTCCTTCATGGATATCAGTCTGGATTCAAAGTTGGTCACTCCACGGAGATGGCAGTTCTGGCAATGTCTGATGCTCTCCAGTCAGCTAGAGCTACCTCCCTCCTCAGTCCTCATCCTCCTCGACCTGTCTGCAGCATTCAATACTGTCAACCACCAGATTCTACTCTCCTCTTATAGTCAGCTTGGGATCAAAGGCACGTCACTAAGATGGTTTGAGTCCTACCTATCTGACAGATCCTATCAAGCGGTCTGGCGGAGCTCCTATTTTTCTCCTCTGCCTCACTACCCACCAGAGAGCAGGACCCGGTCCAACCCACTGCACCACCACGCCCCCCTTGGAAGATAATCAGGAATTGTCTATTCTGAGTTTTATGCACCTACTCAAGTGATGACCATTGGTGCATAAAGTGGAAAGAAACAAATTAAGTTTACTTAAGAATCACAGGACTACAACTATGACTCTATCTCCTAATTTAATGCACAAATTGTGTTTCCTCTGAAGTGTACATCGCTTTCAAGAGAAGCATCTGCCAAATGAATAAAAGTAAATATAAATGTAATACTATGCTGATGATAGCCAGCTCTTCCTCTCCTTTCCACCTGGAGCATCAGACATTTCTCCATGCATTGCTACCTGCCTGTCGGACATCTTTGCATGGATGTTTGATCACCACCTCCAATTCAACCTCTCCAAAACAGAGATTGTACACCTCCCAGCTGGCCTGTCTTCCTGTCACGATCTCTCTATCAAACTGCCTACTTCCTCAGTTAAGAGTCTGGGAGTGATGATTGACCCAAGTCTATCTTTCTCTCAGCACATGAAAGGTAAAGCACGGAGGTTCTTGGATCTGGCTCTGTTGTAATGGAACGACCTCCTCCTCTCACTCAGAACTGCTGAAACTCCAAATTTAAAAAGAGTCTGAAAACTCACCTCTTCCACACTCATTTTACCCATCATCTCTTAAGCTCATGTAAGGTATAAATGTTCATGCACCATAACTTTATGATCAAGCTCAGATAAGACTCTACACAGCTGCTACTCCTGTATGGTACGACGTAAATATTTGTGTATCTCAAAAAAAAAATGTAAGAACATGATGAGGACTCAACTATTCTGAGTTTTATGCAGCGTCTCGTGTGATGAATATTGGTGCATATGATGGAAAGAAACTAAAAATCGCGCATCTGCAACTACGTCTCTCTTTCTCCTAATGTAATGCACAAATTTTATTCTCTGAGAGGTACGTCGCTTTGGAGAAAAGTGTCTGCTAAATGAATAAATGTGAATATATATGTGAAAGTAAGAAGTATCACTGCCAAGAATTACTGTGGAGAGTGCAGTTTTTCTAAAACGTCACTGAAGTGCAACAAATGTACTTATTACACTGTGTCGTGGTGCGGACCTGGAAAGAAGTGGCAGACGTGCAGAGCGGAATGATGGCTTTAATATGGGAAATCCAGGAGAATTCGTCAGAGGACAGATGGAAAGGTCTTCGAGGCGCAGACGTCAGTAAAGGGGCAATCTAAAAGCAAGATCGGTTTACAGGCAAGAGGTCGATGATCAAAGGAGACACAGAGGTTCAAGGAGCAGGGTAACGGGAATGGGAGAGGACTAAGGGATCAGGAAAGGGGTGAATGGTCGCTAGGAGATCTTAGCAACAAGGCTGAATAAGGTTCCGCATCAGCTCCTTGTTTGACGCTGCATTTTATGCCCCAGGTGTTCCGCATTGACTCGGTGGCATGGGCGTGACACACTATATACTTGCACATTAATTATCTGCATTTTATTTTATCCATCGTTAGTACCTACAGCTGTAACTTAAAGGTAATATAATAGTAAACCAAGGTAAAAATGAGAATCAACTTAAGGAAAAAACTCCTCTATTCTTTTTCTCTTCCATCAGATGCCTGTCAGCTCACACTGGACACTAATACGGTGAATAAACATCTCCATCTGTCTGAGAGGAACACAGTGGTGACTTGTGAAGGACTCCAGTCATATCCTGATCATCCAGAGAGATTTGACATTTATTACCAAGTTCTGTGTACAGAGGGTCTGTCTGGGCGCTGGTACTGGGAGCTTCAATGGAGTGGGAGTGGGGTTTATATAGCAGTGTCATATAAAGGGATCAGTAGGAAAGGAAGAGGTAATGACTGTGGTCTTGGACTCAATATCAAGTCCTGGAGTTTGTTCTGTTCTCCCTCCAGTTACTGTTTGTATCACAATAATGTAAAGACTCCAGTATCTGGTCCCAGTTCCTCCACAATAGGAGTTTACCTGGATCACAAGGCAGGAACTCTGTCCTTCTACAGTGTCTCTAGGGACACAGTGACCCTCCTCCACAGAGTCCAGACCACATTCACTGAACCCCTCTATCCTGGGTTTTATGTTTGTTTATCATCTAAAGTTAAACTGTGATGAGAGCGAAAACAACAGCTGAATTCAGTTTAAGATGGAATCCTGTTTGTATTCCTGTATTGTTCTCATCCATCAATCTATTTTACTGTTAAAATTACCGCAGACCTTTCTGAAAATGTATGCTCTCTGCATGATTTTTCAGTTTACAGACATAATGTGGACATAATGTCTCAATGTTTCAGTGCATAAAGACTGAGTGACAGTTGATGTAGAATTATAATGTTGTAACTGTACTGTCCTGTATTCTTTCATAATACAACTGAAACTTTTCACATGAAAAAAAAAAAGTGCAGGTAAATGGTCATAAATATCATAGTAAGACTATGTTTGAGCTTACTGTAGAAACAATACATAAACACTTATTATGCAAGTAACACAGATCCTGTGTACAATTCAGCACACTTGAAAATGCAGCCAAACACCCCTCCTACCAGGACTGTCTATGCTACAAAGTCCATCTTCACTACACCTACACCAACATAAGTAAGCCTGTGAAATCAGTCAGACAACTCAGGTGCAGCTTTGTCCATATCTCTCTTTACTGATAATTTTTTATTATATTATTACTTACTTGCCCAACATTTCCCTCTGTCCACATAGCTTACAGTTTCCCCCTTGAATCAATAACGCAGCTGGATTTTTGCTGGAATGGGTCAATTGAACAAGTTGCTCAGTATGCTAAAAAACATTTTTGGTACTTGAACCACCTGTCATCTGGTGCTGATACATTGAGCTATGTGCAGTCCTGCCATTGCAGCCCCTCACTCCCCACTCAGGGACTCACTAAAACCACATCACTGCCATTCAGTCACATTCAGTCACTACTGTAGTAATTTAATATATAACCAACCATCTATTTATTTGTCTTATACCTTTGTTCAGTGCTCTGTGTCACTCTGTGATAACACTTTATAAAAATAAATTAAATTGATTTCAGTGTGGGTGTCAGTCTAGGCCTGTAGTCGCTTCTTCAAACTTAGATCTCATGAGTGCTTATAATTTAGCCTACATTAGACAGGATGATGAATGGAAGATGGTGTTTGGCACCACCCTTAGGCATCGTGAGTATCTGGTCATACTATTTGGTCTGGAAAATGCACCTCCTGTATTCTAGGCTTTCATGAATGAGGTGCTCAGAGACATGATAAATTGGTTTGTATCAGTTCACCTGGACAACATTCTGACTTTTTCTCGATGTCATGACAAGTTTGTGAGGCATGTAAGGGACGTATTGCAGCTGTTGTTAGAGCATAAATTGTAAGTGAAAGGTGAGAAGTATCAGTTTCACAAAGACACTGTGGAGTTTTTAGGGTTTGTTCTTTGGCCCAGCGGAGTAGAAATTGACCCAAAGAAGGTTTCTGCCATGGTTGCTTATCCAAAATGCTGAAAGACATAGAATGGTTATTTGGGTTTGTAAACTTCAATAAAAGCTTCATAAGGAACTTCAGTGTATTTGCAGCTCCCCTGACAGAAATGACACCCTCTTAAGTTTTATTTTTCTTCTTTCAGAAATTTTCTCTTGCAAAAATTAATTATGAGGTTGTGAATCAAGAAATCTTAGCCATAAAGTTAACATTAGAAGAATGGAGGCATTATTCAGAGGGTGCCACTGACCCATTTATAGTGCTGACAGATCATCGTAACCTGGAGTATCTATGGAAAATGAAGAGACTTAATTTCAAACAAGCACACTGGGTTCTGTTCTTCACCCAGTTGAACTTTTCTGTGACTTATCGTCCAGGTTCCAGGAATGGTTAAGCTGATGCCCTCTCCGGATGTACGATGTTTCTCCTGAAAGTACTCCTCCTGACACCATCTTGCCACCTTCCTGATTTGTAGCTCCAATTTGTTAGCCATTGATGGATGATATTTGAGCAGCCCCAAGTCCAGGAACCGGGACTCAGTGCTCAACCTCGGGATAAAGAGTATGTCCCCAGAAGCATATACTCCAAGTTACAACACTGGGCTCATGACTCCCCCAGCATAAGGCACCTAGGAGTGAGTAAAACCTTAAGACATGTCTTGGAACAGTTTTAGTGGCCATTCATGAAACATAATGTGACAGACTTTCCCATGACTTGTACCACATGTGCCTAACCAAATGTTCCATGACAACTACCAGCAGGGCTTTTAGAACCTCTGCCTGTTCCAAATTGACCATGGTCCCACATTGCAGTTGACTTCCTTACCAATCTACCTCCATGCAATGAGAACACTGCTGTACTGGTGGCAATTGACAATTTCTCCAAATCTTGCTGGCTGATTCTTTTGATGGGCCTGTTCACTGCTTTGAAAACTGTCGAACTATTATTTCAACAGGTCTTCAGACTGTACAACATTTTGGAGGAAATTATATCAGTCAGGTGACCACAGTTTACTTCCAGAGATTGGGAGGGTTTCTTCTCCTATCACAAATCCACACTTTGTTTTCCATCACCTCTGAATCCTGATTCTCCTTGAAAAAAAAGCTGTCAAAGCCATGAAACGCTTTTGGGTCTGTTCTGAGAAGTCACTGCCACCTCAAAACCATGTTTCACATTTTAGAGGCTGTGCTGGAGCTCTAACTCACCGTACTGCTGGAGTAGGGTCACAATGCTTTTTATAAAGATAAGAGTGTAAACAAGTGTGTAATGGTCATTCTAGTCTCTCCTCTA
This sequence comes from Scleropages formosus, assembly GCF_900964775.1. NCBI lineage: Eukaryota > Metazoa > Chordata > Actinopteri > Osteoglossiformes > Osteoglossidae > Scleropages > Scleropages formosus. The sequence continues at coordinate 30,702,789 of NC_041814.1, read as the reverse complement.
CTGCAGCTCTACCTAAAGAACTAGGTGATATATATTAATGCTGCTAAACTCCAACTCATTTCTGTAATCTCATCCTGAATGAGCTACAGTAACACCAAAAAGGGCACTGAGTCAATCTCTGATCAGATTCTGCTTTTTCCGCATTAGAGCAGAAGAGCAATAAGCACTTTCCTCATGATGTCTATATTCTTCAAGTGGATCCTCCATTTCCCAGGAGAAGCACACCGGTTGTTCAAACTCAGATCACTGTGATGTTCCACATGAAACAGCAAAGGGTTTAAAACTGAAAATAGCCTGAAAACTCTCTGTGGGATGTTCTCTTAGTTTCTGCAACTTCAGTGTTCCCTAGCTTTTCAATAATCGCCGGGTGTTCATAGAATAAATCTTGGCAGTTTTGCACAAGTTCAATTAAAACATTTTGTAATGTGAAGTTCAAGTCCACAGAACTACTACCCAGGAGTTAAATCAAGATGTCACTTACTTTCAGTGACCACTTAATCAGGTTAAGGTGGTAGTGGTCTGGAGAACATCGCAGATGCACAAGATGCAATGCTAGTCAAAGACGCCAGTTCATCGCATGCTATGGTACCACGACTGACTGTAATAGAAAATTTTCTATTAGAAATTGTTTAGAACAAGATTTCACAATTTATGGATACATGTCCAGCAGATCCGGAGAATACTAAGCACACACCCCAAATGCAGAGTGAAACTGCTCAGTTACTGGTGGGTGGAATACAGATGTCTCAGCTGATCACAGGATTGAGCAGGCATTAGTTCTAGGGTGCGGAGTTCATGGTCCAGTTGAGATCCTTATTTATAACACCATTGGTATCTCCAGGCTTGTGTATCTTTACATACGACTGATGTAAAATAAAGTGTAAACTCCCTAAGGATTATTATCTGGTTTGTCTGGGAAATCAGCATTTTATAGTCGTTTCAGCACTTAAGGCTAAGTACAGCAACATCAGACAAACATATAATATGGATAAAGACAAGCTGTCTGTTATGAGTCCGGTCAATGTTTAACTAATACTCAGTCCTTATGAGTTACAAACCCATGACAATTTCTTATCGGTGAATAACTTAATAACTCAAGATCTGTATCAAGTTCAAAGTCTACGAAGGTTCTGCACTTTGCGTGTTTTTCTAAAGCACACAGGTACCACATTATTTTAAACAGAATGCAAAACTGAAGACTCATGTCAAGATTAGCAAGTTTCCCTACACCCTGAGAGATACTTGTTTCTACAATAAAGTTCTGAGAGTAAATTACACCATAAAGAGTCACTTAGAAAGGAAGGAGTCTCAGTGAGTCACGTACAGTAAGACTGACTCTCTGTGGGTCAAACTCCTCTATCAGCTCACCCTCCTCCTCAGTCTGGTCTCAGTCCAACACCACACTTCTTGTACCAGAACCGTGAAATATACACACACAAGAACAGATAAATGAAACTGAAATATGTCTTCTGTGTGTGCAGTAAAATGGCTCAAGCTGGAGATCTGGAGCAGATACAGTTCAGCTGTTCCATCTGCCTGGATCTACTGAAGGATCCAGTGACTCTTCCCTGTGGACACAGTTACTGTATGGACTGTATTGAGGGCTGCTGGGATCAGGAGGATCATGTTGGTGTCTACAGCTGTCCTCAGTGCAGACAGACCTTCACCTCAAGAGCTGTTTTGGGCAGAAACACCATGCTGGCTGAAGTGGTGGAGAAACTGAAGAAGACAGGGCTCCAGGCTGCTCCTCCTGCTCACTGTTTTGCAGGACCTGGAGATGTGGTGTGTGATTTCTGTACTGGAAGAAGGAACAAAGCTGTTAAGTCGTGTCTGGTGTGTCTGGCCTCTTACTGTGAAGTTCACCTCCAGCCTCACTATGACTCTGTACCTCTTACAAGGCACAAACTGGCTGATTCTACTAGAAACCTTCGGGAGAAGGTCTGTTCCCGCCATGACAAACTACTGGAGGTCTACCGTCGTACTGATCAGCAGTGTATCTTTTTGCTGTGTGTGATGGATGAACACAGAGGACATAAAACAGTGTCAGCTGCTGCAGAAAAGACCGAGAAACAGGTGATAACTCTCAGATCACAGGTCTTCAGGTTATAATGAGACTCCTTGTGTACTGGAGATAAAATTCTTCTGCTCCTTTTTTGTGCAGATTTAGTTTTGACTCCCACCACAAATGAAATTGTTTAAATATCGACCAATCTTCAGTAAACACAAAAACTAAGGAGACACAAAGTCCAGAATAATAAATCCTAATATGACCTCTTTATAGTGACTTATTCACCTACAGATTGTCTTATAACTAAAAGAAGGAAGTAGGCAAAGAGACGGGAAGAAGAAAGTGTCAACACAAATAGTTCAGATCAGATTTGAACCCCGACCCCTGGCAGTGATGTAAACACACTTTAAAATGAAATATAATTGAATCTATTGTAACCCACACAAACACATTGACTGAAGCCGCTTGTCCTGAGTGGGGTCGCATCGAGCTGGAGCCTAACCCAGCAGCGCAGGGCGCAAGGCCAGGGGAGAGGGGACACACCCAGGACGGGACGCCAGTCCATCACACAGCACCCCAAACGAGACTCGAAACCCAGACACACCAGAGAGCAGATGCAGGCCAAACCTGCTGCGCAGCTATGCCACCACATCCCCCCAATTGCAACCCTTATCCTCTTATAAAATCAAGTCTCATAAATATAATGATTTTGTTAACTTGGTTTTATGTCTGTTCATACTGTTTGATATACTACCTCTGATTTATACAGTGATAAACAGGTGAATGTATCAGTAGCATCACCTTCATCCTAATAGTGTTGTACAAATACACCATTATTTTCATAAAATTAGACTGATCATACACTAACATTGTAAGAGTACTAGTAATTCTAACAGTAACTGATGATTATTCATTAGTAAACACTGGTAACTAGGAAACACCACAAGCTTGTTGAATATGCATATGTATCTGTGTACAGATGAGCATTATACAAATGACACTTTCTCCTATAAATGATTTTTAAAGATTAATGATTGATTATTTTTACAGAATCAGCTAGGAGCAACATAAAGGGAATTCCAGCAGAGAGAGAAGAAGGTGCAGGAGCTGAGAGAGGCTGTGGACTCACTCACAGTGAGTATGGAGCAGAGGAGAAGACAACAGCTCAGCTGGCTGCTGGAAGAGCCATTTGAGGGCTCAGTCAGGGCTCTCCTCCAGTCACACAGTGAGGAGACCACAGTTGGACCACTTTCCAGTGCTGTGGCTCACGATCGCACTGAGTCACACTGTGGGGAATAAACAGGCTCCCTCCTCTCTGTGTGTCTCTAACAGCGCTCCGCACAGGCAGCAGCGGAGGACACCGAGAGCATCTTCACCCAGATGATCCGCTCCCTTGAGAAAAGGCGCTCTGAGCTCAAAGGTGTGATCAGAGCTCAGGAGAAGGCTGCGCTGAGTCAGGCTGAAGGTCTCCTGGAGCGACTGGAGCAGGAGATTGCTGAGCTGAGGAGGAGACACTCTGAGCTGGAGCAGCTTTCACACACAGAGGATCACATCCATTTCCTACAGGTAACAACACTGCTTTTCTATGAGACTGGAGAACACAGCATGTGTGATACATTTATATGATACACTTAAAGGATGTGAGTTGGAGATGCTTCTTTCACTCATTCTATGTGTGTGTGTAGAGTTTCCAGTCTCTCTGTGTCCCTCCTGGACCTGTACACTTACCCACCATCACTGTGAACCCACACTGCTCTTTTGGAGATGTGAAGAAAGTTCTTTCTGATCTCAAAGTCCAACTGGAGGAAGCCTGTAAGAATAAATTCACAGAGATCCTCCAAACAGGTTTGTACAGAAATAATTATTTCACTGTGATTTTATTTTTTAATATTGACTGTGTTGTAAGAGAGAAGTACAGTGGCACTGTGGAGCTGCAGGTTTGGGCTGTGCCTGCTGTTAGGAAGGTCTGTGGTTCAAGTCCTGCTTGGGATGCCTTGCGAGAGACTGGTGTCCTGTCCTGTGTGTGTCCCCCTCCCCCTCCAGCCTTGCACCCTGTGTTGCTAGTTAAGGATTTGGTTTGTTGGTGACTTGGGAGAAGCAGTTTCAGACAATGTGTATGGGGTGCACTGTGTTGTGATCCATGCAGACACTTTTTCATGGAAATAAATCTGAAATACATATTCAATCACTTCTTAACCCATCATCACTGTGAACCCACACTGCTCTTTTGGAGATGTGAAGAAAGTGCTTTCTGAACTCAAAGTCCAACTGGAGGAAGCATGTAAGAATAAATTCACAGAGATGTTCCAAACAGGTTTGTACAGAAATATTTCATTTTACTGTGATTACACTAGCCATATTAATACTTTTAATCTATGTAGTTTTTTTGACAAACATGATATAACACATAATGTACTGCATTGTTACAAAATACATTTGTACATGGTAGTTAATAAAATATAATGACACACGATATCTTCAGCCACTTGTCCCAAGTGGGGTCACGGCAAACTGGAGCCTAAACCCAGCAACACAGGGTGCAAGGCTGAGGGGAGGTGGCACACCCAGCATGGGATGCCAGTCTATCACAAGGCAACTCAAGCAACACAGTGGTTCCTGGCCAAACCTGCTGCACCACCATGCCCTCCTCGTTAATAAAATAACATGCATGCGTGTGTTTAGTCTTTGTCCTAAGAAATACATGTGATTGCAGTTTATATTCTGGATTAATCCACATATTTTCTGTCTGTCCGCAGAGTGAAAAAAGACTATACTGTGGAGACCTCAAATCCCAGTCCACGTGAGTGTGTTTTCAGTGAAACTCTGATAACTATCTCCTCTTACAGTAGAAATGAAACCATACAGTAAATGCACATGTACACAGGACCAGAGTGAAATCCTATTTACTCACCTCTCTGTTTCTCTTCATTTCTTTCTAGTGAGAAAAGTGCTGCAGACTCCAGAAACCAGGATGAAACAAGAGTTTTTACTCTCTGAGTCTGTTGCAAAAAAACCTGGACAGAGGCAAACTCACACGAAATACATAAACACGCAGACATGTAATTATGACTAAATTCTACAATATTGACTGTGTGGAGTTTGCCTGTTCCCTTTCAGTTTCTGTTCAGTGTGTGTGTTCTTTCTCTTTCTAGCGAAAGAACAACAGATTCCAGAACCCAGGACCAGAAAAGAGTTTTTACACCCTGAGTCTGTCCACAGACACTTAAATAGAGACATGTTACACAGACATAAACACATAATTAAAATGAACCTGTGATTAAGACTAAATTGTACAACAGTAACTGGAGTTTCCATGATCTTTCTGCTCAGCTAATGAAACCCACCAAAGTCGTCTTGCATCATAAATACTACCTTCCCTGCGGTGGTGACACAGGAGTGAGTTGATGTCATTGGATAATAAAGAGCTGTAGTGAGAGATTCGTCCTTCGTCACAAAAAGTCAGTTGAGGCTTCATGCAGCATCGCTAGTAGTTCTGTTGGACTGTAGTGTTTCCACAAGTGTTCTTCACATGAAGAAATCCATCTTCAGTAGACCCTTTTCCTCCTAATATCATCCAAATTAAATGTCTATTTGTGAAAGCTCATTCCAGCTAAAAGCTTTCATTTTAGTAAAACCTTTGTTAATATACCAGTACTAGAGAAAACAGCAAACCAAGACAAAATTAATGTCAACTGAAGTGCAAGACTCTTCTGTTTCTTCTCCATCAGATGCCTGTCAGCTCACACTGGACACTAATACAGTCAATAAGCACCTCTATCTGTCTGAGAGGAACACAGTGGTGACCCATAAGGAACATCTACAGTCATATCCTGATCATCCAGAGAGATTTGGCTGGTGGTCCCAAGTTCTGTGTACAGAGGGTCTGTCTGGGTGCTGTTGCTGGGAGCTTCAGTGGAGTGGGAGTAGGGTTCATATACACACACACACATTTTCAGAACCGCTTGTCCCATACGGGGTCGCGGGGAACCGGAGCCTACCCGGTAACACAGGGCGTAAGGCCGGAGGGGGGGGGACACACCCAGGACAGGACGCCAGTCCATCGCAAGGCACCCCAAGCGGGACTCGAACCCCAGACCCACCGGAGAGCAGGACTGTGGTCCAACCCACTGCGCCACCGCACCCCCATCAGGGTTCATATAGCAGTGTCATATAAAGGGATCAAGAGAAAAGGAGAAGGTGATGACTGTCGTCTTGGTCACAATAACAAGTCCTGGAGTTTGATCTGTTCTCCCTCCAGGTACAGTTTCTATCACAATGAAGTAAAGACTGAAGTATCTGGTCCCAGTTCCTCCACAATAGGAGTTTACCTGGATCACAGGGCAGGAACTCTGTCCTTCTACAGTGTCTCTAAGGACACAATGACCCTCCTCCACAGAGTCCAGACCACATTCACTGAACCCCTCTATCCCACTTTTTATATTGGTTTGTCATCTAAAATTGAACTCTGTTCTCTGTTCTCTTAAAATTTCATTTTTATGATGGTACAGAAATGACATTCTTAGTCAAGGTTGGGCTTTCATTTTGGTTTCTTTAAATTTTCGGAAGACATTCTTTATTCTTACATCTGTTTATATCTTCTGCTTCTTTGCATATGTTGTTATAGAACTGCTGTTTTCTAGAAAGCTTTTTCAAATTAGCTGTTCAGTTATTCCATAGGTTCTTTGTTTGTCTGGATTTTTGAATTGTATTTTCTTTTGATGACTTCAAATATGAGGTTCTACTAAGAAACCGCTGAGATCACTTCTGCTTTCTCGCTTTCATTAAGTTCTTTTCAGTGTCATTGTTGACAACCTTATTGACTTTTTGTCCAAACTCATACATAGAATAATGCTTATTTACCTGTATTCCAGCAAAATAGTGACCTGACTGCTTTTCTTGCAGGATCTTATCTACACTTCACTATTATAAAAGTAGGGTTGAATAAATTTGCTAGCAGCAAAAAAGTACAATGTAGTGCTGTGCTTGTGTTGCTGTCCCTGTAATAAACACCTCCATGGTGCTGCCTAACTGTTCTTCAGTGTGATAGATGTGAAAAATAAAACGATGAGTCATTTCACCACCAAGTCACAGCAAATCAAAATTCATGGTACTATACAGGGTTTTACCCTTTTGTTCACTAGAGTTGCTTCTACACCTCACCCAGAATTTAAGTGTTTGGTGTGACATTGCTACTTACATTATCAACACTGAGAAGATAAAAGTCACCTGACCCCCCATAGTAGGATAATAATAAGAATGGAGGAGGAGCTGTCTACCTGCAGACTGTAGTTGCAGATAGTAATAAGGTTATGTGCATTTTTTATCCATCCATCCATCTTCCTCCACTTATCCGGGGCCGGGTCACGGGGGCAGCAGTCCAAGCAGAGTCTTCCAGACTTCCCTCTCCCGCACACCTCCTTCAGTTCCTCTGGGGAAACCCCAAGGCGTTCCCAGGCCAGCTGGGAGACATAGTCTCTCCAACGTGTCCTGGGTCTGCCCCGATGCCTCCTCCCAGTGGGACATGCCCGGAACACCTCCCCAGGGAGGCGTCCAGGAGGCATCCGGAACAGATGCCCAAGCCACCTCAACTGGCTCCTCTCGATGCGGAGGAGCAGCGGCTCTACTCCAAGCTCCTCCCGAGTGACTGAGCTCCTCACCGTATCCCTAAGGGTGCGCCCAGCCACTCTGCGGAGGAATGCGAACCAAGTTCCTGCTCCGGTCATACAGGGAATGAATAGCCCGTAGCAACGAGCCCCGAACTCCATAATCCCGAAGTACCTCCCACAGGATGCCACGAGGAACACGGTCAAATGCCTTCTCCAGGTCCACAAAACACATATGGACTGGTTGGGCAAACTCCCATGAACCCTCCAACACCCTAGTGAGGGTATAGAGCTGGTCCAGTGTTCCACGGCCAGGGCGAAAACCGCATTGCTCCTCCTGAATCCGAGGTATGACTATCGGTCGGATTCTCCTCTCCAGTACCCCGGCATAGACTTTCCCAGAGAGGCTAAGGAGTGTGGTCCCCCTATAGTTGGAACACAATCTCCAGTCCCCTTTCTTAAAAAGAGGGACCACCACCCCGGTCTGCCAGTCTAGAGGCACTGTTCCCGAGCACCACGCAATGCTGCAGAGGCGTGTCAGCCAAGACAGCCCCACAACATCCAGAGACTTGAGAAACTCGGGACGAATGTCATCCACCCCCGGAGCCTTGCCACCAAAGAGTTTTTTGACTACCTCAGCAACTTCAGCCAGGGTAATGGACGAGTCCACCCCCCCCCCCCCCCCCCCCCGAGTCCCCAGCCTCAGCTTCCTCTACGGAAGGCGTGTCGGAGGGATTGAGGAGATCCTCAAAGTACTCCTTCCGCCGCCCAAGGACATCCTCAGTTGAGGTCAGCAGCGCACCACTTCCACTGTAAACAGTGTTGGCGGAACACCGCTTCCCCCTTCTGAGTCGCCGGACGGTTTGCCAGAATCTCTTTGAGGCTGACTGAAAGTCTTCCTCCATGGCCTCACCGAACTCCTCCCAGGCCCGAGTTTTTGCCACGGCGACTGCCAGAGCCGCATTCCGTCTGGCCCGCCGGTACCCGTCAGCTGCTTCAGGAGTCCCATGAGCCAGCCAGGCCCGATAGAACTCCTTCTTCAGCTTGAGGGCATCCCTTACCTCCGGTGTCCACCACCGTGTTCCGGGATTGCCGCCGCTACAGGAGCCGGAGACTTTATGGCCGCAGCTCCGAACCGCCGCCCCGACAATGGAGGTGTGGAACATAGTCCATTCGGACTCAATGTCCCCAGTCTCCCTCGGGACCTGGTTGAAGTTCTGTCGGAGGTGGGAATTGAAGACTTCTCTGACAGGGGCCTCCGCCAAACGTTCCCAACAGACCCTCACTATGCGTTTGGGCCTGCCAGGTCTGTCCAGCTTTTTCCCCCACCATCGAATGCAACTCACCACCAGGTGGTGATCAGCTGACAGCTCAGCCCCTCTCTTCACCCGAGTGTCCAAGACATATGGTCGAAGATTAGAAGAAACGACTACAAAGTCGATCATCGACCTCCGACCTAGGGTGTCCTGGTGCCAAGTGCACTGATGGACACCCTTATGCATTAACATGGTGTTTGTTATGGACAAACCGTGACTAGCACATAAATTCAATAACAACTCACCACTCGGGTTTAGATCAGGGAGGCCGTTTCTCCCAATCACGCCCCTCCAGGTGTCACTGTCGCTGCCCACGTGGGCGTTAAAGTCCCCCAGTAGAATGACAGAGTCCCCAGTGGGAGCGCTTTCCAGCACACCCCCAGGGACTCCAAAAAGGCCGGGTACTCTACACTGCCGCTAGGCACATAAGCACAAATGACAGTGAGAGACCGTTCCCTGACCCAAAGGCGCAGGGAGACGACCCTCTCATTCACCGGGGTAGACTCCAACACATGGCGGCTGAACTGGGGGGCTATTAACAAGCCCACACCGGCCCGCCGTCTCTCACCCTGGGCAACGCCAGAATAGTGGAGAGTCCACCCCTGGTAGAGAAGAGTGGTTCCAGAACCCAGGCTGTGAGTGGAAGTGAGCCCGACTCTATCTAGACGGTATCTTTCAACCTCCCGCACCAGCTCAGGCTCCTTCCCCGCCAGTGAGGTGACATTCCAAGTCCCAAAAACCAGAGTTGGCGCCCGAGGCCTGGGTCTGCCGGGCACTCGGCCCCGACCACCAAACAAATCACAACACACCGGCCCCTTACAGTCTCTCCAGCAGGTGGTGAGCCCACCGAAGAGCAGCTCCACGTCATGGCTTCGGGCTGAGCCCGGCCAGGCCCCGTGGGCATAGACCTGGTCACCAGGCGCTTGCATGCGAGCCCCCTCCCCAGGCCTGGCTCCAGGGTGGGGCCCCAGTGGCCCCGTACCGGATGGGGTAAACGAAAGCCTTGGTTTAACTGTCATCATAAGGGGCTTTTGAACCGCACTTTGTCTCGTCTGTCATCCAGGACCTGTCTGCCATGGGAGACCCTACCAGGGGCAACATAGCCCCAGGCAACATAGCTCCTGGAATCATTCAGGCACTCAAACCCCTCCACCACGGTAAGGTGGCGGTTCAAGGAGGGGGTGCATTTTTTACTTTCAGTTAAATTAAAAATGCTATTAAAAACATTATAATTTGCACAGCCGTGCCCAGTTTGGTTGCATAACGATGAAGCAACAATAAGAAAAAACATACAGTATTGCTGAAGAAAAGAAATGTTTATTTTTCTCCACTTTCTCTGTGTCCGGATTTCCCCAAGAATTCCTCACTGATCCACAGTTTCCTAGAACCTGTCATGTTTACTTTAAGCAGCAAAACATGTTTTATTACACCACTGAAAGTGAAAGTATTTATAAAGAGAATATATAAAGGCTGTGAGCTCGACCATCATCATGTGATCATCATGGGGCAAGTCTACGCTTACTTTTTCCCACAGGTATGGGACTCATTTCTGAACATTAAAAATATTTAATATAAAATTTGAGATTTGCTGCTCATTGATCTCATTGTATCACTTAAATTCCTTTCTGTTAATGATCAAAATGTGTTTTTATCTTTATTAAATGCATTTGTTAAGTGCAACCTTGACCCTGCTTTTTGTGGTATTTGTTATTATTATGCTCTCTGCACTGTGTTATGTAGAGTATAATCTTTCTAAATATGCAGTAAAGTGTAATATTGATTGCTGTGCTGACTGTGGTAAATTCACCCGATTTACTCGAAAGGCTAAACAAGCAGGGAGAAAGTGAAACTTGCAAAATGTGAAGTAAAAATATTTGATACTGATAAAACCTTTCATTTCTGAAGGAAGAGCCAAAAGGCAAGGATGAGGCTTCGGAGAGAGGTGAGATGAGCAAATATTAGCAACATTACACTTATGTTTAATTGCACTATAGTGTAATTACACTAAATAGTAAAGTATAAACAAAGATATTGTAACAACCTGAGTTGCTGGGAGTCTGAGCAGGAAAATGGGTTTACTGTAAATAGTTGAATTGTGGATAAAACAGAATTGTGTTCAGCCGCTGTGGGGACTCACGGGAAATATAAAGGGTCAGTGTGGCCAGTGGAAGATGAAGGAAAAGACTGAGGAGTGTTAAGCAGACTGGGAATTCCAGGCATGCCGGGAATACTGCCTTGAGGTGCAGGCCCTTGAGGGAATCGTACCGAGAGCATTATTTCCTTGATTCCTGTTCCAATAAACATTAGCACTGAAGGCTTTCTACGTCTCCTTCGCCCCATCCGAACCCGTAGCTCTGCGCGCTACAATCTACAGCATACCATTTTTGGCACGAGTTCTTGCATTTTCTTTTTGGTTATTGATTCTGCTACATGTTTTTTTCCTCTCCAAATTAAGCTACATCGTACAATTCGCACGTAACCACAACTGATTCGAAAAAGGAATAAACTTGACACGTTTGACACAATTACTGTAAAGATTTTTGGAACAGTGCTGAGGTGGGCTCATGTGGATTCATGTAAATATTGGTGTTACTCTCTATTCCTGTACACAGTCCTGTTTTCCTCTCTGACTGTCTGTTATGTTGATGATGCTTAGTGCTGGGGGGTTCAAGGGGCCCTCTTTAACCAGTGTGTGGAGTAGGGAGGCTTGGAGTGACCTGGGGGAACTCTCCAGTGTTCAGAGTTTCTCTTGTATGGTCTGTTCTGCCTTTGTCATTGTACATGGTCAGTAAAAAGTGTTTTCCTGGAGCCTTGTTTCCAGGAGCTCCATGGGGGAGGGGCTACAATATTTATGTACTGTTTTGTTTCACATACCAAGGCTCACAAGAGAGAGTATACATAAGGGAAGACGACAACCAAAGCAATCCTCCTACTCTAACTTCATGGACCCAGAACAGGTACTACATCCTCTTCTTGGTTTGTTCTTATATTATGTGTTCTTATATTATTGTTAGGCTTAATATTATCATATATCACTGTGACCCTGTTCAAGACAAACACAGTTTTTGAAAGTGGATGGATGGATTTTTATATTATTTACTATACATTATTGATCATATAATTAATAGTGCGTTATTGTTGAAATTATATATATTTATTATTATTGCCTTTGTTGTTGTTGAAGCTAAATAATAAATAAATAATATGTATCATTTCAACAATAACACCACCAGCAATAAAATTTAGAGTCTACAAAATGTAAAATTTTGCTTATTCTTCCAATTCTGATGTATTTCTTTTAACCCTTTGACCTCTGGAACTTCACATAGTGAAAGTACAGTACAGTATAGCACAGTATAGTACGGTAATGTTGAGTGGTCATTGAGAGAATCTCTACACTGTAAATCAGTGAACCTGCTGCCGTCAGCAGTCATTGTTCTTTCGTTCGACAGCAGGGGCTACATATCAACTGCTGAATTTGGTCACTCCTTTTAAAAATAAATATTTAGTAATACTAACATATAACAACAGAAATATTAGATGAACAGAAAAAATGTCAGTGAGACAAAAACACAAATTACACACAAAGTTTTCCTTGAATTTTGTCATGTGCTTCTTTAATAAATTGTGTGATGCAATGGAACTCTTTTCATTCTAGGGAAACAATTCAGTCTCAGTTTATGGAACAACCACAGATGAACTTTGCAACTCCCTGTACTGACACATAATATTGTTTTAAAAATGTTTTCACTCAAGTCACATACATATGTACAGCTGAAAGTTTGCCACTTGAATGATTCCCATCAAAGTCCAGCAACACAAGGCCCAGTTTAATCAGAATAAGATACATAACATTGTTATAATCCCTCTTGATGATGTGACAAGAGTAATATAAAATCGAATGTTCAGTGCGGTTTTCTTCAAAGGGATCTTCTTGTCCCTGGATGGCTAGTAAGATGTTTTATGCAAATATTTGCTATCGTTTTCTTTCTTCAGATCTCTGCATGCGCTCTGACTCACATCTCTTTTCTGTTCTCAGCAACCTAGGAGCTGTTGGACAAGACACTGTATTGGTTGGTATAAATCTGCATGGTCCTTAACAATTCCCAGTGATCAGCGATCATCGATCATTGATCAGTGATCACCCACATCCAAATGCACAGCCCAGGAGTTGAGGAAACAGTTCTACTCACTGTGTCACCAGTCTGCTCTTTAATAATTCATGGAAAGACATTTTTTCAGAAGTAAATTGTCTGAACAAACTACAGTCAGGTGTAAAATCAGTGTACTGAAAAAGTAAAGTCTGTTTCTGTACAGCACCAATTAAAAATGTGGTTTTAAAGCAAGTGTTTGCACAGAAGCATTCAGTCGTTACCCTTAAAGGCTTCTCTTTTGTCACAGGGCGTCAGATCTACGGACAACACAGAAGAGGTTGACAAGATAAACATCTGTGTAAAATGCAAAGGGAAGACTCTGTACGTGGACACCTTTCCCATGGAGAAAATCTCAGTTCTGAAGGAGGATGCATGCCAACAGGCAGCGTGTAAACAAGAAAACATGCAACTTGTTTACAAAGGTAAAAACAAGACTTCAAAAGTTTTGATGTCCTGATGAAATGTTGAAAACATTTTTTAAATCAAGTAAATTTTAAAGAAATGTGAATTTTTGTTAGGGGGCGTGGTGGCGCAGTGGGTTGGACCGGGTCCTGCTCTCTAGTGGGTCTGGGGTTCGAGTCCTGTTTGGGGTGCCTTGTGATGGACTGGCGTCCTGTCCTGGGTGTGTCCCCTCCCCCTCTGGCCTTATGCCCTGTGTTGCCAGGTAGGCTCTGGTTCCCCGTCACCCTGTATGGGATGAGCGGTTCTGAAAGTGTGTGTGTGTGTGAGTGAATTTTTGTTTAGTCTGAAGCTAAAAGACGAATAAAATTAATGTACTGGTACCCTGTGCAGAGTGTACCCTGCCTCACACCCTAGGTTTCCAGGAGAGGCTCCAGATGAGGCTGCTGTGTTGGATGTTTTTTTTTTTAATTTTCAGATATTGTAGCTTCATCTTGGGTTTTCACAGAACCAAACAAGGGAAAAACAGGAGGGATGCCTGTTTTATGCACAAAACTGTGCCAATTTTCTTGACAAATATGCGTACAGAGAACAAGATCAGGCTTTAGCTGCTTGCGTTGTGTGTGTGTCTCTGTTCTCTGCGTTGACATTCTGACACACATCGGCATTTCTGGTTCAGGCTGTTACCAGGCTTTTGGCATGACAAGATGAGCTGAAATACTAATACAATTTTACATAATTTTCAATAAAAACAAATCAAAACTCAGTAAAATTATTCAAATTAAATGGCCTTTCACCTCCCAACTAAGAAACAAATAACTAGCAAAACTAATAAAAATGAAAATCAAAAACTCCAAGCAGCAAAATGAAATCGTAAGACATCTAATTACAGAGATGTAGCTATTATATTCACAATGAAAAATATAATTCAGTTATTAAATAGAATTCTTTTAAGTGATGAAATGGCTGCACCTCGTGCTTGTTTCCCTTGAATGAGCTCTCTCAATAGTTGGTTGCCAGTTGGGGAAGGGGGTGTAGCCACAATTTACCCTGCCACACCCCAGGAACATATTTTCGGGAACATGTCAGTCCTGACTTGCAAATAATATAAGCATCACTTAAATACTGGATCATTTCTACTGTGAGAGTAATACATATCTCTTGTGCTTTTTTGTTGTTCAAGGAGAAATCATGGATGAGAACCTAAGAGTGAAAGACTACAGAATGCGTGGGAGGTCAGAAGTCCATCTCATCAGAGTGGCATAATGGTACAAGGACAGTGTCTTGAGTCCATATCAACAAAGTGTTTACAGTTACTTCTGAAAATGTGAGATATTGCTGTTTTTTAAATATCTGATTTACAGTATTTCATGTCTCTGTCATGTGTAATAATGTAATATACAAATTCATGCTGTTTGAGTTATGTGCTTCTTAGTCAAGGGGGGACCCTACAGCCAACATTAACATTAAAAACATTGAAACCGGTCCAGTGTGCTGATGTCTCACTGACTATCCCATAAAATCATTCACTGTGACAGAGCCTAAAAACACCAGATCACTGTTTTTGTCCTGATGTACTTTCAAACGCATTACTCAGCGAGACTGTGCCAACCCGTCACGCCCCCGGGAACAAGCGGGGCAAGAACACCTGCGGGCAACTGATGACACCGGGAATAAAAGGAGCTCCGGATCCAAGCCACGATGCGGATTCTTGCAATTGCCCTAGTGGGCTTGCAGTTTCAGCATTCTCCTCATACTCTTTGCAACCCCCCTGCTTACCTCGCTCTTGGTTCTTGACCCCAGCCTGTTTTCACCGACTATCAAGTTTGCCTTGCCCGCATTGTGACGTTCACACCCCAAAGACCTTCACCTGTCCTTGATCCATGAATTTTGCCTTATCCCACAAACCCAGTCACGAAATACAACCCGCACTTGGGTCCAACACTCACCTCACCTGTCTCCAGGACGTCTGTTCTGGCGATGACAATATCGCAGTAAATAACATCAGTTGTAGAGTTGTTTTTTTGAAAACCAGTAGTCAGCAAACGTGAAGAACACGGTCTAATTCGTCTTTATCTGCAGATTCAGCAAACTCCTTTCTGTTAAAATTTTCAATATTTAAATTAATTTATTTAATTTCAAATATTTCATGATTTTCAGCAATAACCAACTTTTGGCTCATTATTATTTTCAGCTTACACTGCTTTTAAGCAAAAGGTGTATTTTAGTTTGAAAAGTCTCCATTTACAGTCTCAACTCCCTGTGAATTTCAGTGATTCTAGAGGCTTTACCATTTCTGTGGTGAGCAAAAATAGGTTTTACAATTTCTCTTTACAGCTGGTTCCCTACTAATGAACTTAACTGAGAGCTAGAGCTTGTATGGCTCAAAGAGTTAGAAAGTCTAATGTAACATGGAGCAGACAAAGGGCTCCCCATCAACTCTGTGTGTAGCTACTGGTGTAAGTGAACAAAAACCACTAGAACATCACTTCTCTGTCCAACAGTGAACTACTATTAGTGACTTGATGAAAGTGACGGGAGAATTTACATGCTGACAGTGCTGAGGGCAACAGTAATGCACAGCATGTGCTGGAATTATTTCCTGAAGGTTCAGAAAAAAGACATAAAGAAAGGAAGCACTACATTCATGGTGATGGAAAGGTAAAGCCAGCTTTTTCTCAAGGGGAGAATGATGACAGAGATTTTTGGTGAAACATTAAACCCTGGAACTCTGGTCCCCATTGCAAAGTTGATAACTTGTTTAATTTGTTTGTAAAATGTATAAAAGAGATTCCAATGAGCTGCAGCAATAGAAGAGCAGAGATTTAAGTCCAGTCCAGTTTAGTCAGTCTGTTTTGTTTTCTGTTTAACACAAGCCACGAGGAATCACAGTAGAGAAGAGATTCTGATAAATGGAAAATGTTGGTGAAACCCTGAGCTCTGGCCAAACTGGTTCTTGGAATGTAGTACAAAGTGCAGGCGGATATAGCTATTGTACACAATACTTAAAAGCAGACATTACTCAGCAAGAGCAGTAAGTAGTGCAAATCAGTTCATCATGTAAATAGGGAGCATGTTCCATGACACAAAATTTAAAAAATAAATAAATAAAAACGCCACACAAGATATAGAATTTTTTGGCAACAGATTCAAGTAAATTCACTTAAAAATGAGGAATGGACAACAGTAACGGAGAACATGTATAGCACCGGGTACTGCTGCAGTAAAAGCTACTTTTTTTGCATGTCAAAATTTCATGTTCAAATCCCACCTCCTGCTATAGTACCCTTGGTTAGGATACTTGCCCAAAGTCTGTTATGGTAAAAATGACCCAGTTGCAAAAGATGTAAATCACTGTAATTGCTTCAAAAAAGTGTTAAATATAAAATGGTAGCTTAACACCATTTATACCTTATTAACATCAATAAGACTATATTTACAAGGAACAAAAAAGTCATTAATTATTCTTTTCACTTCATATCTAGTCATATCTCCTAAGAACACAATTTCCAACAATGCTGTATTATCTTGCATGGATTGATAAAAATCTAGAATTATCCAGCTTTAATGGTACAAAGTTAAGGGCTATGTGCTCCTCCCAGTTTGCTCACAGTTCAACACCACACCTTCCACAGCAAAACCAGGAAATTCCTGCTCTCACACACTCCGACCAGTTCTGTGAAATGAAACTAAACTGTCATTCTCTGAACCAAAATGGCACAAGCTGGAGATCTTCTTTCTCAGGAACATTTAAGTTGTTCAATCTGTCTGGATCTACTGAAGGATCCAGTGACAATAAATTGTGGACACAGTTACTGTATGGACTGTATTAAGGGCTGCTGGGATCAGGAGGATCATGTTGGTGTCTACAGTTGTCCTCAGTGCACACAGACCTTCACCTCAAGACCTGTTCTGGGCAGAAACACCATGCTGGCTGAAGTGGTGGAGAAACTGAAGAAGACAGGACTCCAGACTGCTCCTCCTGAACATTTTTATGCTGGACCTGGAGATGTTGTGTGTGATGTGTGTCCTGGGAGAAAGAACAAAGCTGTCAAATCCTGTCTGGTGTGTCTGGTGTCTTATTGCAAAACACACCTTAAAATTCATAATGAACTCAACCCTGGAAATAAACATAAACTGACTGATGCTATAGAACAACTACAGGATGAGATTTGCTCCCACCATCACAAACTCCTGGAGGTCTACTGTCGTACTGATCAGCAGTGTATCTGTTATCAGTGTGTGATGGATGAGCACAGAGGGCATGATACAGTCTCAGCTGCTGCAGGAAGGACTGAGAAACAGGTAAGAAGTCTAAAATCACAGCTCTTCACTAATGTCTTTAATTAGATCTGAACTAAATTAACAGAAATATTTTAGTTCTGTTTTACACATTGCTGAAAGTAGTAAGTAAACACCAGCTGGTTCACTGTGACTTTACTCTTCATACCACACACACTGTAAATGTTCACTCCCTCTGTTTCAATGGCCATCACCCTCAATGTAGTAAACTGCAGTAACCAGATTCCTTTGTTGGATTCCCTTATATCAGGGGTGTCAAACTCAATTTCATCCCGGGCCACATCAACATTACGGTTGCTCTCATAGGGCCGGTTGTAACTGTACGACTATATGAATCTATCAACTCTTTTATTACATTACATAATTACCTCTGCATTCGATTACTACTGGTTTTGGTAATAACTCAATTAATACCTAGCTTTGAAAGTAGAAGCCCAGGACAAATAATGACAAAGTCTATTCAACTGTACAACTATTGTACAGTTTATTTGAAAAATAAATGTGGTAACAAAAACACATGCTTGTGCTGTATGTGAGCACACGCTCAGATTTCTCTGTGATATTCTAAATCAAATAAATTCATGAAATTAAGAAAAATCGTTACTTATACATCAAAGAACATTTCCTTCATAAAATTTCATTTTACTGATGGACTTCTCCACCGCAGTGCAGATGTCCCTCCCTGTTGTCGTTCCGTGCATAGCAACCACATCCAAGAGCTCTTGACAGACAAGTCTGCCTTCACACCTCGTAAAAAATGGCTAGATGCGCCGTATCTATCAGTAATGTCGGTACTTTCGTCAACAGCTAACGAAAACACCAGAAAACTGCGCTCTTTTCCAGCCAGCTGTGTCGCCAGATTTCCTGGCGCCAGTTCCCTGACTTGGTCCACAATAGGATTCCTTGACAAGCTAACATTGTTAAACGCCTGTTTCTGGTTGGGGCACCCTTGCTGTTCACATATCTTCAGCATACATACACTGCTTTAAAAATGCACTTTCTTAAAAACACTTGGAAGCCCAGGCAGTTTCTTCAGCCACAATAAAGCTGGATTTCACTGCTGCATCATTTTTTGCAGAAACATTTGCAAACAAATTCTGCTGAGAATGCAGGCTGTTTTTCAATTCTTGTACCTTTTGTTGGTTTTCCTGTCTTGGTGGCTGTTAACATACTTAGTTCTGTGTTTGATGTTGAAGTGCCAACATAAATTGTATTCCTTGAGCACGGCCTCGTAGCAAAGAAGACACACCGGCTTGTTTCTGTTAAGCACAAACATGTATTCGCTTTTCCATCTCTCATTAAATAGCCTCCCATCTGCATCAACTTTTCTTTTCTTCGACATGATGGGTCTATTCATATTTTTTTTACTAATCCTATCACTCCACTAGAATGCCGCTGCAGGAAAAAACAGATATCCAGACACTGCCGTCTACTGGCTAGATGCCTTCATCACGCACACAATAAAATTGAGATGCATTTTCAGGTCCCGAAAATAAAATTTATAATAACAATAAAATAATTTATAAGCTCTCGCAGGCCACATAAAATGAGGGACCATGCTGGATTTGGCTCGCGGGCCTTGAGTTTGACATCTCTGCCTTATATCATAATGGAAATAAAATTAGCTAGATGGTTCCAACAGGATGCAGTGGGTTTGACTGGGTCCTGCTCTCTGGTGGTTCTGGGGTTTGAGTCCTGCTTGGGGTGGCCTGCAATGGACTGACATCCAATCCGAGGTGTGTCCCCTCCCCCTCCAGCCCTACGCCCTGTGCTGCCAGCCTGGGCTCCAGTTCCCCGCAACCCCACATGGGACAAGTAGTTTCAGATGGTGTGTGTGTGTGTGTGTGTGTGTGTGTGTGTGTGTGTGTGTGTGTGTGTGTGTGTGTGTGTGTGTTGATGGTTCCAAACATGTCCAGAGAAATAATTTGTGATGACATAGTATGAATTTCACTTGCCCTTATATCATTTAATATATCGAGTGGATCCTGTCAGTTATTCTTTATATTCCACAAACAACTGCAGGCAGTAAATCAGAGGTCAAGGTCATTATAAACACTGTGACAGCATATGATAATGAAACCATGTTTAAACACACATACTGACTGAAGTCACACGTCTCAAGGGGGGGTCACAGCGAGCCGAAGCCTAACCTGGCAAGACAGGGCACAAGGCTGGAGGGGGAGGGGACACAAGCAGGACGGGACACCAGTCCGTCAGAAGGCAACCCAAGTAGCACTTGAACCCCAGACCCACTAGGGAGCAGGACCTGGCAAACCCGTGGCTCAACCACACCCCCCATCATGTTGAAACAGATTAGTTTTTTTACTCTCTGCAGAATCAGCTGGGTGCAACACAGAGTGAATTCCAACAGAACATCCAGCAGAGAGAGAAGAAGGTGCAGGAGCTGAGAGAGGCTGTGGACTCACTCACAGTGAGTATGGAGCAGAGGAGAAGACAACAGCTGGCTGCTGGAAGAGCCATTTGAGGGCTCAGTCAGGGCTCTCCTCCAGTCACACAGTGAGGAGACCACAGCTGGACCACTTTCCAGTGCTGTGGCTCTCGATCGCACTGAGTCACACTGTGGGGAATAAACAGGCTGTCTGGGCTCCTGGTAAAAGCTGAGTGAAAGGACTAGTTCAAATGTACAACCCCCTCTCTGTGTGTCTCTAACAGCGCTCTGCACAGGCAGCAGTGGAGGACACTGACAGCATCTTCACCCAGATGATCTGCTCCCTTGAGAAAAGGCGCTCTGAGCTCAAAGATGTGATCAGAGCTCAGGAAAAGGCTGCACTGAGTCAGGCTGAAGGTCTTCTGGAGCAACTGGAGCAGGAGATTGCTGAGCTGAGGAGGAGACACTCTGAGCTGGAGCAGCTTTCACACACAGAGGATCACATCCATTTCCTACAGGTAACAACACTGCTTTTCTATGAGACTGGAGAACACAGCATGTGTGATACATTTATATGATACACTTAAAGGATGTGAGTTGGAGATGCTTCTTTCACTCATTCTATGTGTGTGTGTAGAGTTTCCAGTCTCTCTGTGTCCCTCCTGGACCTGTACACTTACCCACCATCAGTGTGGACCCACACTGCTCTTTTGGAGGTGTGAAGAAAGCACTTTCTGAACTCAAAGTCCAACTAGAGGAAGCCTGTAAGAATAAATTCAAAGAAATCCTCCAAACAGGTTTGTAGAGAAGTACTTTTTTTCACCATGATTCCACTAGGTATATTAGCACTTTTCTAAACTATGTCTGTTTTCAAACATGCTATAGAAAATGTTATAGTACATTGTTACAAAATACATTTATACATCGTAATCAGAATAATATTAATTTGCTTCTAGTCACTTTATTTACAAATACATCAGTGACAGCAGTTTATATTCTGGATTAATCCACACATCTCCCATTTCTCTGTCTGTCCACACAGTGAAAGACATTCATATTGTGGAGACCTCAAATCCCAGTCCATGTGAGTGTCTTCAGTGACACTCTGATAACCATCTCCATTACAGTACAACTTAAACCATACAGTAAACACATGTACACAGGACCAGAGGTAAATCCCATTCACTCACCTTTCTGTTTCTCTTCATCTCTTTCTAGTGAAAAAAGTGCTACAGACTCCAGAAACCCGGACGAGAAAAGAGTTTTTAAACTGTGAGTCTGTTGAAAAAACTCGGATAGAGACAAACTCACACTGAAACACATGTACATGTAATTATCACTAAATTCTGCAATATTGATTATGTAGAGTTTGCCTGTTCTCTTTCAGTTTGTGTTCAGTGTGTGTGTGGATGAGTGTTCACTGTTATAAGGCATGCAAAGAAGTGTTCTCCACCGATGGTCCATTACATTGGTGTGTTGGTGGGACTTGCTTGTCTTCATGGACCTCAAAGCTATGTTATCAGGAGTTTCATGCTCCTTGTGGGCTCTCTTTTGGCGATCAAGTCCAAGGAGTTGGGTCTGGACAAGGAATGGTCCCCAAAGACCTTCCTGAGTTTTCACATGCAGAAGTCCACGCTTAGTGCATGTTTTTCCTCCTGAGACCACATAAGCCAAGCATGTCTGTTAGAAAATGTAGCTGCATAAATCTACATTTCTTTTTTTTTACTCATGTTGATGCAAAAAAAGTCTAATCTCAAAATCTTTTCTTCAGTACAAATAAGTGTAAATGTAACCAAGAAGTATCCACAGATATTTGCATCTAATTAACTAACTGAAATTGCCAACATTATTTTATCCACCAAAAGTCCATAAATCTGTAACTTCCATTCAAATGATACATTCATTGAATATGACCCGCAAAGATTAATATAAGGATCAAATAAACCCAAAATCTCTTCTTTCTCCTCCATCAGATGCCTGTCAGCTCACACTGGACACAAATACAGTGAATAAAAACCTCTGTCTGTCTGAGAGGAACACAGTGGTGACCTGGAAGAAGCAGCTCCAGTCATATCCTGAACATCCAGAGAGATTTGAGTGTTGGTACCAAGTTCTATGTAGAGATGGTCTGTCTGGATGTTGTTACTGGGAGGTTCAATGGAGTGGCGATGATGGGGTTTACATAGCAGTGTCATATAAGGGGATCAGGAGGAAAGGATGGAGTAATGCATGTGGCCTTGGATACAATGACAAGTCCTGGAGTTTGGACTGCTCTCCCTCCAGCTTCAATTTATGGCACAACAATAAGAAGACTCCAGTATCTGGTCCCAGTTCCTCTACAATAGGAGTTTACCTGGATCACAGGGCAGGAACTTTGTCCTTCTACAGTGTCTCTAAGGACACAGTGACCCTCCTCCACAGAGTCCAAACCATGTTCACTGAACCCCTCTATCCTGGATTTTGGGTTAGTTTGTCATCTCAAGTTAAGCTGTGTTCTCTGAAATAAGAGCAAAAACAGAGCAGCTGAAGACACCTGTGAACTCCATGTGTTCTTGTACTTTTCTAAAATCCTCTGTTTATGTTTCTACAGTTTCAAATACAGCAGTATTTGAAACAGTACAAACTCAGTCATCAGCTGTATCAAAATGATTGCTGTATGTACAGTACAGTGCTTTTCAGAATACAAAGCTGTGTTTGGTACCTATTTATTCATCGAGAAAAGCATTCTGGGCAAGGAATGTGGATAACAATGAAAACAGCACATTCCAAGGGTTTGGTAAAGGAAAGGAGGGAAAGAGAAGGGCCATTAGGTTTGAATCCAGCTCAATCTGTGTGAAGTTTCTGCAGTTTCTTCTGGGTGCTCTGGTTCCCTCCCACAGTCCAAAGATGTGTTTCAGGTGAATTGGTGACTGTAAATAGTCAATAGTGTGTGAATGTGTATATGACTGTGTGTGTGTACGACTACACTCACCGGCCACTTCATTAGGTACACCTTGCTAGTACCAGGTTAGACCCCGTTTTGCCATCAACTGTCTTAATTCTTCATGGCATAGATTCAACAAGGAAACATCCCTCAGAGATTTTGGTCCATACTGACATGATAGCATCACACATTTGCTGCAGATTTGTCAGCTGCACATCCATGATGCGAATCTCCCGTTTCACCACATCCCAAAGGTACTCTATTGGATTGAGATCTGGTGACTGCGGAGGCCATCTGAGTATAGTGAACTCATTGTCATGTTCAAGAAACCAGTTTGAGATGATTTGAGCTTTATGACATGGTGCGTTATCCTGCTGGAAGCAGCCCTCAGAAGATGGTACACTGTGGTCATAAAGGGATGGACATAGTCAGCAACAATACTCAAGTAGGCTGTGGCATTTAAATGATGCTCAATTGGTACTAAGGGGCCCAAAGTGTGCCAAGAAAATATCCCTCACACCGTTACACCACCACCTCCATGCTTTCATGTTGTTTACACCAAATTCTGACCCCACCATCTGAATTTTGAAGCAGAAATCAAGACTCATCAGACCAGGCAACATTTTTCCAATCTTCTATTGTCCAATTTTGGTGAGCCCATGCAAACTGTAGCCTCAGTTTCCTGTTCTTAGCTGACAAGGGTGGCATTTGGTGTGGTCTTCTGCTGCTGTAGTCCATCTGCTTCAAGGTTCGACATGTTGTGCATTCAGAGATGCTCTTCTGCTTACCTCAGTTGCAACGAGTGGTTATTTGAGTTACTGTTGCCTTTCTATTAGCTCAAACCAGTATGGCCATTCTCCTCTGACCTCTGGCATCAACAAGGCATTTTCACCCACAGAACTGCAACTCACTGGATATTTTCTCTTTTCTGACCATTCTCTGTAAACCCTAGAGATGGTTGTGTGTGAAAATCCCAGTAGATCAGCAGGTTCTGAAATACTCAGACCAGCTCATCTGGCACCAACAACTATGCCATGTTCAAAGTCACTTAAATCACCTTTCTTCCCATTCTGATGCTCAGTTTGAACTTCAGAAGATCATCTTGACCATGTCTACATGCCTAAATGCATTGAGATGCTGCCATGTGATTGACTGATTAGATATGTGTGTTAATGAGCAGTTGAACAGGTGTACCTAATAAAGTGGCCTGTGAGTGTATAACACAATGGACTAGTGTCCCATCCCAGGCATACCCTTCCTAGTCTATGGTCCAGAGATTCCAGGCTCCAAATTGCCATGAACCTGCCAAAAACAAGCAGTTCACAAACGTGATTGTGTAAGTGACAAGCTGAACAAGATTACCAGACTAGAGAGGGGCTGTGCATTGAGACATTGATGGGTCAAATGACTGTAGAAGTACTATAAGGCCATCTGCTTGAGTGTGCTTAAAGTGTATATTGAAGGTATCCAGAAGACTCAAGGGAGAGTTCATGAAGTATGAAGGGGATTGATTGGGAGAGTGGTAGGGTACGACTACAGGGTGTGCAGTCAGGGAAGAGATGGAGAGACTGAGGAATTCAAATGAGGGAGCCAGAAATGGGAAACGGGTGGAACTGAACAGTCCCACTGGTGGGGGGACATAGCAAATCTGTGCCACATCACCCTTCCCAGAAAGGAATATTTAGTAGAGAGGACTGTTGGTGTGAGTGACTTTAAAGGGGTCACTCATTTGTCAGTGAGCGTAAAAGGTCTAGCAACAGATTGGAATCATATGCAAGGATGAAATTTGGTTCCTTCGTGGCCCTGTTGAAAAAGTGATACCGGTTGGAGGAGGTGAAAGAGTGGGGTGAACTAATCTCCTGATGAAGCACACATTTTGGTCTGTGGTAGCAATGATGTTGCCCAAACCAGTTGGCAAAGACAACATAAATGTCACCCAGCAAAACAAAGAACCTGAGTACTATAGGCTCTAAAGATAAACAGGCAAGGTTACAGTTGAGGGTAACAGAACCAACCAAGCATCAGTCAAACACACACATTTTCAGAACCGCTTGTCCCATACAGGGTCGTAGGGAACCGGAGCCTACCCGGTAACACAGGGCATAAGGGACACACCCAGGACAGGACAGGACAGGACACCAGTCCATCGCAAGGCACCCCAAGCAGGACTCGAACCCCAGACCCACTGGAAAGCAGGACTGTGGTCCAACCCACTGCACCACTGCACCCCCCAGTCAAACATAATACACAAATATAATAAGTTATGTTGGTGTCCACTCTTATAAGCAACAGGCATAGAAAGAAATGCACTCTGGAAAACAGTGACAATAAAATACACAGTAAAGTGAACATTTACCAAATCACAGTGTCAGTGTTTCAAATGTGCTCCTACATCATGAAATACATTTTGATGATAGATCCTGAGTTCAGTTTCTTCACCAGTTCCCCGGCCCTCCCCATGGCGGCCTCTACAGTACCCATGGTGGGCAGACAGCCCGTAGATGGTGGTGCCCCACACAATGCAGTTCATACTAGATGCACTTCCAGGAATTGTCTCATTGTTCAAGCTCGCTGGAGAATCCACTCCTGTGGAAGCCCCCCCATCCTGTCATTGTTCCGTGGGAGGGCACATCCCTACGTTGCATTTCACATTTGAATGTCACGCTCTTGGGCCATCAGCTTTGGAAATGGTTATAATAGCCACAGAGGTCATGGATGGGCCACTAAAACATCTGGCATAGCCTGTGATGCAGGATTTTGTCTCACATGTGTCTGTTTCCTTCTCAGCAATTATGAAGAGATAGACTCTGTTACCCTCCAGTTTGCTTTGACAGCTGCCGTCTCGTTTCAGTTAGATCCACTGTCTTTCACTCCAGAAAGCTGTTACTTCATTGAGATTTATTCACTTAGCTTACACACTTCTCCAAAACAACGCATAGTGATAAGATTCTTATAATTATTTATCCAGATGGGTAATTTTACTGGATCAGTTTAGGGTAAATGCCTTCAACAAGGGTATTACAACAGTACATGAGACTCAAACTAGCAACCTTGGGATCCAAAGGCAGCACCATTAAACCCTGCACTATCAACTGCCTGAAAAATATTTTGAACCAGCAGCAGGACCTTCTTTTCACTCATTAACACAACAGCCAAAGACAATGCTGAGCCACCCACAGGAGAAACATTACCAGGGGTGGGGTTTGAACCCACGAGGACATCTGTCCACTGGAACTTAAGTCCAACGCCTTAACCTCTCGGCCACCCTGGTTGGTTACCACTTTGCTGTTATATTCTCCTTATGTGTCCTATATGTAAAGATGGGTATGTATACACCTCTTTTGAGTTATCACAAGGGGCGGAGTAGTTACAGTCCAAAACGGAGACAGTTAGACATTTGAATTCCTCGGACTAACCATGCAAAACAGCAACATATGTAAAAAGCATTTACACTTTACTTACACCTGGTAAAACACAGTACAAGAGTAAAATACAACTATCACAGTGAAAACATGATAGAACACCTGAGTCATAGTGACACCATTCCCGCTGGCCAGCTACTCATTCTAAGCATGGCTGGACCTCTGGAACAGTCCAGCAGCACAAGTTTTTCTCCCAAGGCCTTTCTTTACTGTAAGTGGTTGCTTAGGGCTCCAAAGCCACCTGGGTCTCCCTGTGAGTTTTTGCAATAACATTTCCTTTTGCCTTTTTGGTTCAAGTCCTGCTGAGAGTGTGGGGAGTTTGCATGTTTCTCCCTGTCTTCGCACCACCAAAACATGCGCTGAAGAAGGCAGTGCCAAATCAATTCCCCTCCTCCCTTAACACAAAAGCCATGTGAGTGGGCACTATGAGTCAGGATTGACTTGATGGCACATATATACATAGGTCTACTCTCATTTCAAGAAAAAGCTCACTGCAGTGCATGGTTCAGTCAAAAGGTTCTGAGAGTTTTGTTATTCAAAAATTGCAAAAAACTTTATAATTTTTGTTGCACTTGAATGATTTTTGTTATTGACATGTATTCATTTATCTGACACTTTTCTTCAGAACAACTTACAATTTTACGCTATTTGCAATTATTTACCCCTTTATGCAGCCGGATAATTTTACTGGACTAATTTTAAAGATATTACTCAAGAGTACTACAGATGGAAGTGGGATTCAACTGTATCATTTTTGGGTAGAAAGGCAGTAGCACTAACACTACACCATCAGCTGCCCTGTAGTTATAGTTAATTTATTTTTCATAATTATTTAGCCAATAGTTATTTGTTTATGTATATTGTATTTGTCAATCTTATTGTTTATTTTATTATCTTATCTTACTGTGAATCATTGTTTTCTTAGCAGCAGCACCAAACTTCATACCACCAATTTGAGCCACACAGCAGCTTCACCGAGAGATTCTTCCCTTGCACCAGCTGCACTGCTGCCGCTTGGTCCTCACAAATCACAGTGGTACACTTGTACTCGTCTGGCACCGCATCCTTTTCCTCCACCCACTCTTTCATCCTCAGAGTTAATTAGTTAGGTAGTTCCTCCCACATCGGCTGACATATTAAGCAACGAGTATTCTCCAATGGGCTCTGTTGGTAGCAATGATCTCAGCATCTGTCCATTCGATGTTCATGATCTTGAAGTCTCCTTGAAAGGTTGAACACCATGTTTTCGTTGGTCAACCCCGTCTGCACTTCCACGCATCGCCTCCTTTGGGCGTCTCTGGTCAGGAAGTCGTAAAACGTGACCTATCGGTCGTATTCCTCGTTCTCAGGCTAAGGACCAGCAATGGTGGAGTTTCATCCTCAGAGCCACACCCACAACCAGAATGCTGTTTTATTAAAATTCCTTCACAGCTGCCCATTGTCCACCTGCAGATCATTTCCCGTCATCTTACCCAGAGGCGTAAGCTTCAGGCATCACCTGACCGCCAGGAAAAACAGAGCAGCATGGTGCTGACACTTCCGCACAAACACACTGAACATAAAGTTGTGATAACAATACTTTCCAAAAACTGATGAATAGACTGGCAAGCTGCATAAAGATGAAACCCAAGGCAATCCTTTCCATGGCTCTCTATAATGAACAGCAACTTCCTGATCCCTTCGGTCACGTAGCAGTGGAGAGGCAGGACGTGCTCAAATTAAAGCATAAAATGAAGTGTTAGCAGGGGGAGAAAAACAGGGAACAACTGGAATACATCCAAACACATTAGCAGAAGAGGACCTCAATTTGCCAAAAACTACAGTGACACAGGGAGGGCAAGGAGGATGTCAGCACCCAGAGCAGCTCTTTGGAGCAGGACATCGAAGCTGTCCTGGAGCTCCCCGCTAACAGTAGATTCTCTCACTATCCTGGAGTTTACGAGACTAAAATGCTTTTGACAGATTTTTATTTTGGGTAGACTTTGATAAATCTTAAGGTGCATTAAAAGATGGAACAGAGATTTGCAGGACATCTGTGCACATGAACACTGACATAGCTGTACATCCTTTGTAAATGACTGTGTGCAGGTGCAGGATGGAAATGACTCCAAGAGAAAGAGTAATAAAAGATTTTTGAACTTCATGGTGCCGAGAACTTTCTGTCAAGGATCAGTTCCAGTAATGTGCAGTTTGTTTCCTTCAGTTTGACGTGTGTCAGCTGCAGTCACACCAGGTAAAACCAGTTGCCAAATACCTGTTGTACTGCATAGTACTTACCGGCAAACTGACATGTTGTTCCTGCTTAACATCATGGAATATGACACATTGCAGAAACAAAAAGAAAGAGACAGATGTTTGAAAAACAATGCCAAGCCACTTTATAAATAGAATTTATTAGCAATGAGATCAAGTTAATTCACCTGGAATTAGGAATGGATACTACCTGTTCAGATTCATCTGAGAAAATTCTGGATGTTGACTGAATATAAGACAACATGAACAACTGACTAATGTGTTTGAATTTTATGCATTCCATACTCCACGTGACCGTGGTGAGAACCCCATTCATCAAATATCCATGTATCCATTGTCAACAACCGCTTGTCCCAAGTGGGGTCATGGTGAGCCAGAGCCTTACCTGGCAACACAGAGTGCAGGGCTGAAGGGGGAGAGGACACAT
Source organism: Scleropages formosus (assembly GCF_900964775.1). Taxonomy (NCBI): domain Eukaryota; kingdom Metazoa; phylum Chordata; class Actinopteri; order Osteoglossiformes; family Osteoglossidae; genus Scleropages; species Scleropages formosus. The sequence goes on along the minus strand of NC_041814.1, from coordinate 30,673,593 downwards.
CCAAGATAGAATGCCAGTATTCATCAAACAGCACTCAGTAATACAACATGAGTAAACAAAAAGCACAATATTGTCCAGTTTTGCAGCCATTCATATTAACACCAGTGATGGTACTTCTAAGGATTGCTGGGTGAAACTCATGGGCTCAATTTGCTTTGCTCAGTCTGGTCTCAATCCAGTACACATCTGCAGCAGGACCAGAAAGTTCCTCCTACTGTCACACCCTGAACTAGTCCAGTAAAATGAAACTAAACTGTCATTCTCTGAACCAAAATGGAACAAGCTGGACATTTGTTTTATCGGGATCATTTAAGCTGCCCAATCTGTCTGGATCTGCTGAAGGATCCAGTGACATTAAACTGTGGACACAGTTACTGTATGGACTGTATTGAAAGCCGCTGGAATCAGGAGCGATATGCTGGTGTCTACAGTTGTCCTCAATGCAGACAGACCTTCATCTCAAGACCTGTTCTGGGTAGAAACACCATGCTGGCTGAAGTGGTGAAGAAACTGAAGAAGACAGAACTCCAAATTGTTTCACCTGCACACTGTTACACTGACCTGGAGATGTGGTGTGTGATGTGTGTACTGGGAGAAAGAACAAAGCAGTCAAGTCCTGTCTGGTATGTCTGGCATCTTACTGTGAAAGTCATCTTGAGCTTCATAATGAACTCATCCCAGGGAAAAGACACGAACTTACTGTTGCCACTAGAAAACTTCAGGACAATGTCTGTTCCCACCATGACAAACTGCTGGAGGTCGGTTGTCGTACTGATCAGCAGTGTATCTGTCTGCTGTGTGTGATGGATGAACACAGAGGACATGATACAGTCTCAGCTGCGACTGGAAGGACTAATAAACAGGTAAGAACTGTTTTTGCAGCTCTTCAGTAGTGATTATAATCACAGTTGAAGTAAAAAATAAAAATACCAATAACAATTTGCCAGTTGTTACAAAAAATGGAAGTAATCAGCCACCTTGATATCACTCCTCACACTTCATATTAATGTTCATTCCTAGTGTTTCAGTGGTTACCACCACCATTGTAACTCTGCAATGACTCTTTAAGACAGATTCATTCTTGCACTACACTACAATGTAGTTCAAGGTACTATAAAGGGCCTGCTGCTAGTGTAGTAGTTACAACTATTGCCTTTAGTGCCAAAGATTGCAGGTTTGATCCCGCTCTCAAGCTGTAGTACCCTGGGCAAATAAATGTCCAAAACGTGTAACTTACATTTGGTATTGGACACATTACTGTGGACTGTAAATCGGAGCTACAGGTGATTGAATGCATAATATTCTGCTCAGCATTGTCTCCATATGCAATTTGACAGTACCTTTTGTTTCATCTCCTTAAAATAATAATAACAATAAATATATGGTAGAAAAAAATCTTTTCTCTACAGTGTCAACTTCTAGTGACAAACAGGGAATTCCAGAACACAATCGAGGAGAGAGAGAAGGAAGTGCAGGAGCTGAGAGAGTCTGTGGACTCACTCACAGTGAGTATGGAGCAGAGGAGAAGACAACAGCTGGCTGCTGGAAGAGCCATTTGAGGGCTCAGTCAGGGCTCTCCTCCAGTCACACAGTGAGGAGACCACAGTCAAAGTGTCTCTCTGTGTGTCTCTAACAGCGCTCTGCACAGGCAGCACTGGAGGACACCGAGAGCATCTTCACCCAGATGATCCGCTCCCTTGAGAAAAGGCGCTCTGAGCTCAAAGATGTGATCAGAGCTCAGGAGAAGGCTGCACTGAGTCAGGCTGAAGGTCTCCTGGAGCGACTGGAGCAGGAGATTGCTGAGCTGAGGAGGAGACACTCTGAGCTGGAGCAGCTTTCACACACAGAGGATCACATCCATTTCCTACAGGTAACAACACTGCTTTTCTATGAGACTGGAGAACACAGCATGTGTGATACATTTATATGATACACTTAAAGGATGTGAGTTGGAGATGCTTCTTTCACTCATTCTATGTGTGTGTGTAGAGTTTCCAGTCTCTCTGTGTCCCTCCTGGACCTGTACACTTACCCACCATCACTGTGAACCCACACTGCTCTTTTGGAGGTGTGAAAAAAGCTCTTTCTGATCTCCAAGTCCAACTGGAGGAAGCCTGTAAGAATACATTCACTGAGATTTCCCAAACAGGTTTGTAGAGAAATATATAATTTTTCATTCTATTGTCTTTATTCACACTTTATCAGACACACATGATTTAGTATTTTGTTTCTCATAAAACACATTTATACATAGTTATTAATAGAAACAACATGTATTCATAGCAGTGTTTGTGAAGGTCAAAAAAACCCAGTCCATGTGAGTGTGTCTTCAGTGAAACTCTGAAAACTATTCTTCATTACAACAGAAATGAAACCATACAGTAAACACACATGTACACAGGACCAGAGGTAAATCCCATTCACTCACCTCTCTGTTTCTCTTCATCTCTTTCTAGTGAAAGAACAACAGATTACAGAACCCAGGACCAGAGAAGACTTTTTACACTGTGAGTCTGATCACACTCAGATGGAGACATTCTCACACACACATAAACACACAAACACTTGTACCTATAATAACAATAATAATAATAAAGTACAAGTGCTATTACTTTAAAAAAGTGACTTGTGTACAAGTCCAAAAATTTTTTGTTCTACAGCCATCATGCCCTTGAGAAAAGGTCGTGACATGGACTGCTACAGTACAAATACCACAATGAAGAAATTAAAATTCAGTTGAAATTGAATGCACTTAAACACAGCTAAAATTAAATTAAATTAAATATTAAAAGGGTTTTATATTGGTTTCAGTGAAGGTGATATTACAAATTATTAAGTTAGTAACAATTAATACAATTAGGTATTTTCATTGAAAGTTGAAGCACAAAATTAATTTGAGTCCCTGGAGTGCCACCCTACCCCGACCTTCTTTTTTGTTTGGTTGTTTAGTCTCAGCGTGCAATGAAACTGTCTTCAGCTCAGTTGAGCTCATTGACAGAATCCAGCTTTGTGAGCTGAGCTTCTGTCATCCTCATTCTGACAGTCACATCTTTTTTGGCATTCATTTGGCTCATTCACTGTGTTAACTCCTTCATCCATGCTACAGGGTCTTTACGTGAGAGTGAATTACTGTAGCACAACAGGAACAAGGAACATGCTTGAAGTGTGTCTATGGTAACTGTTCCGGAATGTCTGCAGAGTTGATTTCTTTTTATGGGTTTCTGGAATGCAGTCAAAATTCAAGCACCCATCTTTGACCAAGGCTGCTTGTCATATCCCATAGAAGTACTTTCTTTATTTGGATAGAAATAAAAAGCATTGTTCTCAAAAACTGTTCTGCTCTCCAGAAATAAACTTACATGCAAGTAACGGGAAAAAAAAAATTCCTAAACACTCTGTATATACTTGCACATTAAACGTACATTGAATAGTTGACATTTTATTTTATTCCATAAAAGTAAACAAACAGCGAGAATCTACTCAAAGCAAAAACTCTACTTTTTGTCTTCTATCAGATGCCTGTCAGCTCACACAGGACACAAATACAGCAAATAAAAACCTCCGTCTGTCTGAGGAACACAGTGGTGACCCATGAGGAACATCTACAGTCATATCCTGAACATGCAGAAAGATTTCAGTATTATCTTCAAGTTCTGTGTACAGAGGGTCTGTCTGGGTGCTGTTACTGAGAGGTGGAATGTAGTGGAGATAATGGGGTTCGTATAGCAGTGTCATATAAAGGGATCAACAGGAAAGGAGGAGGTGATGACTGTGGTCTTGGACACAATGACAAGTCCTGGAGCTTATACTGCTCTCCCTCCAGTTACTATTTCTACAACAGTAATGAGAAGACTGAAGTATCTGGTCCCAGTTCCTCCACAATAGGAGTTTACCTGGATCACAGGGCAGGAACTCTGTCCTTCTACAGTGTCTCTAAGGACACAGTGACCCTCCTCCACAGAGTCCAGACCACATTCGCTGAACCCCTCTATTCTGGGTTTTGGGTTGGATTTAATTCTAAAGTTAAACTGTTTCCTGTGTGATAAAAGAGAAAACAAAGTAGCAGAATTCAAACTGAAGGAGGAATCCTATGCGTGTTCTTATATTGAACTCTTCCATGATTCTCCCAGTGGTAAACCATAATTAACTTAAACATAATCCTGGTTTTGTTTTAAAATGTGATTTCGTTCAATATACAGACAAAACTACCATCTATAAAATAGCTTGCTTCAGTCAATATTTACTTATGCATGATTGCTGATGTTGAAATATGAGGTTAAATTGGTGTGGTATCACCAAAATTGCACCCACAAACATGGTCAGCAGACTGTATTAGAATAAATATCATAATAAAGCAGTTTCTGAGCTGCTGATATAAACAATAATAAACCCTTGCAATACACATTACAGGACCAATATCCATCTGCTATGGAACAGCTCACATATGGCATACATGTTAGAACTGCTGCTATCAAATCCACAAACTGCAGCATTGAATCCCGCCTATTGTTGCAGTAAAATTACCCAGCTGTACAAATTGGTAAACAGTTGTTGGTGGCTTAACACTGGGAACTGCCTTGGAGAAAAGCATCAGCTAAATGAATAAATATGAATGGACTCTCACCTGGCATAAATTGTATTTTCCAAATCTGATCAGTCTTTCATGCATCTATACATGTTATTAATATGTATAATGTCTGTCCTCAGTTTTCATGTTGTAGTCATGTTATGGGCAGAAGATATCATTGTGGTTAAGGAACACAGTAGCCTAAATGTTGTTGATTAAATGTAATCATTGTAAATGTTGATTCTAGCCTAAATGTTGTTGATTAAAATGCTTTTGGTTCACTTTGCATTGTTATAACCTTCTGTGTTTATAGAAAAATTAAATGTTCTATGCAACGATTATCATTCACATGCAGGAGACCACATGCTTGTGTGAACATAATGCATTGCATATAACCTTACGTGAGGCTATAAATTTGGTAGTTAGTATACAGCCTTTGCATTTGCTATGGATTTGTCATGATGCATTCAGAAAAATAATATACCACCAGTATCAAGAAACGAAAACTTTTCACCCTTAAGCTACAACCCATTCTCCAAGAGGCAGGATAAAATTTGTTGGATGTGACATACATGTTCTGGGTAGGACCTAGAAAACACCAGAATACCACCCGAATACATTAGTACATAGCGACTAATCATAATACTTCATGCTTAGACTACTGAGGGGATGTGTACCAAACCAAAGGGTATAACAAGATATTCATAATGCTCCAAAGATGTGCTAAATACCATCTTCCATTCATTCTCACAAATTCAGACTAGATTAAACACACTATTAAGGTTTCATTCAGTAAAAATGGTGGAACCATTAACCTGTTCCAGAGCAGCAGTGATCACAGAGAAAGAATGTGGGAATTTTACTGTAATTTCATTTAACCCTTTATAATTTAATGCAGGACAATGCAGCCCTCCATCCTTAAATCTCCTTAAATTTGTGTTGCGCTAATTAAGGTCAGATGCTCAGGGTCCACAGTGTGACCAAATCTGGTGAACATGACAACGAATCTGCATACTTCATTCACAGTGATGTACTTCTTCCCTCTTTTTTTGTTACTGTTTTTGTAGTATGGGTTCCTAAGGAAGGGGTTGGTTTAAAGGAAAAATGTTGGAAATATCTCCTTTCTAATATACATAAATTCTTTGTCCATTTTTTCTGTATATTTTGTCCTGCCAAAACCAAATAACTCATTGGTGTTTTTTGTTACCAAACTCCAGTAAGACTAAATATACTATACCATCCCTATACCATCATTCAGAAAATAAGTCCTATCACATGCGAGGTCTGTCACCCTGACAAGAAGAAAATCAGATCACTTCAATTACATCAGAAAGTGTAGGGAGACCACAAGCAAAGTGGGGACTTTGGGTGTGCACTTATATGTGCAAGCTGAATTCAGCCTCACACTTTGAAGCATACGCTGTGTGCTGCAGTGACCTGGAAAGAAGCAGAGGGGCCAGCTGTATTGCAACCCTGAATCTCTGTAACGGATAGCGCTGAGGGAGAACTCTTAGGAATCCACAAGCCTTTTACAATTAACAGTATTGCAGTAACAGTAAGGCTTACATGGAACTCCAGCTACCTTCTGGCACCTTATGGATAGAGCTCTGCAAGGCTGAAGGAACATTAGGAACACTGCACAACCCTGAAACTTTTTGGATTTAGTAGGATGATACATGCAATTTAGCCCTGAGCTTGCCTATATTGTTGTGCCTCTGACCAACTTTACCATTAAACAGGGCAGAAGTCCACTCGTGTGGATGGAAGAATGTGAACAGGCATTTAGGGTGTCAAAAACACTTCTGTATCATTTCATCACCAATCTTGTGTAGATCCAATTTTAAAGGAAGATTCTGGGTACAGGTGGATACTTAAGCTACAGCTAGTGTGGAAATGTATTGGCCTAAGGGAAGAAAATAAATCATTGTATTTCACTGTTTTTTTTTTTGCTTACATTCTGAACTGGAAAGCAGTGTAAATAAAAGTTATTTGCACCAGGGAGCGCTACGACTGCACCATCCTTGTATTTTTGGAGCAGAAACCCACTTCATTAACAGCCTCCCATCACAAGATAACTCTGTAAAATATAGTATTTCAGTTCATATTTACCAAAAACTGAGCGATAGTTGATGGCTGAAATTTGAGGCTGAACTTCCATGAACCACTGCAATTACTGACACAAGACAACTGTAAAAGTAAACCAGTGCAAACATGCAGTAAAACAGCTTTTCAGCACTTTGCATAATCAGTACATACACATATATATTACACTGACAGCTTTCTGTATGAGTAAGGACATGGATGGCCACTGGTGATAAATAATTACAATTTCAATGAAACATACAGCAGCTTGGTACATTTCATTCTGCTCTCCATGACAGATTTCAGATGCTGTATTTCAAAGTGAAGAATACACAAATGTAGTCAATGAAAGGACAAACCGTTATCAAAATCAAATTTAAAGAACATCAAAAACCTTTCAGCCCCACAAAAATGAGAATGGAATAGTAATACATCACGAACCTGTTACTGAAGGTTAAAGAAAACATTCCTTCAGCGTCTCTGCTAATGAACACAAAATTCAGTACCACAATCGGTACACATTTACATTCTAATGGGAAAAGGGCTTCATGAACCCACTGGCCAAAAAACTGGTCCAACACAAAATTCTTTGGTGTATCCGACTTATGGAGATGCCTGAAAAATTCTGCACTAAGATGCACAATTTCTCCTCTGCTACTCCAAATACAAATTTTCCAAGTTTCCCAAAACACTAAGTCCCTGGAATTTTCCAACCTTCACAATGTATACCTACAATCAAGTAAACCTATGTTGAAATGACATCACCACAAACCTGCATTATTTCAGCCTGAATAAACAGTTTGATGATTTGATTCCAGCAACCTTCACCATCCCAGCACTGTCCCGTGAGTTCGAGTCTCACTTCCTCCCCATTTCCCTGGCTCTCTCCGTGGCGGCCTCTACAGCACCCATGGCGGCAGCCCGCAGGCCCCCCAGCTCCAAGGCATGTAGCCCGTAGATGGTGGTGCCCCCCGGGGTGCAGACATCAGAGCGCAGCTGAGCTGGGTGTCTTCCTGAGTCCCGCAGCAACCGGCCGGCACCCTGCAGAGCGTGGGACACAAAGGGCATATTCGGTTTCACATACTCGTATACATGTGCAGTTCACGGCGCACACACACTAAATAATAAATAATATCCTCCACCATCCTCTACACTTTAGGTTCTTAACCTGCCCAAGGCCTTTCAGAATCTGATGAAAGGTAATAGAACAATAAATAATGTACATTTTCAAAGCGAATATTGTACTCAATTTACTGCTCCGAAACGCCATGAAATTCAAGTGGAACTGTGTCGATACCACAGTAATATTTTAATTTTGCTTTACATTTTTCATTTAGTTCAGTGTTTTTAAGTAAGAACTTAATTGAACCCCAGCTCAAGAACCTCTGTTCTAGAATGGACACACACACACACACACACACACACACCCGCCTCCTACCAGGATTGTCTGGGCTGCGATGCGCTGTGCCACAGCTGTAGGCATACCCATCTTCACTGCACCCTCTGCAAGTGCCTCTGCAAACAGGTAAACCTGAGGAAATCAGTCAGACAACTCAGGTGCAGCTTTGTTACACACTCTGCTTTTATTAATCCTTGTGTTACTCTGTTACTATTAGTTACTCAAGGTATAGTTAGGGTTCAAGACTGGTTATGGCCTACAAAACGGTTAAAAGATCTGTACCCCAATTCCTAAAGGACCAGACTGATCCGTGGACCTCAGCTAGAGCAGTATGCCCCTCTCATGAGATATCCAAACTAAAAAGTCCACAGGTTTTCAGTCTGTATCTAAGGCTCTTTGTCTTTTCCAAAATGAACTGATCTTTACCCAGACTTATATGTGCGTTACATAAAAGCGTCTCCTAAATGAAATATACTCACTCTCAGTAGAGGTTTTCCTCTGTTCCCAAAGCTTACAGTTTATTCACTAAGCCATTAATACAGCAGGATGTTGAGCAGAGCAGATCAGGCTACATGTGTTGCTCATTGAAATGGAAACAGCAGAGTCATTTCTGGGACTCGAATCACCTGTCATCTGGTCCTTAAACATTGAGCTGTGTGCTGCCCCGAGATTCTTGTGCCTCCACCCCGAAGTGAGGAACTCACAAAAGCCACACCGCTGCCACTCAGTCCGGTGTGGGTGTCGATCCAGACCTCTGGTCCCTCCTCCACGAGGCCACAGGGTGCCAGCAGGGCCTTCAAAACAGCCCCCTCCTGTGGTCCTGCCCTCGAGCCCAGAGAGAACAGCAGCGCCCCCTCTTGGACCATACAGGGCAGGTTGGGCATGAGACGCAGAACTACAGACTCAGGGGGAAGAAGCTGCTCAGACAGGGTTGGGGATGTGGGAGACAAACGGAGTCCTGATGTGACAGCAGCTTGCCTGTGGTGTGATGACATTTAATCATTCAGCCGCATCCAAGTAGCATATTCATTAACATCTGTTAATAATGACAGGATTCCAGGTTCAGAACCAAGACTGAGCTCTTCCTGCCCAAACACAAATCATCTGTACAGTTAAACACTGACCACTGGATGGAAATCAGACTAAAGCTGAAACAAGTGGAGGGAATGAAGTAGCAGGAGTTGAGGATTTACTCAGTTTAGGATATAACTGCTGAGGCACAGGGCTCATTTCAGCACATAGAAACACTGCTGACATCACAGCTCTATGCACTTCACCTACAGCTACCCACCTCTTCTAAGGTTGCTATGGTGACACCTGCTGCCACAGAAATGATGACGTGCTCTCGGGTAACACTGGGAGCGATCTCGGCAAGGACCCGAGGGATGAGGTGTGGCTTTACTGCCAGAAAGACCAGACGGGATGCGGTGACCACCTCTGTGTTGGAGTGAGTGACGGCCACACCCAGCTCCTGAAACCAAGGAGGAAAGAGTGTCGACCATAAGCTCATAATGCAACCGGACATACAGTAGGTGGCGACAAACAAAATTTCTACGTATTCCTTATTGCACAGGATATTTTCAATGTAGGGGGGCGCGGTGGCGCAGTGGGTTAGACCGGGTCCTGCTCTCTGGTGGGTCTGGGGTTCGAATCCTGCTTGGGGTGCCTTGCGACGGACCGGTGTCCCATCCTGGGTGTGTCCCCTCCCCCTCCAGCCTTACGCCCTGTGTTACCGGGTTAGGCTCCGGTTCCCCGCGACCCCGTATGGGACTAGCGGTTCAGAAAATGTGTGTGTGTATTTTCAATGTGTTTCGGCAGGTCTTCCACAAACAGCTGGTGGGATGGAATCGACGTGAAGAATATTTGTTGACACTGCCGCACACAAAGAGATGTGATCTGAACGCGATGCATCCATTAGGGCGGCCTGAGATAATTTGAATGCCAGGGGCGGTGGAGAAGATGCACTACCTGGAATCGTCCCAGATTGTTGGAGGACGGCGCGCTCACCATCACCTTCCTGGGCTGGACTTCACCTACAACATGTTAAACATATGAGTGTCGCATACAGTCCAAAAAAAGAAAAAAATTAACCGCCTAAATTAAAACCCAACAAGAAATATGTCACTGAAGAAGAAGGAAGGTAAGTGACAATGTGACGGCTACATCTCCGGCACGAATCTGAGCCCAGTGGCCCTCAGCCCACAGTGAGATGAAGCGATTCACCCAAAGGTGGGTTCACAGGGGGTCTATGTGGGATCCATGGAGTCCATGTGATGGAGCGATTCACCTCAACATGGGCTGAGAGTGCTTTGCTTGTGAGGAATCTACAGGGCATTTCGAGACAAGGACCTTCACCTGAGCACAGGATCCCCTTGGTGATCCCAAAGGCCATGTTTCCTGCACCGATGAATCCAATGTTCAGGTCTGGTTTCTCCATCCTCTGCTCAACGGCTGCCTTCTGTCTGCACGTGTATAATATTATCAGTCCACATCCACTCATCACACATCATCACTCACTGTCATCACTGTCATCATCATATCCCTCCATCGTGTGGGCATACTACACCTCCGTGCCTGGCACCAGGTAGGTACAGGCACAAGCCCAGTGCAGTGCAGTGACACTAGACTAGTAGGTGCTTATCAGTCTACCCGTACAACAACACATTTTGGATGATTATAATTAATACCTGTCCTGAGTGTGACACACACAGGCTGTGTGTTTTTACATGCAACAAAAAATGTGAAACGCTCGCTCGCGTGGAGACTGGAAGCACTCACTATCAGTTCGTAAATATTCCCCAAAAAAAAAAGGTTATCCCGTCCTGTTTGTCAGACGCTAGTATACGTGAAATTTAAAAAGACATTCAAATTTTCTTTTGCACACGGTCTCTAGACACACGTGGGCTTAAGTTAAGATGGACGACTGTGCGCTAACTCTGAGTTATTTGACTGGAACCACAGAAACGGACAACTGAACCGTTTCCCTGCGTTTGTCGAATTACGCGACAAAATAAAAGAACCTCTGTGGAAACTTCACTCTTTGGGACAATAAACTCTTTTTAAATCATATCTTGCGTCATGACAGGACAAGGGCCCCAAATTCTGTGCATGTTTACGTCTGTTTCTATGTATAGTACTGTGTTTGTCTGCATCATGTACGTACGAGTAGATAATATAACTGATTATATTGCCAATTATATTCTCCTGATTTTCTCAAGTCCTCTAACGGAATCCAGATTGCTACTATTAGATCATTTCAAAAGAGATATGTGTCCAACTGAATGATTTACAGTCGCGTTGTAAACGATGCATTTCCTGCTGGCGGTGAAAATTTTCTCTAGTAGTCTGACTAATAATAACAATAACAATAATAACAATAATAATTTTGTAATTCCAGAAGCAAAAATCATTCATTGATTGAAGTGAACGCATATGCCAAGTGCTAATTTTATTTTGAAAGTTAAATGTTCGCTGTGGTTAAAACTGCTACTATTTGATGTTGATATAAATCTTATAATTATTTATATGCACTTTATTGTCTGTCTTTCTTGCACGTCCTGAGTAAAACGTCCTTTACTCCCGCCTCGGTATATGCGGGCGGACGCCGCGAGCACCTGACCGCGCGACGAATGGGGGCGTGGTCTCCACCATTTCCCCACCCCCCCACCACCACCTGCCGAAACAGAAACCTCTCACCTGATTGGCTGCTTCCGTGGCATTTAAAAAGTCCCTTAATTGGAAGTTAAATGGTATAGCTGAGCTTGGAGAACATTCTGGAAATACAGCTGGTTTCATACACTGAGGTGGGTGTCCAAGTGCTTGTTCACACATTGACATTCATGCACATGCCTGCAGGGTGACTCTAGTTTGCATATTTCCTCACTTGCTTGGACCTTTCACCTTGACTGCTGGTCCTCCACTTTGATGAAGGGCTTCCAGGGAAGCTGAACTGGATGGTCCTGAAGACCCCCATGCTATTAGTGTTCCTACAGGAAAGGCACTTGTATTATAGGAAAAGTAAATGTCTTAATATTAATTTTCAGTGTTACTTAGGGTGCCACTTGCCAGCATGGAGTTACAGTAGTACCGAGCATTCCAGTGGGAGTTGGTTCTACTGCAAATAGTGCAATACTAAATCAGTGTAATTCTACTACCGGTGCACTGAGATGTGTCATCAGTCCATTATAACCACTTTTTAATATCCACATTTGTTCTGCTTTGATCTGCAATGTGCGAAAGCCTGGACAAAGTGGGTGCCAGTTACAGCTCTTGTGCATGTGGTGTGTGTGGTTTTTTTTTTTTTTTTCTCCCCATGTTTACTGTTGGGGAAAACTGCAGTAATGTTGGGTTCTGAGTTTAGGGGTGGGAAAATCTTGAGGGCCCCTGGAGTCACTTTCTTATTCACTGCACACCTGCTGCCTACCTTACATCTTGTCTTGCATGAACTGATCTCCCCCTCTTTAAAATGTTTCTCTTAAATTTATACAAATACATCACCATTATAGAGATTACAGGCTGGTTTATTGTATTCACCTGTATTTACATTGGCCCTCAGACCTGCAGCTCTTCAGTTTTCTCACAGTTCCTAAAGTGCTGTGAAGAGATTGTGCTTCCAGAATATTTGGGACTGTTCCATCCTCACACACTCTTCCCCTGCTGCTAGATGTGTTGCTCATACCCAAGCGAAGCAGTGGTATGGATACTGGTCCTGATCCTACTGACCTCTCAGTGGGGGCTGGTTGGTGCTTTCTTTGGGTGGATGAGGATGGCCGTAGCCCCAACCGCTCCCACTGCTGCTCCCCCTGTCGTCGCATCGCCCCGCTCAGATGGAGGCGCTGTTCCTCAGTTCGAGATGAGCCTGACAGATGACAAGTTCCTGGCAGAAGCCAAACTGATGGAGCTCAGTCCCCTTGACAGCTGCCACTACCGGGTGGGTTTGCATGGAAGTTTCCTGGTCAGTGAGGGTCTCAATGGCTCTGGTTGTAAGAACACCTTTAACCTGTGTGCTCCTCTTTGGGTCCCTGTGCTGTCATCTTGGTGCTGTCCACAATGGTATATTTTCATTCAGGTTGTCCTGCTTTGCTGCCTTTAAGCCCAGACCAAGTTCTTAAACCATCTCAGACAAACTTTTATGGCTGGTGGCTTTGTCTGAAGTTACCCTTTTTTATTTTTTTTTTCTTTCCTCCCAAGGGTGGCTCAATGAGCTAAAACTATGCAAATGTATCTTCAGAAGTTATAAAGCAAGGGGCATCCTTCTTAATTTGAGTGAATAATTTGGTGTCTCATTGCTTGGAACAACGAACTCTTGTCGAGCAGTTTCTTGGCTCCGCTTGTCGGTCGACACAAATGGGTGACAAACACGAGCTGAACCTTCTAGAATGAGGCCCTGAGGGCAAAGACTTCCCCTCTGCCCAAATGATGACAAACAGTTTATAATCTGTTTGGAGAACCTTCCTAGCTGCCAGAGAAATGTTGCAGTTGTTTTTGCATCACTTCTTGGGGAGGGAAGTTCTCTAAAACTCCTGCACTCTTTGACCTGTTGGAATTTTCCATTTCAATTATTTCTTGCAATTCAAAATGACAAGCGGCAGAAACACTCTTACATGATCTTCCCTAGATGTTCTGCGGATACTACTGGCAGACAACTTGGTGGACTGTCATTCTCACTTTTACCTTATTACTGGGCAACAAACTGAGAATGTCCTAAATGATCATGAGGGATAAGAACTTTCCTGTTTAGTTCTCATATGCAATCGCATTAAATCAGAATTTGTTCTCATGGTGTTTCATTGAGGTGAACTCAGTCCATGCATCTCCCCCTCCTCCACCACCAGGTCATTGGTCAGCTCAAGACCACCTGCTCCAGCCTCTCCGAAGAGCAGCTTGCCAAGCTGGGCGTGCTCTTGTTCAACTGCCAGGCTGAGGTGGAGGGACGGCGGACTTACCCCTGCACCGAGGAAATGGTACTGCCCTGGGGGTTGGGGGGAGTCAGTCAACCCCTGCTTGGCTCCAGGTTCAGATATCCAGATATTTAAGCTTTTTTGGTTTCAAATTACTTAAATGTTGTGTGTTGTTTAAGTTGACCTAACTTAACATTCCTTCAGTCATTGTCCTGCTAGATGTAGCTTAACTTCCTGAAAATTCTGTTGGGGAAAAAAAAAGTTGAATGCAAGTCACTCTTTCACAGCTCATGTGCAGTATTGCATTCTGGGTATTAATGCACTCTTTGCATGGTAACACTGCAGTGGAGTTGTCCCATCCAGGATGTACCTGGTTTTGCACCCCATGTTTGAGATCACCATGGGCATGCACTAGTCAAACGGTTATTGATGATCGACAGATGGGAACATTTCAACTTTTACTGCAACAAACAGTACTGTTAAATGTTTTCACCCTTGCCCCCCCAGGCCCTGAAGGAGTGCACAGCAGACATGGATCCCGACACGTGGAATGCCTACCACATCGTGAGCAACCGAGCACGCTCCGTCTGCTACGCCACCCGCCAGCAGCACTTCCGCAGGAGGGCAGAGACCACTGTTAATGCCCTCATTGCCACGGCAACCAGCCAACTGGATGCCATGAAGGATCTCAAGGTGATCGTGAGGTCATCCTATAACTCCTTGTCCTCTTTTCTGATTTAGCATTGCTGTTAAAGACAAATTTGTGGGTTACTAGTTGAGCTTCTATGTGTCACTGCTATGGTACCCTTGAGTGAGGTACTTTACCTGAATTGATCCGTTAAATATTAACTGATGGGTAAAATGCTGTAAGTAACTTCTGATAAATATCACTCACTGAGCAACACTGATGGATGCCCAAGGCTATAGGATGTACTCAAGTTTTGTCTCCAGCAGTAGACATTGACCCTGTTGGGTCCATGTGTCCAGGTGGGCCAGCAGGAGCTGAAGGAGTTGACAGCAGCCTCTCTGGAGAAGTTGGTGCAGGGGCACAGTGCCCTGCAGGAACAGCAAGGGGCTCTGCAGGAGGGACAGAACCAGCTGGAAACCTCCATTACCTCCAACCTGCAACAGCTGGGTCAAGAGAAGGCGCTCATAGCTGCAGGGCAGGAGCTGGTGGCAAGGCTCATTCAGGGGATCACGCAGAGGATGGGTGAGTGTGGACTCACAAGAGTTCATCTGTAGTCTGGTGATGACTTGGCTTGTCCCCATTAGTTTGTCACCTTGTTCCGGTTAACAGAAAATGTCAGCGAGCAGCTGAAAGGTCAGGGCTCAGACCTCCACGATGGACACAAAGCTATTCTGGAGGATTTGGCTGAGGTCAGAGGTCAAGCCCAGGACATATACAGCAAGATGGGTACATTAAAAACAAGCTTGTACTATATGAATGTTATGGTTTAGCTTCTTAGAGATAGTGTTTCCTCTTGCATTTTAATGAGTGTTACAAGATAAAAAATTTTCTAAGTTAGACAGGTTGAAGTGTATTGATCCTTACAACCCTATCGCCATCACCCTTCCAGAGGATAACCTGTCGGGCTTCCTGAAGTACCAGAACCGCACTGCCCGGTTCTACGCAGAGCTGATGGGGCAGCTGGAGCGGATGAACGGCACTCTGGGCTTCATGCTGCAGTACCTGGACAGCATGCAAACCCGACTAGAAGAGCGCTTCAATCTCCTCCAGAGCTACCTGAGCTGGGCAGGTACACAGTGATGCCACCCAGGGCTACTTGTGTATACTAGCACGTTGTATTACAACCATTTGGCGTTCAGAAACGAACGTTGCCCAGTACGAGTTGCGTTTCATGAAATTTCTGTTGCAGAGTGGAAATGACCTGCATTTCCTCTGGTCACCTTTAGCCTGCAGCAAAACACACGTGAGAAGAACAAAGAATTTTTGGTGTTTGGAAGGTGGCTCCATGATTTCATTCAGCATATTTTTTTTTTTTTTTTTTTTTTTTTTCTCCCCCCCCCTATTAAAGCTCTGTCTGAGTTTAATTTCATTATAACGCTGATGTTTTTAATGTAACTGAAGCTGTGAATACATAAGGGTCTAAGATGTATTAAGACTTATTGACTGAACGAACAATTCGAGTTAGACTTCCGGTCCCACTTGTTTGTAGGTTGAGGTACAAGTGTACCTAGGAGGAAGGCTGCCACTAGAAACAATTAAGGTTGACTTTCTGCTTTACGTGGTATGGGTCTCTTGTGTTTCTGTGGTTCCAGGCCTAAGTCTGTCAGCTTTATGGGTGTGTGTGGTCCATGCTGGGTACTTCCTCCTGGCAGCATTGCTGCTCTCCTTTCTGCACTGCCCCTGCTTCACCCGTGCCACCTTGCTGGTCACCGTGCCTCTCAACGCAGCAGCAGAGCTCAATGACCAACCTTCGCTGGACCTTGTGGGACTCGGCCTGCTTCTCGTCTCGATCACACTGGGTAGGGAATGGACTCAGAATGGTGTGTAACACTGGAATATTTTTTTTTTGGTGTGTGTGTGTGTGTGTGTGTGTGTGTGTGTGTGTGTGTGTGTGTGTGTGTGTGTGTGTGTGTGTGTGTGTGTGTGTGTGTGTGTGTGCGCGCGCGCGCGCACAAGCAGCTTTGCATGTGAACAATGTAATGAACTGACAATGAAAGATGACAAATTAGCTTCAAAGGACATGACTGACTTTATTTGGGTTATATGGCTCTGAAGGTTTGTGTGTGTTTTATTTTTAAAATACTGAGAGTATATAGTATTATCTTAGTATGTACATGCAACTGTGTATAAACTTTTTTTTCTGTGTCTCACTGCCCAGGTCGCTGGCTCCTGCTTCGGCTGCTCCAGGATGTTCCCAAACTCAAATTTAAGAGTCCTGGCTCGAGCCCCAGCCGTCCATGTCTGATGCATTCCACCCCCCAGCGGTGAGCGTGAGCCTCATACCTGTCACTTCAGCTCCTCATTAGACATTTGGGTTTTGATCCTATCCTGTCATGGTGTCCAGTATATTCTGGCAGCAGCTTTCAAAGATAAGCTATTGTACTAAAGGTGGGTGCAAACCCTGCAGATCTTCATCTTCAACCCAAGCTTTCCATGTGCTAGACTAAGCATTTCTATTCGTTTTGCTTTTTCTATGTCCTGCCCCCATACTTGCATGATTAATTTTTCCAAAAGCTTCTCATCTTTTATTCTAAGGTCTATGGAGAGCATTCCTTCAGAAGGGTGCTAAATTAAAATGTGCTAAACTGAATCCTCATGTCTATTTTCTCCTTCCAGGAATGCCTTCCCTGAAACCATGGGGCTCGAACCCCTAGGCCTGATGGATCACAACAGCTTTAACTTCCGTGAGAATTGCACGCAACTCCCATCATAATAGATGCCAGCCAGGGCCCTAAACCTAAACCCCTTCATCTTTAGATGAAACTGGATTCTTCCACATGCTCAACTATCCTAGACAGTGCTGATATGCGCTTATTTATGGTTCCCCTGTAATTGAGCTAATGCACTTATGGAGATTAATGGTACTGTAGGCCATGCGGTGCTTTGTCTGCAGTTGCGCACCCATCACAGTCTGTAGGCTGCTCTGGAAGTGTTACGGAGTACAGGGGTGTTGGTTTGACACCTCATGTTGGCCTCCTATGATGCACTAGGGAAGAATTAGGCCATACAGTTGAACTGACAGCTTTAGGAGTCTAGATGTCTTTTGGAAAGATGCATTCATTTCTGTACAGATGACCCCTGTGAGGCAGTGACATCACCTTCACACCTACCAGACTTGGGTCCCCCAAGCTACTCAACTCCTAGAGCCAAGAGCATCCCTGGTGTCCGAAGGGTAGGTCCAAAATTCACGCCCCTCAAGTGGCACTGGCCTGCAGCACACTCATGGGGACAGTACTGTTCCAATTGGCAGGTGGTGCTGGAAGGGCTGTCTCAGAGGCATGTTGCAGCCATGTTGGATGCCATGGGCGAGTCACCTGGGACCAGTCCCAACCAGTCCCTCGCCAGCAACAGGTGATTAAGTCCTGCAGCTCGACACTTGTTTACGTTCACCTTTTGGCAATAGAAAGGGGTAAGAGGAAACACCTGGTGTCTGTCTCTACCTCCTTCCTAGTTCAGCTACAGGAAAACGACCCTGTCAAGGCATCACCAAGACGGGACACTTGTGCAGGAAGAAGGCGGTACTGGGCCAGGACTACTGCAGGATCCACGAGGGTGGACACACGTCTTTCAACCCTCAGTGACTCTTCATCCCTCCTACCAGTGCGGTCATCCTGAACAGGTTGCTGAAGGGTCTCGTGCAGGTAGCAGCACATGGGCTTCACCTTCACAGGTGAAGTCGTGTGAAATATTTTAAACCAACTTTTCCTGAGGAAAATAACCCTGGTTTAGATTCCCTCAGGCCAGATTTTTAAATTTTGGTGGTTTTTATAATAAAACTTTATTTTCCATTTCCTTTGTCTTCAACTTGGTGTAAATAACATGATTAGGTAATTTACAGTCTGGGGGGAAAAAGGTGTAAAAGTGTAGTAACTCTTCCACCTCCATCACAGGGTTCACACGGAACCTCCTGTTCCCTTACTGTACCAATATTTTTTTATACATCTTTCCTTGAAGGGGGAGATGCTTTTTCTCCCAACTATTTCTGAGCTGGTAATTCCCTCTAACGTTCTCTGAAATGATGTGGAAGGAGCTGTAGGACAGAACTCTGCCATCAGTAACGACTTGTCCTAATGCAGGACCTCAGTAAGCCAGCGCCTATGTCAGCATTAGAGGGTGAGAGAACCTGGATGGGACAGCAGTTCATGACTGGGCTGCTCGGCATGTGCACACACACTCAATGAGCAATTTAGAGCCACCTGCTCAGCTGCACCATGTCTTCAGACTGTGGGAGGAAACCTACAGCAATAGGAGACCTTGCACCCTTCACCCCCCACTGAGCTGGTCTTGAACCCATGTCCAAAGGATAACCTAGCAGCTGTGCTTTGGGTTCTAGGGGGGCATGAGATCCTTCTCTATACATAAAGTTTAGGTAGGTGAATCCTGGAAATCCCCCCCATTTCAAATTCTAGGTTAAACACTGCCTGGAAGAACCTTTTCAATGTATCCTTTAAGCATACAGTACAAATACATATTTCCACAGTAAGAGGAACTTTTCACTACATGGAGTGATGTGCAACTAGCCTTTATTACCATAATGTATTCTTATTTAAGCTTGGATGTGCTAAAAGCACAAAATTAAACCCATCCCTGCTGTGAACCACCCCGCCAGTCTTGTTGGGTGAAAATTATCAAAATATCCCACTGCTGGATGGTGGGAGACCAGAGCCAGGTGCCACTGGGAGAAGTTTGTGTGATGAAGCTCTGAGCAGCACATGGATGTGGTCCTCCTCTGCTCATCTTTGCTGTCCCCTATGGCTCTGCCCTGAGGACCTCGCACCGTAAACCAGCGGCGGCTCTTCACTTGCGAGCCGTCTTATAGTTGGCCACAAACCAGTCGCACGTCTCCTTCACCGCTGGAAGGGGAGCAGAAAAATGAGCATGAAACAGGAAGCAAAACCTGCTCGTGACCTCTCGTGCTTCAGTAAAATGCAGTGAATTACAGGGTAAAAGTGCACACGGGTAGCTGTGAAGCGTTCCCCCACACTGACGCATGGTTAACGCATCAGGCTCTGACCTTGAGGAAAGGGTGTGAATTTGAAGTCAGGGAGGTAGCGGCGCAGCTTGGCGTTGCTCGCGGTCTTCTTGAATTGACCGTCTGCTTTGGTCGTGTCAAACTGAGCTCAGGGGTCAAGGAGCAACCCAGGAAGAGTCTGCTATTTTGGCGACTTCGTAGCAGAAACATGAGCCTGCAGTAGTGTGTGTGTGTGTGTGTGTGTGTGTGTGTAGAACACTGACAAAGGTGCATATCCCTCTGCAAGGATGGCACAAGAAAGGCAGGTGGCAAAAAGGATACGACTACCTGACCTTTGAACCCCAGCGCATCGACGACACACTCGGCTGCTTCCTTGATGGACACCTCATCCTCCTCACCCACTGCAAAATTATTTTTAAATATAAAATTAAATATTCTACAAAATTGATATAACTGTATAAAATTAAATTATACAATTATAGATTTATACATTGTGGGACATTGACACAGTGGGCATTGCTGTTGCATCATAGGCCCTGTTACATACAGTATAACCATGAACTGAACTGAAGACTCATTGTACTGCTGTGCAATACAACAAAATTACAATGGTATTCCCTGAGTTCTTTATAGAACAATATAAAACGCAAACACTTAAGTATAAAAACAGAAAATGTAAGTTTAAACAGACAGTACAGTATATAAAGATAATACAATAAAAATACATTAATAATCATACATCTATTACCTTCCAGGGTAAGATGGTTAGCCTCAATTACCACACTGCTGACCACAGCATAAACACCCAATTTTGATTTGGGAACAAAAATAAAATTGCTTTGTATTCTATGAATGTACTGATAAAATGTATAATGTACATTGTATGAATAACCATACCACAAGGGGCAAGGAGGTGGCGTAGCAATTAGAGCTGTCACCTTACAAACAGAAGGGCCCGGGATGCCTGGTACCATGCACGAAAATGCCCTGCGGGGGACCAGGCATCTGGCGAGCTCCTCTAAAAATGTTTTAAGTCCCTACTTTTGGGAAACAAAAAAAACATCTAAAAATACTCCCTTAAGTGAGCCAAAAGCAAAGCCCCCCCACAGTGATTCTGTGGTGTGCTGCCTTTCATTCTGATGTGGTGTCCTTGAGCAAGTCATTTAGGCTGGACTGTTACAGTAAAAATTATATACATTTGTATAAATGGGTAAATCACTGTCATTCACCTTGGAAAAACCGGTCAAATAAATAATAATAATAATAATAATAATAATAATAATAATAATAATAATAATAGAAAAGGATAAGCAAAAGTTACTAAATAGTTATTGTAACAACAACTTACAGAGAAAAATATCTATCCTAACACCAGAGACTGGCTACCCCAGCAGAACCAGCAGATCCCCAGGTTCAACTGGGAACAGGAAACGGAGAAGCTGTGTCTTCCCATACCGGGGTGACACGGAACTCACCGGAAAGTATGATGGGGTCGATCTCATCGTACTCTCTCAGCACCCAGATGAAGAGACGAGCGAGGTCCTGTGGGGTCAGCAGTCATGCCATCAACACAATATGATCGCATACCCCCAGGAGATCAGCCACAGACGGGGTGATGGCGGGTCCCTTACCAATGAGTAGATGAACTGTCTCCTGGGAGTGCCGGACCCCCAAACTTGAAGCGGAGTCCCTTCTTCTGCAGGGGAGAAAGAAAAGGGGAGGATGAGTCAGATGACAGCAGATGCGTTAACCGTTTTGGTGATGGAAAACTCTTGTCCAGCAGGTGGCATAGTGGTTAGAGTCAATACCTTGCAGCAAACCCGGTTCAATCCCAACCCTTGATCAAGGTACAAGAACTGAACTGACACAGTAAAAGTTACCCCTGACAGTGTCAGTCAGCACAGAGAAAAGCATCAGGTAAATAACAGCTGCTAATAACAGTAATTTATATGTAAACGAGTGTGGGTGATGCAGGCAGTGCATCAGCAGAAAGCCACCGGTCAGCTGTATGTGTGTTTTACATGTCACGTGCTGTTTGCGTGCATGTGCTAAGACTGAGAATGTCTGCTTTCGCAAACATATGTGCATGGGGTTCGAAGGAACCCACTGTGGGCGACGTAGGCCTTGTGTATGAGTCCGGGAAGCACGTGTCCATCAGCGACGTTGAAGTTGTCATGGGGACCAAACACGTTGGTGGGGATGACGGCCGTAAAGCGGCGCCCGTACTGCTGGAAATAGGCTCTGCAGGTTGACACACACACACACACACACACACACACACACACACACACACACACACACACACACACACCACGGACCATGGTTACAATCAGCACACACACAAATCCCCACTCCATTTAGGGAGCAACAGACAACCTCACTGACTGCTGTGCTTCCGACTACCAAATATGTCAAATAGGTAACGGTCAGTAACAATTATCATCATCATCATCATCATCATTATTATCCTCCACCATCCTGTACACCAGAGGTTCTTAACCTGCTCTAGGCTTTTAAGAATCTAGTGAGAGGTAAGGACCCCTCCTAGAGTAACGTATATAAATGTTCAGAGTCAATTTACTGCTCCGAATCGCCATTAAATTCACATGGAACTGTGTCACAGGTAATAATACCATAGCAATATTTTCATTTTGCTTTTCATTTTTTTTAGTTCCTCAGTGATTTTTTTACAGTAAGAATTTCACTGAACCATCAGTGGCACCAGGTCAATGGACCCCAGGTAAAGAACCCCTGTTCTAAGACACACACACACACACACACACACCACAGCAGCACAGACTGCCAGCGAACCCAACACAGTACAGCAAACTCTGTCAAAGAGCAACGACTCGGACAGGCGTTTACTGCGGTACATCAATGAAAGCAGTACAGGAAGCGTGTCCCTGAACCTCACCTGTTCTGGACGTCAATCATCCTCTTGGCGTACGAGTAGCCAAAGTTGGAGTTGTGTGGGGGGCCATTGTGGATCTGGGGAGGAGACAGGCAATGGGGGTGGTGGTGTGGGGGGTGGTAATGAGAGCAGTCCCACCTCGCCGGCATCACGTCCCCTCCCAAGCGGAGGGGTACGAGACGGACACTGGACACACCAGACACCACAGACCCAGCAAAGGAGCTCTGATCTCATGATTCCAACCCTTGATGGGTACCGTATTTACCGGTGTATTTTGTACCCCACTGCCAGTTTCCGTCTCTTTCATACATGGCCATGTGCCTGATACCACGACACACTTCCTGTCACCCACTTTCCATTGCTGACGTCTCTAGGAAGGAGAGACAGTCATCTGCTGCAGAAGCGGAAACATTCATGAGAGGCTGGATGGAAAATGACAACCGATGGTCCAAATGTTGACCTTCATGAGAGTAACAGTGCAACATGTGGCTGGAGCTCAAAAACTTTGTAGGGTGAAACATTCGCCACCCAGTAACGAGAACGTGGCTTTTTGCGGTTGCGATAACTAATACCCCTCTAGGACTGGAACCTGTCATCTCCTGGTAGGAAATGTAGCTCCTCGAACAGGACGTACCCTGTTGCACCACGGTAACCAAGAAGACCCGACCGGGGAAGGACAGAAGGACGGACGGAAGAGCTGAGACGGCACCTTACCATGGTCTCGTCGATGGGGTAAGTCGTCTTGTCGGGGAAGATGCAGGTGGACAGACAGGACACCACCTTGGCCACGCCCATCTCATGCGCAGTCTGTAGAATGTTGTCGTTGATATGGATGTTGTTCCTCTGAGGACGGGGGGGAACAGAAGTGCAGCCCGTCAAACACCGGCTTCCACTTGTCCCCAAAGTACAGGACCAGGTGGAACGTGAACTAAATAGCTGATTTTATTATGGCTTCTTAGAATATGTCTTGTCTAATTGGTCTGCCTACCATGATTTACCTGTTTATACAGCTAGGTAATTTTTTTTTTCCCTGGGCAATTTAGGGGCGGTATCTCAATTTAGGGGAGGTAGCTTACCCAGAAGTCCAGGTTTTCCCTCATGTTCCGGAAGAGTCCGCCGACCATGGCGGCCAGGTGGATGACGTGCGAAGGCCGGCGCTTCTCGAAGAGGCCCCGTGTCTCCTTCGCGTCCCTGTCCCACACAGGAACACACACAGAAGCAAAGTGTTAGTGTCCCCGAGCAGGATGGGGCGCGGCACCCCACCCTCCCCCCCACTCACATTAGGTTGGCGTCCTTCGAGGAGACGAAGATCCACTCTTCTCCCTCACGGGCTCCTCCCTCCTCTCGAACCACATGCTCAATGGCGCGCCCCACCAGACCCGTCCCTCCGGTCACCAGCACACGCATCGGCTCCACCCGTTTCTCCATCTGGGGGTGCGGCCAGGGACAGGGGTCACACACAGAGCTCACTGCTCCATGTCTGCCAGGGAAAATGTATCAATAATAACAGTACCACAGGCCTGTAAAGAATTTTTAACCATCAAATAAATTGCACTTCTATTAAAAACAAGAAAAATCAATAAAACACTGGGTGATCAAGGAGCAACTGATGCACCAATATACACACATTAAGGGCATTTTCATAAAACAAAAGTACAAAAATACTCCTTTGAGACATGGTGTGAAACATATGAGGCAGCGGGGGGCACGTGCTTAGAGTTGCCACCTTGCACTGGAAGGACCAGGTTCGAATCCCAACTCCCGCTGTAGTATCTCCAAGCATGGTTCTCACTCTGAACTGATTACAGTAAGAATGACCCTACTGTATAAATGGGTAAATCAGCGTAAACAGCCAAACACTAAGTCGCATTGGTGAAACGTGTCAGATAAACGAGTGAAAGGTTTTGCTTTTTTGAAGAACACGGCAACGCACACGTTCGCCTGGATCTCATAGCACTTTCTGCCTGGAACATTTCCTCGCACCACGGTAAACGCAATGAAGCCAAAACGGTGCGAAGCGGAGCTCTACTCCCAATACCTTCCATCAGCCGTTCTTAATGAGCTTACGGAGATCCCGTAACTCTGCTTCCTTATGATACGTGGAATCTGCGGACCATCCGCAGCCTGGGAGGCTTCAGCAGAAAAGCACCTGCCACATCAGGTGGAAACGCACCGCTTAACCTGCTCCACCTGTCACACGGTCAACAGAGAGCAGTAGGGAAACCCGTCACACGGTCAACAAGGGGGGCCAACTGTCAACCTGTAACACGATCAACAAGGTCAACTTTCCACGTTACCTTCAAGAATCATGAGCGTCAACCTGTTATACTTGGAACAAGAGGCAGCTGGTCTACCTGCGACTGACCAGAACAGGTGGGTCCGCGTTACGTCACGTGGTCAACCTGTCATATCACATATGCTCCGCATCAACTTCTACTGAGTCTTCAGTTCAGTTTCTTCTTCTTCCTCCTCCTGACACCTCGGGAACGTGTTTTACGTGACACACACACACACACACCGAATCCCGGATTTCTACTGACTTCCGCACCGGGAAATTACCCCCCAGTTAGGACGCACAGGTGTCCGGGAGTCGCGGATCTTCTTCAGCACCAGCAGGAGGAAGTCTCCGAGCGTCCCGAAAATGACAACACGCTTGCGACGGATGGAAGCGACTAACACAGAACCAGTGTAACAAGACGTATCGCCGCGGGTAGTGCAGCGATCGGGGGCCCCGGTGCCGGACGGACGGCGAGGAGAAACGCGCCGGATCGCGCTCACCTTGGCGCGCGCTCACGCAGGAGGTCCAAGATCCGGCTGCCGAACCCGTTCGGCCGGACTTGCGGCTTCCACACCTTCACAAACTTATCACGCTTATCAGCCGAGAGCCCAGCGCAGAGCATCATGGGAATTGTAGGCAGTAGAGCTCAATGACGGGCTCGCATTTGCTGGAGTGTTCTTGCTAAACGATGAAGCCTAGAGTTCAACGCGCGACCCGTTGGACACGGGTACGTGACTTTGCACTGTGTGAACAAACGGACATTCTCCCGTTTATAACACGTGTTTCCACAGGCCGAAAGCGGAGAGGAGATGCCGGGGTCGTGTGACGTAAGACTGTGATCGCGTGACAGTGATATCGCGCATGCGCCCAAGACTGGCGGGTTTCCTTAAAGGTGGTTGGTGCTGCCGTTTGCAGTGCTTCGTTTAGCGGATATTTATTTAGCTTTTCTCCAATGCTACTACCAGTGAACACCATGTAGCGTTTTCAACCCACACGCGGGCGAATTACAGTGTTAGATACACTCCTTACAATTAGTCTCTCATCCCAACAGCAGTGGCAAAAGAAACAAACGTGCGTCCCTGGGTGGGCTCGAACCACCAACCTTTCGGTTAACAGCCGAACGCGCTAACCGATTGCGCCACAGAGACTCTTGTAATGCAGTCCTCCTTGAACATGTGTCTTAGGCTGTATCTGTCCAAACACCTTACAGGATCTTCAGCTTTCTTCATAGTTTCCAAAAGACTTTTCTGGCTTTAGAATTTCTTCAAAAAGTCATGTTGGATTTTATGCGAGAATCAAGTTACGGGGCTGCGAACCCATTTACTGCATTAATGTTTGATTCTCTCAAACCCTGTTTGAATTTCTAAGAAGTTTAACCAAAAAGTAGGAAAATACAACAGACCTGCATCCGATCCGGTGTGATGGGTTTACACACCTTGGCTTGGGCTGCTTTGCGTCTATGAAAACAAGTGAGAAACTAAGGTGTCTGACCACCATGGCGCTCTTGCCTCACTGACTCTCATCCCGATTTTCCCTCCAGGATCCAACGGGAGGTCCAGCAGCAGGTGTTTGAGACCTCCGCACCGGTTTGCCCCCTGTGGATAGAGGTCGGCTACAAACGACCCCGCGCTCCTACCTCGACTTCAGAACACAACTGCAACCGAAGGCCTGTTTGTAATTGGAAACTGTTCGGAAGGTGCGTCTAGGGAACGAATCATGTCCTGTAAATACGAGTACCGGCGAAAAGTGTAACCCTTTGATAAGTTTGCGGGTCGGGTACCACTAAAGACATCACATAAAGCTCAAATAAACTGGCAATCGCCTATAAAATCTTATTTGTTGTGTTCCCATACATACTAGTTCATGCAATGCGGCATTGCTGTTCTGCTGTCGTGCGGGCACTGGGTGCGAGGCAGGATTCAGCGCCTTCGCATCTGGGGTTTGATCCCGATTCCCTTCTGTTTCTGTGAGTCGAATTCAACTCTGGATGTGGACGATGTATTCGAGGTGCATTTTTGTTACGCATGGTGTATCTTGTTACCGTTTATCAGCATCCCGGAATTTAAGAAAGCTTTCGGAAAGTGGGAAAGATCTCATGGATGTCTCTATTTCTCCCAAAGTGCCGCCGAGGAAGTGTCCCTTCTGTCATCTCCAAAACTGTAGGCCTGTGGCACCTTTGTCCTTGGACATGGCGGTAAGATGAGCGTAAAGGCGCAGCTGGTGCCACCGTCACTCATCGCCATTCATCAGCTTCCAGCTCCGGGCAGAAAAAAACATTTGTCATCTTGTTCCCGTGGCACAGGGCGAGTATTAAATATTAATGTACTGCACTTAAGATGATATTACTATATAGAGTGGGTCTAGGGAATGAATATCCTGTAAATACCAGTAAAAATTACTTATTTACTGAGCATAAAACTGTTTGTAAGCCAAGTCCTCTAATGGACATTTATTATAGGCTACTAAGCAGGATAACTTTTTCTCCCTACATTAAAAGAGGTTTTCTTTATCCACTCAGGGAGGAAAAAAACTTTTTTTTTTTTAAAAAATAAAAATTTAAAAATGTAGCTCTCTGTTATTAATAAAAACGTTAATTAGCTCCAGGAAGGGAGCTGGCGAACCTACACGACCTCCTCCGAAGAACCAACATCCTGCTGGGACCAGCTGTGCGTCCCATTCTAAGCATGTGAGTATTTAACAGGACGAATCCCAGTCTGTCCTCGGTGTCCGGGACAGGGGGATGTGGGGAGTTGGCTAATCGAGCAGCAGACTGCACATATATCCTTCATTTTAATCATCTCACCTCTCCCCTGGCACAGCTTTTTCTGCAAGCTAATTAAATCATGACCCAGGGCTCACATGGGCAGGTGGCTCATCGGGGGTGGGGGGAGAGTTTGCACAATTTGCATCCACTGCATGATTTAATGAAGCTCAGCCGCATGTCTTCGATTTGCCAGGATGAGCTCTCAGGACACTAATGAACAACAGTGGTGGGAAGCAGGATGTTCTTCAAAGACCAAGTCTACCAAGGGTTTCATTCCGGTCCCAGGAATCGCCCATTAATCGTGCAACACTTAACTGATTAAAGGAGCCTTGGTAATTAAGTTTTTATATAAATTAATATTAAAATTGTGTAAATTAGTTTTAAACTTGGCTCAGGAGCCAGACTTGGGTGAGTGGGTAACGAAAGTGGGCGAGTTTTAAATGTTCATGTTACTTGTTACTGTTATTTATCTTTCGGATAAGTGAGAAATACAGTCGGTGATAATTTGGACCGGAAGCCTGCGGTTCTTTCGGACGTTTATCAAGTTCGACACTAGAACAGATTCCACTGCAATACCCAGTAAACCACCTGAACCTGAATTTCTTGTAGCCCTGCAGTGAGTAGTGCAGCCCTGAAGAGGGTGCTCCTTTACCACCAACCCAGGGACGAGCGACCTGCTGTCAGCAGGGCTGGTATAAAAACTCATCAGTGACTTTGAATAATCCCAAGTGTTCCACTAAAATGACTAATTAAGGACATGTTGGCTAATTATGATTGGTCACTTTTTTGCTGTAATACCACACTAACCACTGCTGCGATAACTACATTATCATGTTTCTTTTCTTTGCAGACGCCTGCAGGCAGTCCGAGGTTACGAACGTCCGACTTACATACAACCCGTAGTTACGAACCACCCCCCGTAAAGGCTATTGTATTAAAAATTTGAGTTACATACAATGATTTGTAATAACAAACGTGCGACAAGCATTAAAGCATTTTGCATCTACGGCAGTTTGTCAGCTCATGAACCCGAGGTGGGACAAAGACTTCCTTCTTTTCAGTCGGACTGTGTTGCTGTTAAGTGTCTTGTGTTACTGTACACACACAAACACACACACACACACACACATTTTCTGAACCGCTTGTCCCATACAGGGTCACAGGAGTCTACCCGGCAACACAGGGCGTAAGGCTGGAGGGAGAGGGGACACACCCAGGACAGGACGCCAGTCTGTCACAAGGCACCCCAAGCAGGGCTCGAACCCCAGACCCACTGGAGAGCAGGACCTGGTCCAACCCACTGCGCCACTGCGCCCCCACATCACCATCACTTGCATCACATTTACGTTTTGGTACCATGGCTAGGAGGGTAAGAACAAAAAAAATTAAAGCCAAATACAGTAACACAGAGGAGTGCGGTGGTTGAGTCCCACTTGGGGTGCCTTGCGGTGGACTGGTGTCCCGTCCTGGGTGTGTCCCCTCCTCTTTTGGCCTTACGCCCTGTGTTGCCGGGTAGGCTCCGGTTCCCCGCGACCCCGTATGGGACAAGCGGTTCTGAAAGTGTGTGTGTGTGTGATGGTGATGTATCCAAGAAAAGGAAAATGATCACGATTGAGACTAAAGTGGAAATGATAAAGCGATCGGGAAAGGATGAAATTCCAAAAGTCATTGGAAAAGCGTTAGGCTACAGTTTGTCAACAATCAGGACAATTTTAAAGGACAAACCAGAAATAATGGAGCATGTAAAAGGCTTTGTCTCGATCTTTCTCTCCATTATAAATACTATGGTAACATTTATTGTTATTATTATTATTATTATTATTATTATTATTATTTTTACTACTACTGTATTATGTTAAAGATGTTTTAGTGCATTTGTAAGTGTTTCTTCCATGTTTTTTATGCATAGAAAGGTAAACGATATACTAAGACAAACATTTGACTGACGTTAGCTACCCACCATAGCTAACTGTTCCGACTTATGTAAAGATTCGACTGAAAGACAAGACTTAGGAACGAAACCCTTAATTTAAGAAGTTTGCCTTTGAAAGGCCTGGGTAGGGACTAGTGGGGGGTCAGGGAAGGAGTACAGTTAGAATACTTTATATACATTACAAGAGACACGTTATTTCAATAATTTATTGATCTGTCCTCTTTTGTCTGTGAGCCATTGTTTCCAAGCCATTTTTAAATGTTTCGGAAGAAGAAAATCTGTGTCTGTGAGGTGTCACAATGTGAGGTAGAACATTGCTGCTACCTTCCACCATATAATCAATAGTATCTGTAAAATAACACTGACAGCAGTAGCAGATAGAAAGTAAAAAATACCAAACTGAAAGGTTTTCGCAAATATCGAAAGGGCTGGGTCATTCACTTGTCCCGTTTGTAACTCTTGCCAATATCTGATGTTTCGTACGTTTACGTTTGTTGGGAGTTGAACATCTGCACCCGAAACACGGGGACTCCTCTGCATCCTCTTCGAGCTGCACAGACCAATGACCAGACACCTCTGATGTCATCGCTGGATTCCACAGCCGTGGCAACTTCATGGGTCGGTATGTGCCATTGTGTGTGTGTGAATGAGTGCTGTGGAATGTGACCCCCAACCCCCCGCGCACACACACACACACACACACAACAGTTCATATTCATGAGTGCTATAAAGATGCTGGGATGCCCTGCTCATACAAAAAGGAGTTTTTCCCCAGCTGGTCACTCCTGGAAGCCTACACTCTTGGATAAAAATGGGCTCAAACCCAGATCTCGGAAGGGGGGGGTTGGGGCTCAGTGCAGATGTTCAAACCTTAAGTACGGGAATACGCAGGAGCAGCCATTTGACAGGCACACAGTCAACAGCCTCAGACTGACAATACAATTCCTGCTTTGCAATTTCTCAATGTTTCATTCACTGTTTATTATTATTGGTGATTAGGCGTGTGTGTGTGCGTGTGTGTGTGCGCGCATCTTTTATACATGAACACACATGGGCACCTGTTAATTGGGATTAATGAAACTGGACATAAGTCAGTCCCACAGCTGCAGTGTGTGTGTGTGTGTGTGGCAATTTTTTATACCCTTTAGAACACAGTATGAAAAAGCATTTATTAAAACAGTTGAAATAAATAAATCATATAAAATGACAAATTAAGAAAAAAGTCACACATTTTGAAACACAGGAATCACAGAAACAGGTCCAAAGGACAGAGAGTGACACCTATAAATGCCCATGAGCTCTGGTGTGTCTCACAGCCGCTTCTCTAGACTTAGAAATTAAAAATATAGGAAACGTATTTCCAGTGTTTATGGTGAAACATTCTAATGGAAGTGATACACTGTAAAATGAGTGGTATAAATTAAATATGACTTGTATGGGATCAGCTTTGAACATTAAAAATATTTTTCTTACATTTTTAATTTCATATGCAAGTGGCGATGACGGCACCGGTGCCAGGTTGTTCCTGCCCAGCAGACGCTCATTCCTCGTGAGTGAAACCAAACTGGGGTCAATGAGCAGTGATCAATAAGTACACTTGTTACCACGTGCACAAGGGCATTTGTTTCGAGCTCGTTCTACGGATGGTATTTACCGTGGAACAGAGTCATCAAGTCCAGCTCTCAAACCCGCCAGAGGGAGAGTACAGCATGGGGTCATAGTTGGGACATGAGCTGCGACCCACATGACCCATGTTACACATTGACACACCGCTGACCCTGCAGATGTCTTATGAAATGGGTGTTTTTAAAAATCCGACCGTGGGCCGGTCCCAACAGGTGGCGAAGGGTCCAAGTTACAGGTTCCAGACGTGCCCTGAGCAAAGTGGAGCTTCATCCCTTCGGCATCCATCCTTTATCTCTCTCTTTCTTCTGGGGAACAATGGGGAGCAGAGAGGTCTCTGTGTCCTGCTTGTTTCTCAGGCGTATCGTCCTCTCTGGGATGTTCTGCCTCGGTCCCCAGGGGGGTTGGGTAGCACCCCCCCGTTCCTCCCCTGCGCCACTCCCCTCATCCCGCTTGGCGGATTGCCTTCGCCGAAAGTGACTAATACACGTCACTGGTTTGCACGTTGGACCTGATGCACAGTTGGATGTTTTACGACACAGAGTCCCTGGGGCACTGCAGCCATTACCACGGGCTCCGGTTTTAGCCCACACCTTCTCATCAGTCCTTTTCTCATGATGAGCATCCTTTGAGGAAGAACGTTCCGCTGAGAGCCCGACGCCTCCTCCCAGCCCTCTGTCCAACTACAGGTTTTTTTTTTTATTTGTTTTTATTATTATTATTATTATTATTATTACCTCTTTTTGGCAGTTGACGGCGGGCAGTGTTGACTCATCCGTCTCTGACTCCTGGTTCAGAGGAGGGCTGGTCCTGGGGGTGGGGCTAACCACGATCCTGTCCTTCCTGTCCTACTTATCTGTGTTTGCAGCTGCTCATTTTAGATCAGCAACACATCTGGAATATTGCAGCATCTGTGTGTGTTGAGTGTGTGTGTGTGTTTTTATCTGCCTGCACATAGGAAGGTGTCCATTCTTTGTGTATGTTCTGATATTTTCATGTCTGCACATTAATATGAGATGGCTCTGTGTTTGTATGTGTGTGTCCATGTCCCACCAGCTATAGCACCTCATCCATGAAGCTGGTGTCCAGCCTCTGGATGAGCATGCGGATGAAAGACATCTCCTTGCGTGTGTTCTCGAAGATGATCCGAGGGTCATCTGACTGGCAGCGCAAGCAGTTGGGTGCCATCACCATGGCCAGGTTGCTCACGTCCATCTTAGTGACGGCCACATTGGCAGGCTGGGCAAACACCTGAGCACAGGTGTGGAATGGGGGAAAAGTAAAGGATTGCTGGTGAGTCCTACATTCCGTCATGGAAAAACAACACAGGAATGAAGCAGAGGACCAGTGGGACAGAGAGACACAGAGCAAGGTACCTTCAAGAATCACATGGTTGCATAAGACCATTTGGACAGACAGACATGCAGATGTGAAGAACATGACACGAGGTGTTGAAGAACCATAGAGTAAAAGACATGAAGACTGGAAGAAGTAAGGACCTTCAGGTGGAAGATGACATGTCTGTCCTTCAGGACAGGACAGACTGGTTGACAGACAGGAGGCCCAAGTGGACAGCAGGATGGACAGGCTGGCAGCCAAGAAGCGGTACGGACCTGAAGGAATCGGATGAGGTAGCAGAGCACCAGCTTGTTGATGTGGGGCAGACTCATGACCACGTTCACAGCAGCCTCGGGGTTGTCGTAGTGGGAGATGCATTCCTCGTAGAACTCGTGGGGGATCAGGGGCTCCTCCAGCTCCCGGTACCATAGTTTGAGCAGCGAGGCTGTGGCACAGAGAGAGAGAGACACACAGACGTGTTATAGGCTGGGGGACAGAGTCACAAACATCCCTCGATTTATGACCATAGTCTCACGTTCTCAGCGTTCACCTAGTAATCGGTTGCTTTTACAACCACAGGGTGCCGTCATGCCTCTGTGCTGCTTCCTGGTCATGCCAGCTCACAGGGTACTGGGTTACAGATGCTGTCAACCCAGTCGGCCCATTTTCTCTCAAAGTCCTCGCAGAAGTTAACCATCGAAGTGAGTGTGGGTGTGAGGGAGCCAAAAAACAAGTGCCTGGGGGAGTGTGTGTGAGTTCATGTGTGAGTTAGACCTTGAATTGCGCTCTCACTAGACTTGTTCTAAATGTACCTGCGCGTGTGTGTGTTTGTTGCTGGTGTGAAGACCAGAAGGTCCGTGGAGGCGTCATGCAAGCAAAGGAAAACTGTAGGCAGTTTGGTCATGTGATTCGTGCTGTAACTCTCAATATGCCCTTACAGTAAATCCTCAGTTAAATGGACCTCAGTTTCACAGATTTTCGGATTTCCACAGATTTCAGATTAAATGGACAAAATTCTACGGTTCATATCTCGAAACTTCCCTGTTATAGTCTGAATATGTGAAGAGGAGCACGGTGTTTCCTCTTCTAAATGAACAGATTCCAAAAACTGCATGGATGGGATGGATGATGTAACTGTAAATGATGTGGCAACAACCCAAAAGGTTGAATTCCAGATTAACTGCAGGAGAGGAAGGATTACCTGGAACATGTGGGTCCTCCAGCCCTGTGGGGATTTTCCATTGGTCCACTTGAAGTTTCAGTGCATTCACCTCATCTATGTCCCCTGGGACTCTGGACAATGAGTAAGGAATAAAATAGTCTGCATTTCATCCAGCCGGTATGATTATCTTTGTAGCAAAAAGAATGAAACACATTAACTGAATAAAGCCTCACCCCTACAAACCTGACCAAGCCACTGTAAACACTGGATGACATCCCCTGAATCGATGTCCCATGTCATTCTTTTGCTGTTCTTTCACAGCAACATTCCTGAAACTACCCGAACTGAAGGCAAATTCCATACTGTTGCCGTCTTCCTTGCACACCTTGTTCCTTTCCGCTGCCCCCCCTCACCTGAAGATTCCTTCAGTCTGGTCCCCATTGAGACCAAGCACCTCTTCTGAGAGACGAGTCTGGACCCAGGGCAGCTGTCGGTCAGGGTAGCGCTCGCATTGCAATGCCATCACCTCCTCAAGGGAGCTACCAAACATGGAGGCACTGAAGATGGCACTGCGAGCATGAACTATCTCCTCCAGGCTGGGCTTCTGCAAACCCTACAACAGTGATATGAAGAAGAGACAAAACTGACTCAAAACACACTTAAGGAATGAGCATACACCTCTCTGGAAATGTACACACTTGGGAAGACAAGATAAGACTGACTTACTGAATATAGGACACTTGGGAAGAGAAGAGTCAAGATTGATTTATTGAATACAGGACACTTGGTAGGAGAGACAATGGAGAACAGAGCACACTTGGCAAGAGACAAGACCTTCTTGCTAAACAGTGCCAAAAGGTGACAAGACTCTTACTGAACAGAGCTGGCAACTGTAGGCAGGATGGTCTTTAGTACACTTCACAAGGCAGAGAAACAAGAGACTGTCCTACTGTTTGATAAGAAGAGAGAGCAGACTGCTGAGACACATTGTGCTCGTCAAGGCTGCTGGTACGACAAACTAACACAGTGTGGGTCTTCAGTCAGTAACAAGGAGGGGTAGTACTAGGGTCAAAAAGCTAATCCAGCTTCATATCCAGCTTGGCGGGAGCTGTTGAGTGTGCACGAGCACAGAAGAATCAATTTAGCTACACCCAGCAGTGAGGGAGGGGGGTGTAAGATGTTAGAAAGTGAAGAGCTGCCATCACCTTCCCCGCTCGACTGGACCGTCAACCCAGATTGGACATCCTGCTCCCAGGATGCAGATCTGAGCAGCAACGTCCTCAACACCGAAACACTGATTCTCATTAAATAACCATTTAGTGGTAAAACTAAAGGACACAAGGGGCTCATACACTTTCAAGCAGCCCTGTATCATTGAATCTGCGTCTCTGTGGATTTGCTGAGACCAAAGAACTACAGAGCCAGTGTTTGCCCACTGACCTCCCTCCCCGCACATACCCTTGAATACTGTACTTTCACATTTTTAATAATCCTTAAGAAGTAATTAATGACAAACAACAGTAAGTAATTAGTAAAGCCACACTAGTGGGAGGAATGCAGGCCTCGGTCTGACCGGCGTGGCTCAGAAAAATTCATTTCATTTCCCTTCTGAGGGTCAACTCAAAATCAGCTGAATGTAAATCGTATCAGTAGCAAGTGGGAAAAACTCTGAATACTTAATCAAAGCTGTCAATGCTGGGATGCCTGTTAATTAGGAGGGAAAACAAGACCGAATGTGGTGCGGCTCTCGCAGGCAATTAGTGCTGGGAAATATGCATACTGATTGTTAATTAACACGGGGATATAAATGGAACCCCAGTAACCAGAGCGTAAATTTAAACGTCTTTGAAGAAACATGTTTGGAGATGTAGGGAAAGCCTCCAGCAGATCTCGGGCACTGAACTACAGATCATCATCCCTACTGATAGGCAGCATCCCACAAGGGATTGAAACCCATTCAAGCACCTTGATAGCTGGTTGAAGTTCAGATCCAGCTGGAATTCAAGGAAGGATGTCAGCAGCACCCTGCTACACGCAGCAATCATCTAACTGGGTAAACGGGACTGGTGTGGGTCCAACAGGAATTGCAGTCGTGATCAGAAAGTCTTATGAAAGTGTCTTCTTTTTGCCTTTAATCAAGTTTCTTTGCCTCAAGTGGGTGAGCGATAAATAAAGTTACTCTCTATAAATATGTAATTTGTATAAATAAATAATTGTATACCATGGTAAGTAACCCACAGCATGCAAGTTGTTTGACAGCTGCTGGAGCTACTGATACTATATTTTTATTTACTTCTGAGACACTTGAAAGTGTAGTTTACAGGGATGAAATAAGGACACAGGTAGTCCCCGACTTACGACAGCCGTCCCATGAGCCTTAGCGTGTTATTAAGTCCCGACTTTTGGTCATAAAGTCAAAGGACAGGCACTCCATCTACCATACAATAACAGTGACTGGCTGCGCTCCCCCAAGGCAAGTATTTCTTACTTTGGGTTTCAGTCAGTGTTTTGGTGTCTAGCAATATTTTGTTTACACAGCTTCCTTTCACGTTCATTTTTATTTGTAATGAGCGCTCTGGTGGTGAGGAAAGGGAAGTGTAAAAGAAAACATTTTGAAAATGAAAATGAGTGCTGCATAACAATTTTAAAGCTGTACTCTTCTGTATATTAATATGTGGAACATTTATCTGATGCTTTTCTCCAAAGTGATTTGCAACATTATGCTACTTACAACTTTTCATCCACTTATCCAGCTGGGTGACTTCACTGGAGCAATTTAGGATAAGTACCTTGCACTGTGGAAGAAGGTGGGATTTAAACCTGCAACCTTTGTGTCCAAATGCAGCAGCTCTACCCACTGCCCCGCAAGTATTTTATAATACTATGTTGTACATTTTAATTGATTATACATCCTTACAGTCTGTATACACAGCACAAGGTGGTTTGTGACTTGCAACAAAATCGACTGATGACGAGGTTGTTGGAATGCAACCCCATCACGACTTGAAGACCACCTGTATCCCCCTTCTGAAAACAATGAATGAATGTAATCCTTCCTTTCATATGGGTACAACACTTTCCTGCCCGTTACTGCGAATGTGGAACCTGAAGTACGTTGGGTTCCTGCAAGCGCAGCTCCTCCGCCCACAGCGCTGGGTACGTACCTTTTTTGCTCCAGACAAGGCCGCCTTCTGCAGCTTGCGGTGGCAGTACTTGGCATAGCTGCTGATGGCCACGCCTGAAACAGAGGCACACGTGTTTTTCAGAGTGACAGCAGCACGTAGTGGATCAGCACACACTGGCCTGAGGCACAAAGACTCGAGGAGGGGTAAGAATTAGCGGGGGGGGTAGAACAGGCAGATAGAGGCAAGCAGTCTGAAGCTCTGCTGGTAGAATAAACAATTAATAGCAAAAGAATAACAGCAACAGCAGGTCAGGACAATTCGTCCCAATCCTGGGCCGAGAGTAACCCTACGGATACATTTTTTTTTTTTAAACCACCCTGGCTGTTTCATTTACCATCAAGTTCGAACTGAAGTTTGAAACATGGTCAACTGTGCTATTGTTGCAGTCAATGCTGTTGTTATGCCCCATCTATATCCCTCTGGTATATTAGACACATGAGTGGTGGTGACAGTGGGCCACCGCAATAGGGCACACGACATCATTCGGCGTGTCGGACCCAAAGAGCACTGGATGCAGCAGGTGCTGAATGTCCAACATTATAACTGCATCACGTCGTTGCGCTTGTGGTCCTTTTGTCATGCGAGGGGGAACGTAGACAGGTGCTCCTCGACTTACAGCGTACGTGACTTCCAACGACCTGCTGTCCAACAAACCTTATCCTTGAGTCTAACCGTGACCAATCCGTCCGCTATGCGGTAACATTGACTGGGCGCCCTGCTGCAAGGCACCATATTTATTTATTATATACTGTATTTAATCGCAGATGGAACGGTCATGAATTTTATTACAAAAACAGGGTTTTATTTACCACATTTAATACTTTTTGTTTGTGATCCCATTCGTGTTACTTTTTAGTTAAAATAGGTAGTGAGCAAAAATGTGACAGTTCTGGAGGTGCTGAGAAGATTAAGCAAGAGAAAATAGATATAGAAATGAAAGGGAAAATAAGACTGCAGCCCGACAGTATAATATTTTACTGTAAATATTTACATTATTCTACATTACTATTAAATTTGAATGATGTGTGAAATTAATTTAAAGAAAACTGCTCCATTATTCAATGTAGCAGTCATGCATGTTAACTTTTTAATATGCAGTATCCTTATGGTTTATATAATACAGCATAAGGGAGTTTGCGACTTATGACAGTCAACTTACAAAAAAGTCATCAGAATGGAATCCAGTCGTAAGTTGAGGATCACCTGTATGGTTTGCTAATTCCACTTACTTGTCCCAGTCTAACTAATGTACTTTGCTTATTTTCAAGGTCACTGACTCATTCAGTTGAGTCAAGTACCACTGGAGTTCATCAGCGGCAGGTTGCTAGGTGTTGGAGGTAGTTAGCAGAGACCAGTTCAGCTGTGGGACCAAGAAAGGACCTGTCTGCAACGGAAGGGCTCGTCTGCTAATATATCATCAAAAGTTCAACCGTGACATTACAAACCAGTTTCTGATGACCGCAGGTCGCCTGGTGCTGTCAGCAACATAAAGATGCTCTCCTGGGCAAGCTGAAGTTATTTTCAGGTCTTTTCGTGGACTTTGAATAGACTTTAGGCTTTTCTCAAGCAGATGTGTTTGCAATATGAGGCCAAGGCTGAATTAAATTAGTTCAATTCATCAAAGGGTGGTCCTGAGGCAGTGCGGTCATCCTGGAACCTTGTTAATACTGATGGTGCTGACTTTCCGATCCAATGACATGCTTGCGCTGTTGGGACGTTCACACCACAGTAAGGATCCTTCAGAGTGAGAACTGCTGTAATGCATGTGCCTGCGATGGCCACAAGGGGCACTGTATCACCGTTTGAAAGAGTGGAAGGAGGGACACTGACCCTGGTGCAATCGTTCTGGCTTACGGTCATGTTCGACAACGCAGGCTGGGATGAGGTTCAGTTGTGTGTGTGTGTGTGTGCATTTGTGCCTCGTGAACATAACACATCATTATTAAATACTGTAAATATCACAATCCATAATGTGGACCCACATACATCATTCATCGGACACACAAAGTTAAACACACATTAACTATGGTAAACATACCGACACTAATAAAACTAAAATATGAAATGATGCCATATGTTTAGGAATATAACAGGATTGTCTGATCTATTATGTGCGGTGTTACGGAGACGCACGCACAACCAATGAAATAGTGTATCAACAACATGCGTGGGAATGAAATATGGTAGTTATCAAATATACATATGGATAATGAAATATGGCATTAAATAGAAAAGACGAATAAAATGGCTTATTGACCAACACAACATACGGTAAGGTAACATGTAGTGAAAAATTAGGAGAATCAGAGGAAGGGTTGCCCCACCCTCAGACTGACTGGTTAGGATGATACAGCAGCTGGGCAGAGGCAGCCAGTGGCACAGTGGTTAAGGAACTGAATTTATGGTTTCGTACCCCAAAATAAAAGTGGCACTGTGGCTACTTTTTTTTTTTAAGAGCCAAAATAAATACCGTAGTATCCAAAAATGAACATTACGATACTTTATTCCCATGTTCAGATCCTTTACCACTACTTGTTGACTGTGATAAATGAACAGAGCCTTTCCAGCCAGGACGGACACACACACACTCAAAGAACCCTGGGGCACGGACAGCAGAGCAGCTCATAGGCCTGGGGCTGAACCATTGGAAGGTTGTTAGAGGCGGAAGGTAAAATGCAAACATGATCATGAGGACAAAGATACAGAGAAAGAAACTGATCCAGTGGAAGAGGGACACATGGAAAGCACCCAAACGACCCCACCCCAGCTCCACAGCGGGTGCGAACCCGAGCACAACTGAGACAGAGGGCGGGGCACGCGGAAGACGGAAGCCCAGGGCGACGTAAGGCAGGCACAGAGCAGCGAGAGGGACGTTTGTTGTGCCCCCCCAGACGGGGCGTCCTACCCTCGGCCGGCTCCCCGGTGCGTTTGCCCTTCCGCCGCGGTCTGTGCCTCCTCTGGTCCCGGGCTGCCAGCAGCTGGCTAATGTGCTGCGTCACTGCGGAACACAGCACGCCAAACACGTGACCACACCTGAACACGGCACCCGTGACACGACCACGCGTGAGCACAACACTGACAGCGAATAACCACAGACGCGTCTCGGCTGAACACAAACACACAACAACGTGTGGATGCTGTCCTGAAGACACAAGGACCATCAAAAGTCAAGACTGACAGGTCATTAAGGAGGGGAAGGACGATGCGGGGACAGGAGACAAACTGGGAGAAACATGTTTACAGACGTGGTCATGAAAAGAACAGCAAAACATACAAATAAACCCATGAACGTCAGACACACAATAACACATACACACATACACTCCACACAGAGCACATCTGTGTAGCAGCAGCAGTTCCACTAAGTGGATGAACATGCCTTACACTCCTGCTGTGGCAAATCTGTTGAAATGGCTCAAGTCTACTTGGTTTCTAATTATGGTAGGCGGCTTCCAGATCACGTAGAACCATGTAGCAGCATGCAAGACTCCGTCTAGGGTTATCGTGACAATAAACGATCCAGGAATTATTATACACCCGGCTGAGTTTAGATTCTATAGTGATACAGCTACTGTAGTGCTGAAGCTAATCGTCATTCTTTGACTAAACATGTTGTATGTTGAGCTCACGACATGTTCTGATGATGCAATTTTAAAACTTTTCGATGCAAAGCACCTGGACACACAGACTCTTAAATTCACTCCAGGTATTGTCAGTGATCCACCCATGGCACATTGCCCCAACCCACATCCTCCCATGAACCACACGATCCACACTTGGTCTATCCCAGCTTCTAATGCAGGCGGTCCTTGACTTACATTTGCAACTTACGACAACTCAGACTTGCGATGTCCGTTCCATCAACCTTGTGTTATTATTTTCGAGTCCTGACGTTTGGTCATAGCATCTAGCTCTGACCGCTCTGTTGTACAACAACATGGACTGGCCACGCTGCCGCAAGGCACCATAGTTCTTACTGACTCAGTAGTGTGTCCATTAGCAATCTCATTTCATTTACATTTGAGTTGCCCTTTTTTACAATAACCAGCAAGTGTTAAAATGAGTGTTCTGGTGGTGCAGAAAAGAAAAAGCACAAGAAAACAGGTTTTGACATGAAAGTGAAAATAACAGTGCCGTGTGAAATACAATATTGTGCGGTACCAGTGTTATTATTCTGTATTAATATAATTTTAACAGGAACTGTGTGAAGTTTATGAAAAAATATAACAAAGTCCTATTATATAATGGTGCTTATATATCCTTAAAGTTCATATGACACAGTAAAAGGGGGTTTGCAACTTACGACACAAATCAAATTACGATGAGTTCGTCGGAACCGAACTCGGTCGTAAGTCAAGGACCACCTGTACATCCTTCTCCCTAAAATCACACCATATGCCCTTCTTCAAATATCGAGTCTTCAAATTCAACCCATTCTGGCAAGTTGCCTCCACATCCAAACCATGGTGATCGCCACCCTGCTGCTACCCTGTCCCAGCAACCCTCACCCTTGGTGTCGTTGAGCGGGTCCATGTGCCGGTAGATGTAGCCTTCAAGGTAGGAGTGAAACTTGGGTGTGGGTGGGAAGAAGGCCAGGCATATGGCCATCAGCTCCCAGCCACGCTCCAAGCTGTCATAGCGGAAGTTCTCCGTGGTCTGGCGGCAAAGTTGAATGTAGAGCTCATCGCGCAGACCCTGGTAGCTCCATCCCCTCACCACGATGTCCAGTGCCACACTCAGGGGGTCCGCCTTGGTGCGGCGGTCACCCATGTACATCTGGATCAGTTTGAAGACTTCCACGGCCTCCCTCTTCACAACCCGGTCCGACGTGACGATCATGGGCTTGCGGATTGGCTCGCTGCTCCACGAAAGCATGTTGGCAATGGAGACTTTGCGTCTGAACAGACCCTGGGTGCCAGGGGGGCACAAAGGATGAGATAAGGCTAAAGGTCAACTAAGAACCACACAAACTTCCAATTACCAGATTTCAGTCTGGGCTTTCATGGACACTAATCAGACTGATGGATATGCTTGTGCGAGAACGCGCACCTGCGTGTGTTTGTTGAAGTGCTTGGAAGCCCAGTTCTCGATGTCCGTCTCAGAGGATGGCTTGCGAAGGCTGAACTCTGGGAAGACCCCACAGCTGGCGCTGGGCATCATGTTGCGGGCGTTCCGGCTCGCCTCAGACTGGGCACACGCTCCCAGGTCCTCCGACTGGGGACAAAGGAGAGCGGGGCACCACAGGTGAGAGGCAGAGGGAGGGCAATTTAGATAAAAAGGAGTATGCCGGAACCAAAGAGATCACAGTAAATGACAGTTCAAAAGGAATTCATATAGAGCGGTAATAAGTATTTGGTATTATTACAAAAGGAAGACAAAAGAGAAAAATTATGGAACTATTAGTAATAATGCATTATAATGAATAATGAAATTGTAACATCACACTTTCTCTTTGATTTTTAACAGAATCATTTAGCATGTTTCTCACAAGACCTTTAGTGTCTGGTTGGGAAACGCAGATTGTTTTCTTTGTCATAACTCAGGATAAGAATATCTGCCAAATTAATATATCATAAACTGCATTTTTTTAATAGTGGTTTATCCAAAGAAGTGGCCACCTGAGAACTGGCAGACGAACAACTTAGTATGGAAAGATCCTAACCTCCCAACTGCCAAAGCTCTTCTTGCGTTTACCCAGAATCCCCTCCAATTAGGTTCAAAGACACGTTCTTTTCCTGTGAGATGTATGGATCTGAACCCACTGCATCTTCCACTCAAATCGTTCCATGCCCCATCCACCTGGTGTCACCAGGCAAAAGTTATAACCCAATAACTTCGAAGACTCTTAAAACGGCCAGCAAAGAGATTAAATATTCATAGGGCATCATCTGAGTCAGCCATAATGTTACCAGTGTCACACAGGGTAATTTAAGAATACAACCTCAAAAAAACTAACTGCACGGGCAGACTGAAACCACCCACACAGCCCCCAGCTTGGTGCAGGAGCAATTGGAGGTTCAGATCCCAGCCTGGACATGTGCTGGTTACTTATGCCACAATCAAACCCATGTCCTACACTATTTGCTTCTTCACCGCCACTTGTGAAGAACATAGGTGTGATTAACTCACCTGAGAGGGGTGCAGGTAGGGTTCAGGTGAAGCCAGGCTGGTCTGCATAGATAGGCTCTTCTCCAGCAGGGCCTGAGGGAAGCCGAGTCTCTCAAAGGTGCTGCGCTTCCAAGGGTGGCCCTCATGTTGGGCTAGAGCCTCATCTTCACTGAAGGCCCGGACCACCGGGCCAGGCAGGGATTGCGGCACCGCCCCGTCGCTCTCGTAGCCATCCCCACCCTCAGGCTTGCCCTGCACCTGTCCGGCATCCCAGCTGCTCCGCTGCTTCATCAGGTGCACCTGCTGAGCCTCCCATGCTAGCCGGGCCTGGGCCGCCACTGCTTCGGTGGGGTATCCCGTTCGGGGCGAGTCAGGGGCCCCGCTCCCACCCTGCTCAGCCTCCCCACAGTGGGCCAGCACCTCTTGTGGCAGGGAGGGCTTGCGGCTCTTTCTCTTGCGGTGGCCTCCTGGGGAGTAGCCAGCCCCTACCACAGCTGTTGGTAGGGAGTCGTCCTGACCGCTTGCGGATGCCCAGGAGGGCACATCCTCGTGCGGTGGCCTCTGCCGGCCAACTCTACCCTGCTCGCGAGGGTCACGGATCAGAGACATGCTGTGCTGCAGTGTGTGCGAACTGCCGGGTCCTCCATAGCCCACCGATGCCTGGTAGCGTGTTGGTCGGTCCACGGTGCGGAAGCGGGGACTGGAGCCTGACTGCTCTACATACACCAACTGCTTCACATACTCCCTACCAGCTGGGCTGTACTCCAGACTCTGGGATTTGTCCGGACCCCGTTGGCGGGTCAACACCAGCTGCTGGTACGGTGACTGTCCCTGCTTGGGTGAGTGGAAGAGCGATGGAGATGGCTGGGCCTTGTGGGCTGGGGAAGAGGGAGGACCTTGGGTATCGCAGCGCATGTCAGAGGGCGGCTCTTCATAGATGGGCGGTGGCTGACACTCTGCTGGTGGCTCCTCATACAAGGGGGGCTCATAGGCATAACGAGGTGACGGGGGCTGCGAGTCTGCAGAAGGGCGTCGGTAGGTCCCGCTACACAGCAGCGGTGACCCTGCCAGCTCAGCCCGCTTCAGGTAGGGGGACTGGCGGCGATCGGGATAAAGGATGGATGGACTGTCCGGATCAGAGTGGCCCGTGGAGCGGCGGGAGCAAGACGTACCCCCAACACCACCTCCACCACCAGGAACCTCACATGGAGAGAAGCCATTATCCTGGTGGGACAGGTAGCTGGGCTCACGGTCTGTCACCTTTATGAGCATGCGATCCTTAGTGCCCGTGTTCCAGCGGAATGGGGAAGTCCTGCAGAAAGGGGAAGGGGAGATGGGAGATATTGATACATGTGGAGCCAGACATAGGCAATGTAGA
Source organism: Scleropages formosus (assembly GCF_900964775.1). Lineage (NCBI taxonomy): Eukaryota > Metazoa > Chordata > Actinopteri > Osteoglossiformes > Osteoglossidae > Scleropages > Scleropages formosus. Next base: position 30,629,305 of record NC_041814.1, on the reverse strand, counting down.
TGAAAGGGGCAAAATTAAAGTTGCAGTTTTTTAGATCTTCAAACATAAATGGACCAGTTCAAAGTCCATCCATCATCAACTTGTCCCTAGTGGGGGTTGCAGTGTACCAGAGCCATACCCAGCAACAGAGGACATAAGGTTGAAGAGGGAGGGGACACACCCACAACAAGGCACCCGTCCATCACAAGGCACCGTAAGCAGGGCTCGAACCCTAGATTCACCACACAGCAGGTACTGGCTGAACCCATTGCACCACCACACCCCAGTCAAAAGGGTGAGCTTGAAACCGGTTTTTAATGTCATGACCAGCAATGCCTCATATCCAGGTCATTACTTTGAGTTTTTCTTCACTATCGTGTTTTATCAAATGGTTCTTGCACAACTTTGATGTGTGTTTCAGGTTTTTATCTTGGTGAAGAATGAAGGACTGCCCAGCCAGCCGTAATGGTGTGCCTCTTAAGTATGCTATGATAGACATGGTGGTAAAGACCTGGTAAAGATCACTAACTTGATGACCAGCAAAGCATCCCCACAGCATGACACTGTCACCACCAAGCTGAAACAACACAGACACAAGCCATACGCTCATTTTCGCTGCAGCCAGTTCCCAGTTGGATCCAAATGTTTCAGTTTTTGACGTGTCAGTTGAAAACCCCAGCTTCTACTCATCAAATGTCAAGTTTCTATTTTATGGCTAAGGTAAATCTGTTTTCAAACATTTAACTGATACTGTACATTAAAAGCTCAGGCCCTGCGGAAACATATGCAGTGATTATCATTTGTACGTGAAAGATTGAAACTGAAGTATCTGGCAGCACAATAACATTCTGAAGCATCATCAGCTTTTCATTTTAGTGCAGCTTCCATCTGAGGCATCAAGAGGAAACAGGAACATTGTGGGAGAAAAGGGGGGCTTTAGTTTTGAGTTGGGGAAGTGGGAGGTTTTAATTGTGTCGCATCAAGGAGGGAGGAGGGAAAATTTGGGAGGGGCCTTAAAATTAAAGTGTGTATTAAGCTGCAATAAAGAAGACCGGAGTGGTGTATTAATTGTGAAACACTGAGGAATGGCGGACTTCAATGTTGGAGCTCCACAGGGGGTCTTGACTTATATCAGGATGCATTATGGTACAATGGGGACTTTAATTGACAGAAGGTGGGAGTGAGCAATAATCATGAAAAATAGCGGTGGGTTTTGGTTTTAATTGTAACAATGGAGAGTTGAGAGGATTTAATTGTGAGGAATTGAGGAGGGATGGTAACGTAGGACCACAGAGGGAGCATTGTTTATTACCGTTTTTAAATGCTTAAATGTCTGTGCTTTTTGTTTAATGTTTTTTAAAGAGGATATACAGTGGGTACAGAACAGTCTCTCTTTCTAGGCTCTTGCTTCCAAGAACACAGGCACACAAACAATTTATTTGGAAAAAACAAAAACACATGCACACACTTCAGTTCTCACCTCTCTGCAGTTTTGCTCGCTCTCCGTGCGTTTCCAGAAGAACATCCCACAATAAAGTGAACATAGTTTTTCAACTCCGACATCATAAATAATTTATACATCCAGCCTACAAAATAAATTTACACAAACTCTCCTTCTGCAAATGTGTCTGTACTGAGTCTTATTTCAATCTGAACCACGTATGCAGCCTGCTCTTCTGCTAGAGGGCCCAAGTACCTTTTCCAAGGGTGTTACAGCAAGAAACATCCAGAAACACACAACACAGAACACACAAACCCTACCTTATCTGTATGTGCCTGTGCATGTGTATGTGCATGAGTGTGCTGTGTATGTGTGGTTCTCCATCAGTAAGACCCCCGCTAGTGATTCACATCCTTTTCAGAAATCCAGCGTGACCTGTGGCACTGTGACCAACTACAAGGTCCAACAGTAGACTGACCTTATCTGAACAATATTGTCAATGTGATCCAGAGTCAGTCTCCCAGAGGACAGTTAAGGTACAAACAGCAGTGTGGGAAATGATTAAAACACTGGAAGAAGAAGAGTTTTTCAAGAAAAAGCATTACATTCTCTGCAGATACAACAATGGGAGGGGGGGGCGATGTGGGCGTCTCCATAGCGACCCACGTGCTCCTACCTGATCCAACTGAATGCCAGAGACAAAAGTGAGACGATCAGTCCCATTCTTGACAAACTTCAGTGGTAGGTACTGTCTCCTCCAAGCCCCTTACTGCACTTTACCGCACTTTACCGGCCTGCTGTCCAAGGGGACACACAAGAGCTGCATTTAGAAACTTTCTCCCAGAATTCCTTGAGCTCCATGCACTGCGGCCGGTGGGTTGGGCTCTGAATAGCTGTGGTTCATGAGCGAGAGCGACGCCTACTCGTCCGCGCAGGAAACAAGGCACCACTTCATGTGTCTGCAGGGCGGGGGTCACGCCAACGCAGAGCTTCTGGCACCCAACGGAGGGGAAGGGACAATGGTTGCTTCTCTCCACTGCTGTCCTCCAACAAGGCCCCCATGGTCAGTTCCCCCCTCCCTGTAATCGACTCATCTACCCTCTGTCGGCCTGTTTGGATCAAGAAGGGCAGCGTGAGTGGGGGTGACCAGCAAAGCTAGGGGACGGTGTTGAGCAAGATCCACGGAATGGGACAGAAACAGGAAGAAACACGGCCACTGGCTGGTCACCTTGGTGACCTTGTTTGGCTGTCACCATGGAAACAGAAACAACCATCTGAAAAGACAGCTTTCCTCCATTAGAGGCCACCAGCCAAGAGAGGGATGGGCTTACAGAAGCCCCGCCTCTTCGGCAGCCCCACCTCATCACCAGTTTACCTCCTACTTCCTCTCCACAGCATCCCGAGTTTTTGGACATCAACACATTTTATGCAAGTTTTGTAACCAAAGCTGATTTTATCACTTACATTTATTCACTTGACAGATTCTCAAGGTCCAGTGAGTTTGTCCAGTATCGCCAATTTTTCCACCGTTTTTACACATTACACAAGTTGCTAAACATAAAATTGAAACACAAAGGTGACGGTGACAGATGGTGTGATGTAAGTATACAGAGCAGACAGGAGATCTGGCTCTAACAGTAATGGGTCTGAGACCCCTCTTGAATGCTCAGAGGAATTCAGCAGCTCGTCAAATCACATATACCTCATTCTACCACATGTACAACAGCCAAAACTGTGAACTTAGCAAATTTCTTTTTTAAAATATTCCTTTATTTGTCCTCTAAGGGTGGTCCAAAGACCTGTATGTTACAGAGACAGCGTCAAAAAGCCTTGCAAGGCTTTAACCACAAACACTCCTGCTTATAGGACCACCTGAATCATTCGTTGATTAACTAATTAATATACGTGTGATTATGAAGGTAGGAAGGGGCAGTTTTAGAGAGCACGTGGTCATGTTTGATGCCCGTTTCACTGTGAAGATGCCGCCAGCTATTTAAAAATGTCCCTCTGGTGAGAGACGAAGACCTGTGAGGCGGCCAGAGCATCATAATTCCATAATAACATCCCATTATTGCTGCATTAGCGACGCTTTTTTTAACTTCGCTGCCAGTAATGCCCACACCCAGCCTCTAGCACTCGCATTTCCCGTCCGAGCGAATGGCAGAAGAACGGTGCCTGAAGAACTGGCCTCGTGACCAAAAGGCTAATGGTTCAAGTCCCACAAAGGGCCCTGATTTTAAAGCTGATACTATTATTTAGCACAGATGCATAACTGGCTTAGTAAGTTCCTTTCGCTGGAACAAAATGCTTCTGTAGTTTGCTCAAGCGTCCCTAACGTTCCTGCCCCTTTTCCTCCAGTCTCTCCAAATGTTGTGCTGTGTTTTTTAAATATGATATTACTAGTTTTGTTTTATTTCTTAGCAGGTGTATTAACTTATGGAAATGGACCGCAACATATTTTTTCACACTTCTGCAACTCCATACTTTACTGTCGTTCAGGTATTTCAGTTTGTGGACAATGAACCTGAAACCACCACATTGCTACTGCAGTTCCTTAGGCACTGTGCCACCTGCTGGTCAGGAGAAAGATGAGTGCATTCTCACGGGTTTTACAGGGCACGAGTGGCGGAGATCTGTCAGAATAAGTGGCTGTATTCCGTCTTCAGTTGGGACCGAGAGGCTGTTGAAGCAGCATTTACTTTACCATGATTCATTGCTCTGACATGTTCAGTTTGGCTGTTTTCACTGCTAAATGGAGCAAAGTGTTAGACTGAAGACGCTTTAAATAGCAATAAGTAAATTGGAAACAAGGTTTTTTGTCCTCATTACGCTAATTTTCCCTGTTTCAGCTACTGGTGCGTCACCCTCCAAAGCATCCGGAAGTTTTCGAGTATCGCAGAGCTTTGGAGGATTCCTGATTCCTGGTACAGGTGTATGACCATGGATACCAGAGTATGGCCCTGGATACCGGTGTATAACACTAGACAGGAGTTTATCATCTGTAAAATGTAAACAAAACAGCAGTTACTGTTGTTCTTCAGTAGCCTGGTTCCGACCGATCTGTTCCTCCTCCCACTTCCTCTCTTTCTGTAGACCTCAAACTGCCCAACACTGCCCCTCCCACTGCTCCGCCTTCTCCCTCCCACTGCCCCTCCCACTGCTGCCTTCTCCTTCCCACTGCCCCTCCTACTGCTCTGCCTTCTCCCTCCCACTGCCCCCCCTTCTCCCTTCCACTGCCCCACCTTCTCCTCCCCAATGTCCCTCCCACTGCTCCGCCTTCTCCCTCTCACTGCCCCTCCCACTGCACCACCTTCTCCCTCCCACTGCACCTCCCACTGCTGCCTTCTCCCTCCCACTGCCCCACCTTCTCCTCCCCAATGTCCCTCCCACTGCTCCGCCTTTTCCTCCCTCCCACTGCTGTCTTCTCCCGCCCACTGCCCCTCCCACTGCTCCACCTTTTCCTACCTCCCACTGCTGTCTTCTCCTTCCCACTGCCCCTCCTACTGCACCGCCTTCTACCTGCCACTGCCCCACCCACAGCCCCACCGTTCCCTTCCCGATGCTCCTCCTCTTTCTTACCTTTCTCCCTCCCCTGCTCCCGAGGGCTGCTTGTCGGTCAGCTCCTGGTCCAGCGAGGAGGAGGTGCTCACGGCGCTGCCACGGCCAGGGCTGCTGTCTGCGGAGGCGCGGCGCCGTCGGTGCGGCTGGTGGGCGGAGCCGGGCTGGGCGTCAGTGCTCTGCTTGAGTGTCTGCAACTTGGCCAGCGGGATGATGTCGCAGTCACGGGGGCGGTGCCAGACAGTGCGTTGTGACGAGGCGCTGTAGTAGTAGAAGCGCGAGGTGTTCGGATCGAACAGCTCCCACCACTGGTCTTCGCCCGAGCGCTTGATGCGCACACCCTGTGGGGGGTCCCACACGCACTCGCCCGTCACCAGGTTGGCGTACATGCGCTCCCGCGTGCGCGGCTCGATGATCTCCACCCACTCCAGCCTGCTGGGTGAGAAAGAGAGCTGGCTGAGTACAGCGTAGGTGCAACTGCAGGTGCTTACAGCCATTGATAAAGCAGGGGTTTTGATCACCACTCGCCCTCCACCAAACACCACCAGACGTTCATGAGTTTGTGACTCCCAAACATCAAGAATGTTCTTTTGGTGGGCAGCTGGTTATAGCTGGTGTCTTACACTCAGGGGAGCCAGGTTTGAACCCTACCTCCTGCTGTTTTACCCTTGATCAACGTTTGTTTGCTGAACAGATACAGGAAAAATTACCCTGCTGTATAAATGCATAAATTACTGTAAGTAAGTTAACACTGCAATGTAAATGTTTCGAGGTGGTGGGGGGGGTTATTGCTTTCACTGCTGGGCACCATGGAAACAGAGACGGTGTCGAACCCAGTGAAATCATATCGCTATCATACGCAGTAATCCGGAGGCAGCGTGCTCAGCCCCCACAGGCATTTTTTTACTGCCATCGCTTTTTTCGGCTGACCTCTGACCCTGGTCGAGTGGTGGGAAACGGGAAGCCCGGTGCTGCCAGCTGCCAGGAGGACACTTAGTATAATTATCATGCCTGAATACGGGGGTCGAGAGGGAGAGAGAGCCGCGGCGCCGCCATCTATTCACAGGCCGGTCACGTTATGTGGGAGAAACAGAGGGGGAGGGAGAGTGAGGTGTGGCGTACAGTAACCCACCCACAGAGAGCCCCTCATTTACTGTCCCCAGCCCCTGCAGTAGGACAATGTAACACACACACACAGACAAGATGAATTTAGAGCCACCAATCCACCTGAAACACATGTCTTTGGACTGTGGGAGGAAACCAGAGCACCAGGAGAAAACCCAAACAAACACAAGAAGAACATGCAAACTCCACACAGACTGCGACAAATTCAAAACCATGTCCAAATGCAATGCAAATGCAGTGGGGGGGGGGGGTCTAACAGGCTCCATGTCTGTTTTCCTGGTCCAGTTTGGAGGACACCACCAGTGTCTCTCTGACTTGCTGATGAGGATGATTTGAGATGGAGTTCCATGTAACGTTTTGTGGAGAACCGGAATATGATTTGAGGGTGTGAGTGTAGGTGGTTGTGCAACACCACACACACACACACACACACACACACAGTGACAGCAGCAGAGAGCCACCTACACCATAACATACAGATTACTTTATAGCTCCACTCTCAGGCCATTTTAGTAATGCAGGTTTCCTGTAGGGGGCAGCACCCAATCCCTGTCTTTCCCGCTGCCACGCAGCCGTCTGATTGGACACACAAAGTCAGCCTCTTTCTGCGCCATCCTTCGTGTTTCCTTTAACAAAATGTAGTGTAGTTTTGTGATGATCCCTGTTTCCATGACCCTTAGTTAGTTTCTATTTTATTCAATAAGTGCTAAGAGTGAAAAATTTGAGTCGAAATTTAACCTGTTTCTTTCGCAAATTAGACTGTATTGGTTGGTTTGATAAAAAATACATTAAAAAATAACATCAGCTGGATCGGTAGCCCTGGGTAAAATCATCCGCAAACCTAAAAATACGGCAAAAAAGCACAAAATCATTTTAAAAAGTACAGTAAAAACGTGTGAACTTCCCTTAGGACCCTTGATGCTCGTAGGCAGGGCAGCGTGGGAGATGAATGCCCTGTTTAGCTATCGATCCGGATGGGAAATCGGGATCCCACACGCTAATGGGCCTGGAGATGGAGCTCATGTATCCCCGAGTGTGAACTGCAGGAAAACGCCCGGGGGGGCTGAGGGTTCGACGATGGGGCTCAATCCCACTTACACAGCTGGAGCCCGAGTTCAACAGGACACCATTGTGGGGGTTTCACCCGACAACCCTCCGGTGACGAAGCAAAAGTGCAAAGTGGCTGCGAGTGCAGTTTTGTGGTAGGGGCTGCGGTGTCATTACAGGCCCCTCCCCCATCGCAGCCCAAACACACCACACACAGGTGGTGACAGAGGACTCGCGTGTGTCACCAGTCAAATCGTGTGTAAGGAATGTCCATGTGTCCCATGATCCCTTGGGCCGGAGATGCCCCACCCTGTACTATTAGGAGTGTGGGCACAACAGAGAGGAAAAACACTCTTTGTCCTCGTCTCTCTTCCATTACATCAGTAAAGATCATCTGACATTTTTTTCCGCCGCAGCGATGGCCATGCAAAGGGCTGTGAATGAAACTGTCAGGCAAATTAAGAAAAATACAAACAAACACATACACATGTGAGCTGTCGCGTACATTTTCGCTGGGAGATGTGGAAACGAGCAGCTCGTTCCCGTTTCCTCGGCGACGGGAATCGAGACGCTTCTTTGTGGCGGATTCCGTTTCGGAGGAACAACGGTCAAACCGTAACGGGTGTTTGTGTTCATCTTGAGAGATCACAGACTGGGGTGCGAGGTGCAAATAAACTTGACTGAGAGACACAGTGTTGCCCGGAACCTCGGACCCTCGGCATCTCCTTCGAGCCACCGAATGGCTTAAGGGTCGCACGGTGCGGATGCAACGCCGAGGCGATGTCCGGTAGCCACTGCTGGTGGGTGAAATAAACTGGACGCGGTTTTTAGGGATCATCCAGACGCCGCTCACATGGCGCCACTTCAGAGCCGCCGCCCACCTCTCCAACTGCCCCTGCCGAAAACAGCCCCCGGGGTAAACAGAGCGATGCCAGCCACACCCCACAGCGAACTGACGGACATGAAACATTTATGAGGTGAGCTCCGGAGTATCCATTATGAGCACATGACAGCCACACACACACACACACACACACACACACACAGACATGCGGTAACACGGCTCATATGATACCACAGCACAGACACGTAGCAATAATATGCATTTGTTCAGTTCTCATCAGAGCTTCCACCTAACTGAGCTGTGTCTGGTTTGACTGATCGATCGTTGATCGATTGACTGATTGATGGAGAAACACTCTGACTCTCATATGGGACCGGCAGATGGATCTAATCCAGTGTGTGTCCCATCTCCTGGTGTAATCAGGTCCTCGGAGATCCATCACCTGCTGGGTCTCTGCCTGTCACAGCCAGACGAGGGCGGACAGCTGAACCCGTGGCCAGACAAGCAGTTAACGACTCAAAGCGCAGACACGCAAACGCACACAGGTCTTTGCTGGGGCGCCCCCCCCACTAAAAAGGTCTGCAGTAACAGCTGTCAGTCCCTTTCACCATTAGCGAGATACAGCAAGCAGTGCAGAGGAAATCATCACATGCAATAAAAATGCCCTCCACCCCCTTTCCAAAGCACACAACAATTCAGTCAGTGGGGGGGCTACAGTATTACTGACTGAAAAGCGGCATGGGTATTCGTTACAGGGAAGAAGGGTGTGGTTAATAGTCAGTGAGTGAGGAAGGGCGTGGCTAAAAATCACTGAGTGAGGAGGGGCGTGGCTAACAGTCATTGAGTGAGGAGGGGCGTGGATAACAGTCACTGAGTGAGGATGGGCGTGGCTAACAATCACTGTAGTATTACTGAGTGAGGAGGGGTGTGACCAACAGTCAGTGAGTGAGGAAGGGCGTGGCTAAAAATCACTGAGTGAGGAGGGGCGTGGCTAACAGTCATTGAGTGAGGAGGGGAGTGACTAACAGTCATTGAGTGAGGAGGGGCGTGGATAACAGTCACTGAGTGAGGATGGGCGTGGCTAACAATCACTGTAGTATTACTGAGTGAGGAGGGGTGTGGCTAACAGTCATTGAGTGAGGAGGGGCGTGGCTAACAATCACTGCAGTATTACCGAGTGAGGAAGGGCGTGGACATAACTGGAAAACAGTCATTTTATAGCTGATGATCACCTTCTTGGGGATTAGGGTTAGGGTGTTTTTTCACATTACCGGCACCGCTTCCAGGGACACACACTGGAAAACTGCACATTGCAGTGATGCCATAGAGCCCTACAGCTTTTCCCTGGAGGAATTTCCTCAGCTCCTATCTCACCTGGTTGGCAGTGAAAAGACAACCTTTGGAAGAGCTCAGGAAAATGTTCGTATGTCCAACTGTTGTGTTTTTTTTTCTTCTGATCATTCTTTCTATGAGATGACCTGTGCAGTTTTGCAGCATTTTTGTTAGAATGCGCTCACTAATACAGTGTGGCTAACTGGAGCTCGTAGGGGCTTTAGGTGGAAGGAGACCCCCTCCCGCACAAGCCCCACACACAGAACCACGTCTGAATGTATGCGAGGAAAGGCTTATTTCAACACAAAGCATAAAAAAGGCTCTCCCAAAAAATAAAGCCCCCAAAAAGGGCTTTATTATAGATGGATACTCTCATCGTTGGATGTGCTGCCAGGCAAACACTTTTATATTAACCGACACTCAGTATTTCTCATCTGCTGAAGCAATTCACATTCAGGGAATACGTACTATTAAAAGACGTGTGCAAAAAATTAATTTATCTTTGTTTTTTCTGCTTTTACTACAAGCATCACCCAGAGAAAAAAGCCCCTGGGGGTTTTCTGGAGAATCTCACCTTCTTATGTCATCAGAAGATGTTGGTTTTCTCATTTCTATTGTAGCTGAGAGAACAATTCATTCCATTTGCACCTCATCTGCATCTTTTCCCCTCAGTATCAGTCATCTCCCAGTCACCGAGTTACTCTTTTTCACATTAAATTCCTACATTGAGATATTGGTTCCTGTTTCTTCTCCTTACTAAACATTCGTTTCCCATGAGTCCTTGGTTCTAGTAAAACATGTAAACATGGGAACCAGCAAATGAGTTCAGCAGATTCATAAGGATTTACAATTTACATTTATTTATTTATCAGACACTTTTCTCCAAAGCGACTTCCACTGAACTCGATGTAGTGTTATCAGCCCACACACCTTATTCACCGCGGTGACTTACACTGCTAGATACACTACTTACACTGGGTCACTCATCCATACATCAGTGGAACACACTCTCTCTCTCTCTCTGTCACTCACACACTATGGGTGAACCTGAACAACATGTCTTTGGACTGTGGGAGGAAACCAGAGCACCTGGAGGAAACCCACGCAGACACGGGGAGAACATGCGAACTCCACGCAGACTGAGTGGGGATTAAACCCAGATCCTCTCACACCACCCAAGCGCTGTGAGACAGCAGCGCTACTCGCTGTGCCACCATGCTGCCTAATTTAAGTGCATCAGACAAGGGTTCAGCTGTAGGATCCCTCCTGAAATGTAAACCCCTAACAAACAGGTCACAAGGATAGTTTCTTAACCAGTACAGACAGGATAACCAGGATTAACAACAGACAAAGACTTTATAGTCATCAAAGGCAGAGTTCTTGGGCCTCTACATAACCATAAATCAGTGCATCTCGTCAAAATGTTCGACGGTGCTCTACAGGCAGGGGTAAAACAAAGCGAGTTTCACTGAAACAATGCTTCACATGTTGGTCAAAGTCTGCACCAGGATGACTGCGATGGCCAAAAGTGAAAACAACAGAGTATTTGGGCAAACAAGAGGCCAATAGGAAACAAACGCTGCACTCCCTGGACAGCACCCATTTAATTTCGCCCAATGAGTTGTTGGTGAGCAACTGTTGTCATGGCAACAAGAATGGGAAGCTGTGCTTGTACTTGTGTCAAGTTGGCAACGGCGACATGTAGCGCAGTGCACGTCTCAGTGGCGTACCGACATCATTATGACTTTATTAGCTCAGCTCAGACGTGCACAATCCAGCTCGGAGCCCAGCATTAGATGATTATTTCAGGGGACTCGTATTGTGTCAGGAGTTCCAACGTTAATTCACCCAGAATCCCGTGTGAATTCTTTTAGGACATTTCAGAAGTGCAATAATGTGCTCGAATCAAATTACTCAACGTATTTTCTCAGACATCTCTGGCAGCGACTGACTGGTCCACAGTCTATTACGCTTTATCTCGGATGTCAACAACTGTCCACAAGTACGACGCTGTCCGGTGCAATCCCTGTCTGGAGGAATCCCCTTAGAGCCGAACACAATTCGGGGAGAATTTTTAACATTAGCATTATGAACAGCACCGGATCACGGCAGATCTGAGAAACTGCAAATATGTCCATATACGTGAAACACGTTCCTAGCTGCCCGAACAGAGCTGAACAGCGGTCCACCTGGGACACGGCTGAAGGTGTCACACTTTGGGCTGGAATAAATCCAACCGTGGAATCCGCTGACTCTAAGCACAGGGACTTGCACACTCCCTCTCCAGAACCATCTTCATCTGCCACCCTCTCCTGAAACAAGGCCCAACAGTCACTTAGAAGCACTTGAGAGCTGGGGTGACATCTGCTGACATCCTCTGGTTCCATGACTCAGAACGGCTCGAGAAGCATTAAGGAAGACACCGGTTTCACTGGGGAGATATTACTCCCTTTCCACACTTCTTTTATATTCGACAATCGGTTTAAATGACCACAGGTTCTATGAGATATTCGCAGATAAGCGTTGAGGTGGAAGCGGTTAAGGAACGGTTAAGAGTGGAATTCACACACCATACAGGAGTAACTGCAGCATGAGTCACATCTGCTATTATGGCAAATATATCAAGTGTAAGAATAATCCACGCAGTCTTGATTTTGTCTTATCCTGTACACACACACACACATACTCTACAGCTAGAACAAATTCTCAGCCAAGTCGCTTATGAATTCACAGGTCTACCTCGAGACCCACTGCTCCCAGCTGTGCTCTTCTTCATGAGTTGGAAAAACAGGAACAGAAATAATTTGCATACTGTAAAAATGAATGGCGTTGCTTTCAATCAGCGCAGGTCGCAAACCAAACCAATCTGCAGTGTTGCAATCAACCCCTTCAAGAAATAGCCACCCATCTTCCCCAACAGCTCAAAACAAAAACCCGCCGGACAAGAGTACTGTAGGTGTGCGCAGTCCTAGGAGAAACAAAGAAAAGATGAGCTTCTATAAGCACAAGGGTGGAATAAGAAGAATGGTGCTCTACAGGTGTAAGGCGTGTGGGAAAGTGAGGATTAAGGGAGAGACCTTTAATTTTGGGGTGCGAATTGCTCTCAGAGTTATGTAGTTGAGGAGCCTACACCCTAGAGCGCGGGTCTCGGAGTGAGGAATTGACCCAAGGTGGACAGCGTGCTGGCCACGGAGAGGCGGAACAAGATGCTGAGTGATCAGACAGAGCGCTCAGAGATTCCGCATTGAGACACATCTTCCTCCTTCTCCACTAGCAGAACACACTGTGCCAATGCCCCGCCCCCCTTATCGTCTGCTGACCCCAGATGGTCGCATTTCTTCAGAAAAATTCCCTCTTTCATTAGTGAGCCAGTCAGCTTCGTGTCGGGGGTTAAGCGGAGAACGATGCCACATGACACTACATCAGCACCGGGGAACTACTCCTGCAAAAGAGGCTGCTGTCCGCCTGCCTGTTCCCATTCGTATGTAACCGTATTGCACAACTACCTTTCCACAATTAAAAATAAATGTTGGTTTCCCCTATTAATAAAGTTTTCATTCATTCATTCATTCATTCATTCATCCATTCATTCATTGACAGACATGTACAGAAGGCGGCAGTGGTAAACCACTTCTGTACCCTGCCTTACCATGAAGACCATGTGAGCGATCGCCGTGGGTCACCCCACCCTACCATGTCTTCCTCGAGCCCTCTGACAAAGTCCTTCTGAGCACAAGTGAAGACTCACCGCAACAAACAGAAAGTGACTGAATTTGAGGGCTTCTCTCATGCCACCGCATGATGCTGAAGGCATGATGATGAACGTCGTTTCCACTCCGCACCGCTGCTCGTTCATAAAACACACCTCAAAGCACAGAGCGCGTATCGGTAATATTATCCCAATCCATCAGACCCAAGAGGACAGGTCCCTCATCCCCTTCACTCCTGGCTGTCCGCCAGCCACGCTCTCGCAGCTGCGTCTCATATCCTTCTTTACTGATCAATAATCTCTCGCATTCAAGCGAGTTCCTCAGAAGATCCCCCCGAGACTGCAGATCATCCTTTAGGTTGTCGAGCACACGGTTACTGCGTTCACCCACACCCTTCTGGAGCTGTCGTTTCTAGGTGAGAAAAAGAGGTTGTGTCCGTGTATAGTGTGTGTGTGTGTGTGTATGGCCATGAGTCACGCAGTGTACCATTATGCTAAAGGATTTCAGGAGGACTTATAACCACGAAGCTTCCAGTCCAGGTGTCAGAAGGAGCCCTGCTGTCGTACCCTAGAGGAAAAAGCACAACCTGTGTTGCTAAGTAAGTACTGAATTTAAAGTTGTTTCTGACGAGTTGTCATGTATGAAAATGTCAAATATCGCACTTTCTACATTTCTCTTACATCACCTGAGACCGTTCCAGGTTCCTATCAGATCCTGTGACCCAAAAGACCCCCCACCCCCCCTCCAGTGACATGTACACACCCTTCTCCCTGGCATCACTGAGCTTGAGCAGGTGAGCGGGAGCCGCTCGGACTCAGACCAGGTGTCGGGCACCATGTGACAGCGAACGCGACACTGACTGATAAATAAACACGATTGCATTTTCAGATGGTAATTAGCAAGTGTCTCACACAACTTGGGCTGTAAAACAAAACAACCCGTGAGAGCAAATTCAGATGGACAGATGATGGAATAAATAATTATAATTGACTCGGTAGGTGTAGCCTATTAAATTAAGATCAGGGAGCTCAAATCTTCCCGTTTCACTACGCGTCGGATGTTTTAGCATCTTCTGTTGCTGCGCACAACGGTACAAATGTCCAGTCGTTTGTTTGTATGTCGAGTTGCCATGGGAACCATACGGCACAGTGTTTGCAGCAGATGAAGAGCTGGGGTATATGTGTGTGGGCACCGCAATGGTAATACACCACAATGCGCACGCACGCACACACACACACATATTTAAATTTATTAATTTATCTGACACTTTTCTCCAAAGTGACTTCCAATGAACTCTATGTAGCTGTAGTGTTATCAGCCCACACACCTTATTCACTGTGGTGACTTACACTGCTAGATACACTACTTACACCAGTATAACACATGTTCTCCCTCTCACTCACACACACACACACACACACACACAAAGGATAAGTTCAGAGACACCAATCCAGCTGAACAATATGTCTCTGGACTGTGGGAAGAAACCAGAGCACCCGGTGGAAACCCACGCAAGCACGGGGAGAACATGCAAGCGCCACACAGACTGAGCAGGGATTAAACCCACGTCCTCTTGCACCACCCAGGTACTCTGAGGCGGCGGAACTATTCGCTATCTCACCGTGCCGCCACACACACGTTCATGCAGTTCCAGCTTAACAAAAATCCATATTTCAAGCAGCAAGGCCACTATTATTTTCAGACTGCTCAGCCTCCACTGCCTCTATCATGACCTTAGATGAAAAAGGATGGAGTTGCAAAACACAGTCCTGGACGTCATTTTTTTATCACACGTCAGCACCGGCATTCAGCGGCGGCGTCCTCGCAGGCAGGGGCACTGGGGGTCACGGGTTCGTGGGCGACTATGAAACTGTGAGCTCCATAGTGCCGTTAGGGAGAGTGATACACCGAGAGATTCTTCTCACATCATAAAAAAGATTTATGTATAGAGTAGGCGCAGAGCAACAAACACACTCATATTTAAATGTAAATAGTGACCTGCGGTCAATGCAATATGTAAAGAGCGGCGTGGAGAGGAACAGCAGGCACTCCAGCCCACACGTTCTGGAGAAGAGTCAGGCCACGGTGCGACGTGCAGGGAATCGCAGGTGCGATCACCTACGCATTTCAATAAACATGCCGAAGGAGCACGTTGCACCGCGTTTTATCGCGTTCCTGCAATTCACGTCAAACCGCTCTCGCATCACGGCACCACTAACGCTCTCGGCGTATTCCGGGTGATGGGATACGTGCCGTGGAGTCCTTTCAGAAGGACCTGCACAGCAGGGAGTGGTGCAGGAAAAGGAGGAGGACAACATCAATGACAATGGTGAGCGTTGAAAAGAGGCAAAATGTACATCATGTACACAGATTCCTTTTTCATACATCTGTTTATTTCCAAGGCACCTTACAATAATTTGTGCTTTTATCAGTTTTTACCGTGGTAGGTACCTTGCTCTAGGGGTACTGCAGCAGGAGTGAAGATTCAAACCTGGGTTTTTTCACTGTAATGCAACAGCTCTACTTGGACCCATTTCCTTAGACTGGGACCCTTTTGTTTTCCTTTCCTCAACTGCCACACAGCACATTTCACAGCAGCACATTCGCAACTTCCTGTTCTGTTACTTTACTTTGGTTTCGTTTTCATTCTCACTTGTTGTGTTCTCTCTGTTTCACTTTGTTACGAAGAGCACTGCATAAAAAACTGAATTTTTGAACGACTACTGTTCATTCTGCTGTTGATTTCACACAACACCATATCCTAGACTGTCGTCTCCCAGTTGTTGTCTTGTACTCTTTTTGGCACCTTGGTTTTTCAACTTGTTTTAACCCAGCGCTGTACGTCGCCTGGAGCAACGGCGCAGACTTAACAGAAAATAATAAGCACAACCCTGCCTGCTGCGTTCCTTTAAAATCCCATTTAGGAAAGAGACGTAAATCCTGAAAACACTTCCAGTCAAAGGAAAAAGGGAAAAGGGAAAATTTCCCATTTCTTTTCTCCCTTCTCAGCTGCTTTACTCTGTCTTCCGCTACCCTTCAGCCCCGAGCCGCCGGCCCCGCAGCCCTCCCCCGGCCCATTGAGTTTAATGAGACAAGGTAATGGAAATATCCTCACGGGTCAGTGGAGCTCAACAAGAGCACAAACAGTGGGGTTGGGTCACGGGGGACAAGGCGGAGCCGAGAGGAGATACCAGAGGAGCAGGAGCGGCAGTGAAGGAACCCGCACAGGACTTGTACACCGCACATTATTAACATAATTTATCTGTCTCCTTCGTCCGAGCTGATTTACGGCGTGGCACTGTCAACTTCCACTGGTTTACCCATTTATACCGCAGGGTAATTTTCACTGCATCTGTTCAGGTAAGGATAATAAGAGCGGGAGAGGGATTCAAAGCAGGTACCTTCAGACCGTAAAGCATCTCGCCTAACTACTATGCCACCTGCTGTCCAATGAGTGAACAGAACAAATCTATAGAGGAGTACCCAGGAACACCCAAACACCACCATGGTCTGATATCTTTCCCCAGGTGGCTCTTCCTACCCACGGCACCTTCAGGAGCTCTTCTGCAACCACTTCACCGGGATAAAAATGTCTCCATTTGCATCGTTTCACCCTGTAACTGGGTTAAAATACAGCCGCGCAATAATGAAACGGATAAAAGAGCCTCAAGCCAGAGTGTCGCCGTTTTTCATCTTGGCTTCGGCCTCCAAAAGATGCAACCGATTCTCGGTCAGGTGCGAAATTGGGAATTTGACTGGCAGGATTGGAATTCAGTTGAATCTGACACCGTGAAGGAAGCTCAACGGACAAGGCCATGTAATTCCCGAGGTGTCACTACTGTAAATCCTAAACGTGTTACTTGTAATGCTTTGAGTTTGAATAAGAAAAAAGGTGGTTAAGACTCAAAAGGAATTACTGTACTCTTACCCTTGTTATCCAGCACAAGTCAGTATTTAAAATGTTAGAAATTTCAGCAATTAGTCTCATAGTTATAACACCGCTGTCCTCCTGAGGCTCAAGCCTTGAGCATTTTACAAAAAGTCTGTTCTGGTGACCACCACACCACCCTTGCGCCAAAAATGAAAATAAATATTACACAGTTTGTGTGGTCCATTTCCCAGGCTGAAAGTATTTAAGAGGTTCTCGTTGTTAAGTATCAAGTTGCTGTCGACTCTTGTTGACCACATAAAAAGGTCTCCAGAAAGTTCTGTCCTCCACTTGTTTCATTGGTGTTGAAAGCAGTGTGTCTCATTGTCACAGTAATTGAGTCCATCGATCTGGTTGACGCATTTGTGCATCCAGTGGGAGATCTGGTTTGATTCAATCCCACATCCATCTCTTGGTTTTCCTGGGTGTCCATGGTGTCCTTAACTCTTGAATGTTTGGTCCATTGTTGCGCATTACTGATTCCACGAGGCGGAAGCCAACAATAACCTCCATAGCTTCTGTATCAATCTCAGTCAAAGTCAGTTGTCGTGGTTTTAGTTTTCTTCGCATATTTTCACAGTCCCATTTTTTGTCTTTTTTTAATAGCATTTGAGATCTTCTTCATCCTGTTATTAGCGTGGTATTGATGGAACATTAAGGATGAAGGATGAAGATGATCTCGACAGGTTGAAGAAGACCTCAAATAATTCTTGATGTTCTGTCCACCAGTTCTGAATTCACTTTTAAGTTGTTCTAGACTGGTTTCTCTGAGAACGTGGTCTACGCGCAAGAAGAACCCAATGATAATACTTAGATACGCGGCAGCATGGCAACAACTTTCCAGTTAAGGCAACAATCTTCTCTCTGGAAGGGTTCTGGTTAAGGAAAGGATCTTCCGTTGAACCCTCAAGTGTCAGTAGAATATCAGTCTGTTTTAATATAGAGACTCCTAGCCATTCTGAGCACCAAACTGTCAGTCACTGGGTAACAAAAAGTGTAGATGGTGTTTGTGTGGAAGCTCGAGTCGGTATGACCCCAGTAAGACCCCAGATGGACCACAGTAGGACCCCATTGTGTCTTGTGTCTCCTTCATCCACACTTTTCATTTCATGCTTTGTCCTGCATTCTTATTCTGTAACACCCACCCCCCTGGCCCGCCTACCCCCAGCAAACCTCGACCCTAACCCTGCATAACAAAAGGCACTGTGCTAATCCAATGCCCCTTTCCCTGATCCCCCTTTGGGACGGGGTGATTTGAGGTGGAGGGGGGAGCATGGCGTTTCAGATTAACCTCTTAGCCATGGGGGAGGGGGGTTAATAAGAACCGGCCGCCAGATGTGACGATGAAGAGAGGGGTCAAGGGGGGTGTCTGGTGTCTGGGACAAGGGTCTCCAAAGTCATTTTATGTTTCACTTGAAAATGTGGAACCCATAGCTCAGCAGATGGCTTTTATCAGCATTTAATGGTACGGATCAGCCAAATGGGGTAAATATTTTGAATTAACCACATTGTTACTGTTATGTACACACAGAGCACAAATAGCGCAGAGGAAAGAAGTCTATTACTTAAATTCATTGGCAAAAAAAAAAAAAAAATCTTAAATTCCAATAGTTCAACACCTTCACAGGCAGCCAGAAAAAGACAATTTAATATGGACACCACAGTCCACAGTCCTGGTCTAAATACGTGTATTTAGGAGAGCTCTCCCTTTTCCAAGGTACCAGCGTCACGTGCTTTAACTTGTGTTTCAGATTTGAATATCTATATCTATATCTATATCACCTTAGTTGTCTCAGCAACCTGCCAGGTAAAGAAGACTCTCCAGTTATCGAAAATTTTATGTGCCACGCATGGATGGTTTATCCCCAAAGTATCGATCCAAGGTGTGATAATCCACGCTCGGTTTATCTTCGATGATCACACCTCACACATTTCTCGGTGTTTACATCCGATAATCCCAAGGAACGCTGATGGCAGCTGTCAAGCGGAATGTGAGATTCACGCCTCTCACTGCCCACGCTTTGCTCAGCAGCCATTCTTTTGCTGGTTTCTAAACACAGGCACCCTGACACACACGTAACACACACACGCGCGCGCGCACACACACACGCCTAGTTCAGCACTTGGGCGTGAGAGCTGAGCTTTGATAGAGGGAGTAAGAGTTGGGTAACAAACATTATTTCACCCCAACAGAACTGTCATCACTCTTAATGTACTGATTCATCTCTCACTGTACCCATAATCCTCTCCATCACACTCTCTGCACCCTGCCCCCGTCCATCATATAAACACTACGCTGGCATCTCATCAACTAAATACTGGACTGGATTCATAATGCATCATGTCCACTGAAGCGGCCAGAGATTCCTTTGGTAATACATGATCTGTACTGTCTTCAGAGGAAATTCTCCAGCTTTACATGTCTTTATTTATCACTTTTCTCCAAAGCAACTTCCAATGAACTCTACGTCGTGTTACCAGCTCACACACCTTATTCACCAAGGTGACGTACATTGGGTCACTCATCCATATATCAGTGGAACACACACACTCTCTCTCTGTCACTCACACACTATGGGGAACCTGAACAGCATGTCTTTGGACTGTGTGAGAAAACCAGAGCACCCGGAGAATATGCAAACTCCACACAGACTGAGCAGGGATCAAACCCACATCCTCTCGCACACTCAAGACACTGTAAGGCAGCAGCGCTACTCACTGTGCCACCACGTCACCCAATATCAAATGTGGACTATCAAGATGTGGCAGTGTAAGACAACTAGTCTTGGGCAGAGTGTGAGGGAAAAGAACAGGTCATGTCCCTCCAGGTTGAGTGTCATCATTCTGTGCTGTAGGGTACAGCTGCTTCAATTCAATTCCATTTATTCCCATTCAATTTAATTCGATTCAGCTTTATAAAGTGCTCTTGTCAACAAAGTTAACAATAAAGTGACGCATGAGAGACGATAAAGAGAAAGTAAAGGGAAAACAGACACAGAAGGCACTCTGCCAGTGTAGTGTTGTGAAATAGGATGTCCAGCAGCTGAGCAAAGGAACAGAACCACTATCAATGAGCACCGGGGAGGTCCAAGTACCAGGGACCGTCCACCTTGCCTGGGTACAACTTCAGCCATGCTGGGATTCAGATCTCCAGTTTGGATGCAAATCCCCATTTCTGGACCCCACTGACTAGCTACTGACCCTCCTCAATCACCACCTTGCACCTCCACCTTGATGAGCCCAGAAGAAGGCTTACGAATGGTCTTCTCCTGCACAGCACTTGATATGAACACATGACCCAACATATCAACAGCATCTTGAACCTATGTGTTAAATGGGATCTCATCCAAAGCTGAGAAGCACCTCACCAATGCCCCCCGAGTCCTGTCCTTCTCCACCTAGTCAGTGCTATCAAAGCAGACAGCACCTGCACCAAACCAGCAGTTTATCAATCAGTGCTGCTGAAATGAAATGATGCATACTGTTCGAAATGTTCATGTTTTCATGACAGACACGCAAGAAATATTTTCAATTATCACAAACTGCCACCATGCACAACAACACCTTGAAGGCTGTGCCAAAATAATCATTGACGTATGGAACAATGACGAACTGAAAGTTAGAGGTCGAGATATTTATGCAGAGTCACAGCGGAGGTTTTTCACTATATACACTGTTTTCATTGGAGGCCTTTCTGGTCACATGATCCTTTCGGATTTCAGCGGGAGCTGACAATGAGCCGTATTTGCTGCCTGGCTGCGCTGTTGCCAGGAGGTCCATAGCAACCATCCAAGGGCCTGATAACAGTACAGACATGCGTCGCTTAACGACGGGGATACGTTCTGACAAATGCGTTGTTAGGCGATTTCGTCATTGTGTGAACATCATAAATTATACAAACCTAGATAGTATAGCCTCGATCATAGAGTGTACTTATACAAACCTAGATGGTATAGCCTCGATCAGAATGTACTTATACACACCTAGATGGTATAGCCTTGAACAGAGTGTACTTATACACACCTAGATGATATAGCCTTGATCAGAATGTACTTATACACACCTAGATGGTATAGCCTTGAACAGAGTGTACTTATACACACCTAGATGATATAGCCTCGATCATAGCGTGTACTTATACAAACCTAGATGGTATAGCCTCGATCAGAATGTACTTATACAAACCTAGATGGTATAGCCTTGAACATAGAGTGTACTTATACACACCTAGATGGTATAGCCTTGAACACAGCGTGTACTTATACACACGTAGGTGATATAGCCTCGATCATAGCGTGTACTTATACAAACCTAGATGGTATAGCCTCGATCAGAATGTACTTATACACACCTAGATGGTATAGCCTTGAACACAGAGTGTACTTATACACACGTAGGTGATATAGCCTCGATCAGAATGTACTTATACACACCTAGATGGTATAGCCTCGATGCAGTCAAGATATGCAGTAAACACGAGATTTATGATGCTGCTGCCAGCACAACACAGTATATTTTACAGTTAACTTTTTATAAGTAGAAAGAGTACACTGTAAAAATAATTATAAAAAGTACAGTATAGTAAATACATAAACCAGTAACAGGTGTCTATTATCATTATCAAGTATTATGTACTGTACATAATTGAAACAAAACACGAGAGTAACAAGTTGCGCTACGACGTTACGACGTCACTAGTCAATAAAAAATTTTCAGCTGCATTATAATCTTATGGGACCACCGTCGTATATGCGCTCAGTCGTTAAGCAAAACGTTGTTAAGGGGTGCACGGCTGTACTTGTCAAAGGCGCGTCGGCAGTGACGTTCCGCCCACCCGTCTCCACCGTAGGAAGTGAGATAAAAGCCTCTTAACTGTGTGTCCGACTTGAAAATGAGTCAGTGTGTGTGAGAGTGTGTATAACGCCATGTATGAGTTTATACTAGACAAGGCTGTGTGGGCGTCTACATGCCCAGCGTGCAAATCTGTGTGTGGTGTATGTGCAACGTAAAAAATGGAAATGAAAAAAATTTAAATGTCACCAAACCACCACCTACATGTGAGGAAAAAAAAAAAACACTATGCACATTCTGGAAGGGCTCCAGCACATATATTGTGTGTTAGTGTGTATTAGTAAGACTACCAGGAAAAGGAGCATTAATCCGTGGATAACACAAGGGCCCGGAGAGTGATTACACCTCCTTCGAAGGGGTTCTCAGGGAATTGTTTTCAGGCAGGCTCTTTGTCTGCGGGCTGAGGAACGTTTGAGTGTTCAAACGAAAAGTACCTTCTCGGAAACTGAGCGCTGGGTCGAAATGTAACCTCACTTCTATTATATTTAGGCTCACATCATTGTTTGTACCGGTTCCGAATTTTTCCCTTTCAGTGGGCAGCTCACAGCTAAGTGGTTAGAGCTGCTGCCTTTAGATCTAAAGGTGGCAGATTCACATCCTACTTACTGCTGTAATATACCTGATCAAGACACTCACCCTACATTGCTATAGTAAAAATGATCCACCTATAGTATTTAAATAGGTAAATAAATAACTCAGTACTTCAGCATTTGGAGAAAGAGGCAAATGTTCTTACGGTGAGCATTTTGGGACCGCTGACATGCTCTGTGGCGTGATGGAGTGGATGGATTTTTGCCAGGCTTTTTTGACATATGGGAGGAGTCGTGGCTTTTAAGGTCAATGACATCCCAGACCTGACCAGATGAGGGTCTCAAACAGTCTGGTGCTCAAGGCAAATTACAAGAACGCATGGCCTTAAGTGTCTTCACGCTGACCCTCCGTGGTGATCACAATGACCTCCAGAGTGGGTGAAGCAGCCAGTGCTTGATGGTTTATAAACCTGGTTCATTGTGACACTTCCGTAAAATGAGTCTGCATGCAAAAACCTGCTAAGAGCGGTCTCAATAATTGTCTTTTGTTTGAACAAATCAGCCCCTTTGTCAGCATCCTCAGAGCTCTGCATAAAGAGCTGGTGCCTAATCCAGGAACGAAGGGTGGGCACTGCAACCATCTGAACGCTCCAGGATTTACACTGGGCTTCCAAGCTTCAGAAAGTTTAGGAAATGGTTACATGATGTCCAGGGTTAAGACGGATATTTGAGTTTCAGCCTTGCTGCACATAACTAGCATCTGTGTGTGTGCGTCTGTGTCTGCGCGCGCATTACCGTTAATCTTTATTTAGCAGACACATTTGTCTGAGGTGATATATAATGACAGATAATCAACTTTACAATGATTTACCCCTTTAGAGAGCAGGGTGTACTTACTGCAGCGATTCAAGGTAAGTACCTCAATGAAGGGCACTACAGCGGGAGCTGGATTCGAACCAGAGACCTTCAGAATAAAAGAGCCGTAACAGATACACCACCTGCTGCTACATGCATAAGGCTGTGTGTGTGCGTGCATGTGTGTGTGTGTGTCCCTTTAAACATTATCATATTTTGTTCTGTTACGTAAATTTGAATTCATACAAATATTTGCTCCCATCACTGACACTATAAATTCGACACATTTATGATGCAAAACACACTTCATTCAGCAAATGTGTGTTTTCCAGAGACGAAAGACAACCATTTACAGAAGTAATCATCCCCGAGTTATCGCTCTGTAGACAGTCCTTTGGCAGCAGCTACAGCTCTTTATCTTTGTAAGCAAGTCTAGATGAGCTCTGCACATTTTCATTTCGGAATTTTGGCCCGTTCCTCCATGCAAATTTGTTCCCTCCCTGCCAAGTTAGATAGGAAGCATCTGTAGAGCACAACTGTCAGGTCACACCACAGATTTTCAGAGGGATTGAAGGAGAGGCCATTCCAGAACAGTAACCTTCTTTTTAAGCCAATACTTCTGAGCTGTATGCTGCTTTGTATAAAAGTGTCTGTTAAATGAATAAATGTTTATGCATTTTGTACCTTTTGGGTTGTTGTTTTGTTGGAATACCAATCTTCACCTTTAACACAGTTCTTTTTTGCCTACTAACACAGATTCTCCAACATGCTTTGCCTACATTTTGGCTCACCTATTTTTGGCTCACCCACAGCATGATGCTGTCACCACCATCCTTGATGGTATGGATGGTGTCACCTGGGCAAGGTTTCATTACAACAATATCTTATTATTAATCAGTATTTATCTGCCATCTTCATCCAAGAAGACACACACACACACACACACACACACACACACACACACACACACACACACACACACACACACACACACACAGTTTCAGAATCACTTGTCCCACATGGGGTCACAGGGAACCAGAGCCTACCCAGTAACACAGGGCATATGGCCAGAAGGGGAGGGGACACACCCAGGACAGGACACCAGTCTGCCACAAGGTACCCCAAGCGGGACTCGAACCCCAGACCCACCAGAGAGCAGGACCCGGTCCAACCCACTGCGCCACCGTGCCCATATCCAAGAATACTCAGCACAAATACAATTTTTTATCATTATTTATTCATTTGTCTGACACTTTTCTCTTAAAATTTTAGCAGTCTTCTGACCTACGGGTTCTGGCAAACTTCCTATATGATATTATGTTAACTTTTCAAAGAAGCGGCTCCTGTCTAGCCACTTTGTCAATGAGGTCACATGTCTGTAGAGCTGAGATGGCTGATCTCAGGTCAGTGGTTCCCATTTTCATCCAATTAACTGAGCCAAATGTGGTGACTTGTGTCTTCATCATTTCACCAACAGTTGACCTTTCATGAAGTTTTTCAGTTAAGAAGAACAGTCTTCACAGTGCCTGGGTTCAGACATTTTCTTTCTGTTTCGTTCTAATATACCCAACCGTGCACCTGAGAGATTTTTTTGCAACACTTCTTGCCTCTTAACTTCATTTTGAAGGGTCTCAACTAGTTTTTTGGTCTTCACAACACTGTTACTCAGCTGACCTGTTTTTCCAGCTGGGAGGTCTCACAAAATCAGCCAGATTTACTCTCAACTCAAGTAACTGAATACAGAATGAATCCAGAACAACACAGGTGGGTTTTGTTAAGGTCAGTGTGATCCCTCAAGAAGGTGGAAATGACCAGTACAGTGAGGGTAAACAATTACAGAACAACTCAGGTCATTTCTCCTTAACATAATGCTAAAACCACCTGAATATCACCATCCCCATCCCTAAATCCATCCTTGCCATAGTTTCTCCTCATTCTCTACACCTCCTCCTATTTATTGATCCACTAGCCTACCCCAACAGGCTTCCAAAAATGTAAAACAAGCTGTATGGACCTCCTGACCCACAAGAGAGGAATTACCCAGAAGCTCACAGTGGGCTTCTCTGTAGAAGACATTGCGAGAGAACTCACTTTTTTTAAACGCCTACATTTTTCACACAGCCTCATATACCAGTGCTTCTCCAGTTCACTTTCAGTTACATCATATACTCATATTTGCACCCAGTGATGGGAAAATTAACAGTTCATTAGTTCTCCAAGTACTCAGGTTAGTGGGAAACAACAAGTACACCGTTTTCCAAGGCTGGGAGCGACCACCAAACTGGCCCATGCCCCACCTGAATGGAGACAGGCCTAGGCACATCGCTGGTGAGGCTGCAGACACAGGCAGATGAGAAGAGGAGTTGGTCAGGTGCACCCAAACCTCCTCTGACCCTGCACGTCTCCCGTAGGGCCATGAGTGTTAATAAAATCTTCCTCCAGTCATCCCTCTGTTGGGTTTTATTGCACTAATTGGGGACAGTCCTGCGAGACAGAGCTGTGTACCATGGGATGCTGTGAAAATCGAGGCTTCCGAGTAAATCTACACTCAAGCAGATGAGCTCCACAGAAGCGCACCCTTGGGATGTCTGCCTCGTAAGCTTTAAACTGTACCTTATTAATAGATGTCATTTCCAGAATTCTTCTGTGTTACTCTTATCACCAAAGGAGTAAAACTGCACTGTTAGACAACAGGACATTGATGACACAAAGCAGGAAACACATGGACTCCTCTGAACCGTGGTGCTGGGGGAGAATCTTAGGACACCGTGGACAGCCAGGAAAACAAACAGTTGGATCAAGTCAAACTCAAACTCTGTCTGGAAGTACAAATGATGGGACTGAGGTAGTGATACTCTGGACATGTCCTGAGAAGGTCGCATCTCAAAAAATTGTGCTTGGAAAAGTTGGAGTAAGAAGACGAACAGCCTCTAGATGGATGGACTCAATTACAGTGACAACGGACAGAGCCCTTTCAAGGACATAAGTGGAGGACAGAACTTTCCGGAGAAACCACATGTGTGGTCAAAAAAAATTGAGGAACCCAAAAGCACTTAACGACAATCAACACTGTATCGGATTGATGGCTCTTAGTTACACTACTGACTACCTGTACCTGGATCTCAACCTTTGACCTATATGCCTAACCACCACCTCGACCTTCGACGATAGCTGTCCCATCAAGCTCGGTTATATTATTTTTGAGTCCTTACATTTCGTCTTGATGTTAACAATGACCGCTTCATCTGCTGTGCAATCAGTTGGTCGCCCTGCTCCGAAGCGCTATATTTCTGATTGACTCAGTCACTGTGTTTATCAGTGGCCACATTATAGTTACAAAAAAGTTTTATGTACAGAGCGTACAGTACAGACTCCATTTGAATCTAAAATGGATAGCAAGCAAAAACATGAGCGTTCTGGTTGTGCAGGAAAGAAAAAGCTAAAGAAAGTATGTGAAACGGTAGAAAAAAAACTGTACAGAATGAGAATACAATACTGGACTGAATTTCTATTTTTTGACTACAGTATGTATAATGAATAAAAGCGGTAAAAAATATAACTTCATATATCCTCGTGGTTTATATAATACAATTAAGGGGATTTGCAAGTTACAAAAAAGTCGACTTACGACAAGGTCATTGGAACGGAACCCAAAGTCTCCTTGTTGTCATGGTTACCTCCGATACACAGTCATGTCGCTCAGGACAATAAGTGTCCAAAACCGAGTGAATAAAATTAAAAACGAATGCTAATAGGGCAATTACATGCAAATGAGACTCCCTTTCTTGATGCTGGAAATGTCAGCTGGAGCCATGTCTCGAAATTCAGTTCTACTTGACCGTGTGACTGGCATGTGAAAAGACCAATGACTGAAAGGGCGCCCCCTGCAGGGACGGAAATCGGTGCTTTGAACGGGGCTGTCAGTTTCTGTGATGCCTTAACAATTAGCCATCATTATGCTGGATTAGTAGTGGTGAGTCGCGGTTACTAATTACCAGGTGGAAATCACAGATGAAAGACACACACACACACACACACACACACACACACACACACACACACACACACACACACACACTGCTCCCCTTTGTGTTGTATAGCACTGTTCCAAGGCTTGTGAGACATGAACGGGATTTAGACCTTTTTGCCAAGGTGGGGGTTCCATGCAAAGAGGTGAGTGCTGGGGGGGCTGCTCCACAATGGCGCAGGTGGCTTCCCAGTCACATGGCCTCTGCACTTCCCCCGAGCCACTGGTTCTCACACACACACACAGACACACACATGCTGCCTCTGGTCCCTGGTTCCAGCTGAGCACTCGAGAACAGGTGGAGGTGGACGGATTCAGACGAGGACAAACCCAAATCTTTGCTCGACACACTTTGTTTGCGCCACAGAGAACATTTTACAGACGAGCGTCAATGGGAAGCGCAGCCAAGGCGGCTGGCGGGAGGAAATGGGCGGCGAGCGGGTGGCCGGCTCTCGCAGGGCTGCTGCTTTAACCTTCGCCACGGGGCGAGAGCACAAAGGAGAAGAAAGGACCGGAATCGGGCGACGGGGTGGCCTTGGCGCTGCCGCCGGCTCGGTTGCCATAGCGCTGCAACCCGGAGCGTCCTGGCCTCACGCTGCCTTTGTGCGACACTCCGGGACGCCATGCCGTAAGCTGTTTCCTGTGAGCAGCGCTCTGTTTATTTACTGGTGGGACGGCGTGGGGGGGCCTGCCAGCAAACCTGGAAACGTCTGCTCACACACAGCATCATCATCATGGGTGGGCCACACTTCACTAACTGCTTCGGTTAAGTGAAGCCACGAACGAGACGACTGACAGCGGTTCTGCCACCGAACTAGTTACTCCAACCACAACCACTTGCTACATGTAACCGGTAAGACGCGTGTCCTTGGTTTCAAGACGAAGGGGGTTCGACATCTGTTTCTTGACTGTGGGAGAACCTTTTCACCCATCTTTCCCAGACTGCTACACTGCTCCCCTTCTGGCTGATCTGCGGTCCCACACAAAAGCTGAAAGTCCCGAGGTTCTCAGTTTTCGCTCTGATGTGGCAGAATTAGCTCCCTCTCTCCCTCAAAGCTGCTGAATCCCTTTCGACATTTAAGAAGTTTCTCCAAAGCTATATCTCTTGGGTTTAATAATACTCAGCCCATGTAAGGACATGTTTTCAGACTGGTGATGTGAATTAAAATTCCAAGGATGAGAAGGGAGTGTTTAAGAAAGTGCCCCTCTATGTATTTGAGTGAAATACTCAAGTAGTGTTTGACCTGCCGAAACGTTCCCCCCTCCTCGGCCCCTGGCTTCCTACAGCTGTCCGCATCAAATGCAACACTCTTCATTAAGGCTTTTTGATATCGATAACACACCTGATCACTCACTATGCTCCTCCACCTCTGCCTGTTTGGTGCTCCTACGCACAAAACATCCAACGGTAAAAGCACAAAGGTTCTCGGTTCTCGCCCAAATGTAGTGGAACGACCTCCCTCTCTCACTCAGAACTGCTGAATCTCTCTCAAAATTCAAGAAAGGTTTCAACATATCTCATTTCTCTCTGGATCTCCTGTCCACTTAATAAAATTGCATCACATGTGACATTATGGGAATGGACAGAGTGACGGGTACACACACACACACACACACACGTACATACGCACACAAACTAAGCACTTTTTGCTCTTGCCCAGACATGGACACAGCCCTTCATTTACGCGCTACAGACATATCAACCTATTGAAAATGAATCCACTTGCACTTCCCCAGAGGTTCACTAAAATTTGGCATATACCCCATGATGTGGATCCGGGTCTGACTCCCCGCTGTGGCGCACTAACCATCTGTAGTGCGGAGGCCCATATTCCCCCAAGGAACTGTCCCAGCCTCCTCTGGGAGGGCGAGATGGATGAGCTTCTCTCTCTCTGCCGCGATACTCAGTGTGACACCTCCGATAATTCGGGCGACAGGTAAAACCCAGCAAACGGCGCTCCCTTCCAAGGCTGCTTTGCCTGAGGGGTGTGAAGAAGGTGTGTGTCGCTAGCGGTCTCTCCCTATCAGGTTCCGTTTTGTGCTTCCAAAACGAGATATCACACCCGGGTAATTGGCCACGACTAAACATGTGGAAAAAGGGATCGAAAAATTCATCCTTCTTGTTTCCATGAGAACATTGCGGAAAAATCGATTCCGGACCCTGTGTGTTATCTCCCAACATGGAGCTGAACGCCGATTTCCGCTAATATAGTCACCGCGTTTCATCCCCTCTTGACACAAACTCAGGTCTTAAAACTTGGAACAAATGGGCATTAATCTGCAGAAGGGCAGCGTTTAATCTCATTTTATACTTTTCTTGTAAAAACTCGCCGTTCCTTTTCATCACAAAAAAAAACCTGTACCGAGGAACACACACCAACACATGGGTTTTATTAATCACAGTTATTACAAATCTCAAATATTTTATTAATCACAAAATCACAAAAATTATTTATTAATCAGAAAATTTATTGATGACAAATTATTACAGAATGAATAAATGTAAATCAATTGTAAAATCCCTGCAAAACAAAGTCCCTTCACTCAATAAATCAAGTAATTAACTTATAATCACCCAATTTATCAATTAAATTACACTATTAGGAGTGCATTAAATTTTGTGTTTGCTTTTAAAGGCTGTCCAACAAATTTATTTTGTTTTTTTTTATGATTCCCTATGACAAATATCTGCAAAGTGCATATACTGGTGTCTGTGGGGGGGAATCATGCATTGCACTGTAATTGTGTTATGCAGACTGCATTAACAGGACTGCATTAATTTGAACTGAAATAAAATCAGAACCACAGCCCAAAATTAGAAATAATAATTAACTATTATTTGACACAATGTTAAATCTGTACACTAAGCTACTTGCACTGATCTATCCATTTATATACCAGGGTAATTTTTACTGTATCAGCTCAGAATAAGTTCCTTGGTCAAGGGAACTACAGCAGCAGCGATGTTCAAACCGAAAGGTGCCGGACTGCGAGATGACGGCTGAAACCACTCTGCTACCCACTGCCTCCATTACATTATTGAATAATTAATAATTAC
Organism: Scleropages formosus; assembly: GCF_900964775.1. Classification (NCBI taxonomy): domain Eukaryota; kingdom Metazoa; phylum Chordata; class Actinopteri; order Osteoglossiformes; family Osteoglossidae; genus Scleropages; species Scleropages formosus. Next base: position 30,599,020 of record NC_041814.1, on the reverse strand, counting down.
TTTATTGTAGTAATTATGTGGGTAGTAAGTCACTTCACCTGGGGTTTCACATGTAAATGAGAGGTCATTAAAAACTTGCCTGCTGGACTGTTTCTCTCCAAGACTCCTAGTTTATCACCACCACTACAAAAAATGCCGAACACACATACACAAAAAATATTTCTGAACGTTATTTCATACGAAAACAAGCACTACAGATATTTACTGCATGTGGTTTTATTTTAAATATATATGCCAGAATATCTGCTTTGTTGACAATGTAGTAATGCTTTATACATCCCATATATACGAGCGTACACTGAGGCACACATTTTAAAAACAACCCCACAGCATGATGCTGCCGCCGCCATGCTTGATAGTATGGACATTGAATAACATGCAAAACGTACTTTTTTCTGCATATTCTAATGAGATAAATGTGAGCTGGCAGGAGAGTGCTGAGTGTGGCCATGGAAAACATAACCTGTCAACCCCAGGGAGTGGAGGATGGGTGGGACTGAGGGGGGCTTCTCTGTGCTGACACATCCCCGCATGGGGCCAGGAGGGGACGTCTCAGGACGAGTCAAAACTAGCTCCACCAAACCCATTCCCCTGGCACCGCTAAGAAGATTCAGTTGATGCTGTATGGACGATTTGGTTCGGCCACAAAGCCCTAAACGGATTTGCATTTATTCATTGTTATGGATAATGAATTTATTTAGTTAAATGATTAAATTAAAAGGGAGGGGGCGCGGTGGCGCAGTGGGTTGGACCAGGTCCTGCTCTCCGGTGGGTCTGGGGTTCGAGTCCCGCTTGGGGTGCCTTGCGGCGGACTGGCGTCCCGTCCTGGGTGTGTCCTCTGGCCTTACGCCCTGTGTTGCCGGGTAGGCTCCAGTTCCCGGCGACCCCGTATGGGACAAGCGGTTCTGAAAATGTGTGTGTGTGTGTGTGTGTGTGTGATTAAATTAAAATGTAAATGCAATGCAAAATGCAGACAAATCAGTCACTCTCTTTGGACTGACTAATAGGAAATAACTGCCTGTCTAAGGCCTAACTGGCTTTAGTGCATTCTAACAAAAAAGTGATGATAATAATAATAATAATAAATAGTATCAGACAGTAGTCCAGGTTGTGCTGGCTAACATGGGGATGCCCTCAGCAGTGTCGGGATCCACCTCTAGGCCAGCACCTGGACCATGTCTGCCACCCCCCATCCTCACCATTCAGGTCAGATTAATCACAGTGGGTCTCATCCAACTCAAGCTGTTACCACAGCATGACACACATCATTTTCACATTTTATTCACTTAGCGGGAGCTTTTATCCCAAGTCGGTGGCAGGGCCACTGTGGCAAAATGCACAGATCTGGGCAAATTAAAGCATAAAGCAGGAACAGTCTATAAGTGTGCGCATTGAAGAAAGCATGAAGGGAACAAATGGGAGTAGAACTCACGCACACACAGGCCGAAGCTACTTGTCTCAAGTGGGGTCACAGCAAGCCAGAGCCTAACCCAGCAACACAGGGCGTAAGGCTGGAGGGGGAGGCAACACACCCAGGACGAGACACCAGCCTGCCACAAGGCACAGCAGCGGTGCTCGAACCCCAGACCCACCAGAGAGCAGGACCTGGACAAAGCTGCTGCACCACTGCACCACTGCACCACCACGCCCCCCCACTATAGGTCAAAAACCTTGGATTGCCATCTCATACAGAAAAAAAGCCACAATGACACTAACGTTTCTCTGGTGACCACTTGACCAGACTGACCACAAAGCCAAACAACGCTGTACTCTCATTGCTTCTTTGACTTGACTTTGATTTCTTAAGAAATGACAATACGTCTTATTTTAAGATGCTGCAATGTAAACGAGTACGAGCACTTTCTTGTTAACTGTCCCACCCTAGGACCTTCACGTTTCTGCACTCTTTTGACGGCTGTGTTACTGTATTGACTTTGTCTTGTGTAAGAAGTGGTTTTCACACAGCTCTGTTTGAAAGGTCAATATCAGAAACCCGGGGGGACTGAGGTGCCCTCGTTTTCGTTGTGTCCCATTAAAGTTGCTTAGATTACAGTCGTTTATGAAAACAACACTCGCCCCCCGGAGTTTTCCACACAGCACTTCTCACCTGTTACAGCCAAGTAATGTTATTTTCTGTAATATTATAATTTAATAGAATTAACTGAGTGGTAGGACACCACAAAGACCTGCAGAGCATGTGGCGTTCGTAGTGTAAAATTTCCTATGAGCTACTTTTTCTTACATCTGCTGGTCTTGACCAAGGAACACAGTTTTGAAAGGGTTAACCTGTTAACAAAGGATGTGGAAACCTTAACAAATACTGGACCTGACAACTGGTAAATGACTTTAGGTCCTGGTGGAAAAGAAATAGAAAAAGTAGACAAGTTCAGCCAATTTGGATCAATTGTCAATGAATGAAATTGAAGGATAAACTGACTTGGACAAACAAGATCTTCAAGCGCAGAGATGTATCTTTAAACAACACAGATTCATTTCGGTGAAACCGTGGCATCTTCAGTCACATCATATGAGTGCGAAACCTGGACAGTGAAAGAACAAGATAGGGAGAAAACTGATGCCTTTCAACGATGGTGTTGGCAAAGAATACTGTGTATACCGAAGACCGTCTGAAAAGGCTGCTGGAGGTGATCAAACCTGTTTTCTCTGGAAGCTCAAATGACAAGGCTGAGATTTTCATATTTTGGACACATCATGCAAAGAGAAAGTTCAGTAGAAAGACATCATCCCTGGCAAGGTCAACGGAGAACAGGAAGACAGGTAACGTGTTAGATTGATACACCAACCACAGCTATGGGTGCACCGTCATCGGTAATTTACCATCGGACCGAAGGCCGAGAACAGTTCAGACCAGCTATCCGCATGGTCGCCACCAGTCGACATCACCGCAACAGCCCTTAACAAACACTATTCCTCCTTATAAATTCTGCAAAAATGTCCCTTGCGTACGTCCGAGTAAATCACAGGATCAACATGCACCCGCGATTATTCAAATATCAGTTTTTTTAACAGGGTTAACTCCGGAGCGTGGTCGATCTCCCTCGTTTGCTCGCTGCCGAGGCAGCCTTCAGACTTCGTCCTCGCTGCTCAACACGGTCACTGTGTGTGTTTGTGCGAACGTGTCCTTTCATTATCCACTCTGAATCTGAACGTAGACAGAGACGGGGGTGGGGACAGAGGAAGGAGGTACATGGGTACTGGACCGTCACGTTCCTGCCGGGCCTCGTGTTATACGGCCAGTTCCACCTGACAACTGTGATTATAATCAAGTCCGTTGCCAGGAGAAATACTGGACGACAGCGGGACTGAGAAAAAGCATCAACCTGGACCTTATATGATCCCGCAGCCCCGTATTCCCTCGCATTGCTCAAGAATCGATGGATCGACGCAGTCTTTCATCCAGATGGACTCACGGGTTTCTGGTGTCGGTTCCACCTAAAGTCTAACCGTACGTCAACGGGAAAGTGAGACGGGCCCCGAATTTCCCTCTCGGTTTATCACTGCAGTCAATCACGGACGGAGAAAGACTATTTCACCTCCAGTTCTCCAGCACAGCCTACAACTCATTTTGCCCGCCATCCAGCAGCACTGAAGACTTCTGGAAAATTCCAGATTCTCCCCCGGGCCTCCTGTTTTTAAGTTAGACACATTTTAAGTGCAGATGTATTTTATTTTGAAAGATAAATAAACATATTCAAAACAGAGCAGTCATAAAAATTTAATTAGAAACAATCTACCACGACCCATCATAGCCATTTCTTGTCACAGTTTGGACAGCTGAACTGCAAACGGGTTTTGATTAAATATGCATGCTGTTTGCACCAGCACAGTGTCATACACAGAAAACTAAGTCTGAAAAATCCCACTGAAAACCAAACACACGCAGTTCAACCCAAGGAAACGGTACTAACTGTCTGATCAGCAAACGGCGAACTGTGCGGCGTTTAGGTTTCTCGTCTTTCTTTAAAAAAATCACACATTTTAACAGTTCAATAGCTCACGCTCACCTACTTCTGTAAAGCCGCGTGTCGCACATTGATGAAGTGAACTTCGTCTTTGGCATTTAACGATGACGCAAATTGATATGATTATGACCTGTGCTTCCAGGATGGACTCTGAACCACCATCGGCCTGCACTGGACAAATGGTTATTGATTATGGATAGTCAGAATCAGAATTTGATTTATTTGGCCAAGTATGCACACACATACAGGGAATTTGGCTTCGGTTCCCAGTGGCTCATAGCGTAGAGTGGACAAAAAAAAAAAAAAGCACAACATACATACAGTATACACATATAAACGTAAATACACACATAAACACACACGCACACATACACACACATTGGCTGAAGCCGCTTGTCCCGAGCAGTGTCGCAGCAAGCCGGAGCCTAACCCGGCAACACAGGGCGTAAGGCTGGAGGGGGAGGGGACACACCCAGGGCGGGATAAACACATACAATAAGTGCGAAGATGCATTGACAGTGCCGGAAAACAAGAGAAAATAACGAGGGATGGAATAAATACTGAGGAGGAATCAATAAATAATGAGGGAGAAATGGGAAACGGATTATTTTATGGATGATTATTAATTACTATTTGTTGACTCCTTTCTTGCAATGTTCAGTTTATACAGTAAGCTACTTGCAACTATTTACACCCAGGTATTTTTACTGTGTCAGTTCAGGTTAAAAAGCATGACGAAGGGCACGACTGCAGGAGGTGGGATTAGACCCTGGATCTTTCAAGCGCAAAGCAACAGCGCTAACCATTACACCACCTGCTGCTCCAGGAGAGAGGGAAGGAAATGTGAGGCAGTACATCGGGAATGCGCATCGACACTCCTGGAGGCCCCATGGCGAGCAATGGTTCCCCTTCAGTCTCACTTCCCAGATTCTCATTTGAAAAAAAGTCATGTCACCTCAACTCTTATTTAATGTGGTAACCAGGGCTGGAATGAATCATGTCCCATAAAAATGACAGGACTTTCAGTTCCATTTTTCAGAACCATACAATACAACAGTATAGCACAGTGTAATACAATAAAGATACAATAGAGAGTAACAGCAGTAATTGTCAGTATACTATCACTATTATTATCATATCAGTACTGACATGCGTCGCTTAACGATGGGGATACGTTCCGAGAAATGTGTCGTTGGACCATTTCGTTGTTGTTCGAACATCATAAAGTGTACTCATACACACCTAGATGGTATAGAGGCTCAATGCAGTCAAGCGACATGGTAAACCTGAGGTTTATGATGCTGCTGCCTGCGTAACACAGCATATTGTTCTACAGTAAACTTTTTTTTAATCAGTAGAAAGAGTACACTGTATAATAAAAAGTACAGTATAGTAAATACATAAACCAGTAACATAGGTGTTTATTTTCATTATACTGTACTCTTAGGATAAGCCAGCAGGCAACTGAGGAGATGAAAATTTAAAAAACCCACTGTGAAGAAGGGGACAAAAATAAACCTCTGGGGGTCCAAGTACCAGTGGGTGCCCCCCCCCCCCTCCCCGGCATACTACTGTACAGAGAACCTGTGTGGATGTAGGCACCAGTGCTGGAGAAGCACGAGGTTTTAGATGGGTCATAAACAAAAGGAGATGGACAATTACATCTCTGCATTCATAGGAACGCCTTGGCAGTGCTATATTTGTAAGAGGGGCAAAGCCGTTTGAAGCAGAGCTCAATTGATTTGACTGTATTGTGCTAAATTGAATTGACTTTATTGAGTTCAATTGACTGCACTGAATTCAGCGGGACTGACTGTAGGTGGCCTTGGGGGGGGTAGAGCTGAACGAGTTGTGGTTGAGGAGAGAGATCAAGACGGGGAGGGGAAATCAGACGTGACACCGGGAGACGACAATGTGGATCAAGGAATGAAAGACAGGCAACCTTTTGTGGAGCAGGTGGGGAGGGGTATTGATCCAGCATCTTCTCTTATCTTCGCCTTGCAGTGGAGGAGGGGTAAGGTTGGTAACACACACACACACACACACACACACACACACACACACACACACACACACACACACACACACACACACACACACACACACACACACACACACACACACACACACACACACACACACACACACACACACACACACACACACACACACACACACACACACACACACAGCTTCACGGGCCGCAGGTGGTGAGACGGTTTAGGAAGCGGATCAAATCCTGGGGAAGTGCTGCTGTGCCTTTCGTTGACACGAAACACTCCGCGTTCGAACCTCTGCTCCGTAATCCAGTCATATTTAACGGGCAAACTGTGTGATGGGTAATATTATTTGCCGAGCAAATCAGAAATTAATGAAGTGAAAGGGAGACAGACAGCTCGCGCACGCCAAGCAAAATCACACAGCGAACATGCACACGCACACACACAACGTGCTCGTTTGTGTTTGTGTGTGCGCGCGCGCTCTCCCACGGGCACGGCGCTATTTCACCGGCGCCTTTCAGCCACGCCCATCGATTTTGTGCCATCCGTAATGGTCTGATTCACGCAGCCCGCTCACTGCATGCAAACGGGCTCGGCAGGCCGTTTGGAGTGTGATTTAACACACCTGCGCTAACCTGGCCCATTCCCCGCCGGGAGCATTGAACCCCCGGCGGCCACTCGTGCCTTTCTTTTCTTCTCTCCTTCCTTCTTTTTCCGCAGCCAGACACGCAACAGGCAGCACAGCGGTTAAGGACACCGGCTGGCGCCCTGCAGGTGCTACGTTGAGCCCTGGGAGGGACCTGGTTGTTGTAGCTTTGAGGAAAATGCAAGCTGACTGGGAAAAGCAGCTAGTCAATAAAAACAACATTAGAAATAAATAAATAAGTAGAAATAATAATAATAATACCAGTAAATTAAGCGTTGCATTGTATTCCAGTGTCCAGCAATACTACGGTCCACAGGCTTTAATAGAGGACTGCAACGCTGCACTTGAGTTCATATCCCCGACATTATTCATCTTCGCTCGTATTTAGTACGCGCAAGTACAGTAAGTGTCAGAAATTAAATGGGAGGTGATCAGTGCAGATGTGGTGCAGCACTACTTTGATGCAGGGCTTCCGGAACATACTAAATGCTCAGGTCACAGGCGAACAGCCTCCCGTCTCAGGCCTAACGGAGTTCCACCTGTAGGACAAATCTTTGGACGTCCCCTCTGTCCCAGTGGGTCTCTGGAACCCATCAGGTCGCCGGAGCTCTGTCTCGGAAGGTCACCAGAGAGCTGTGACACACACGGAAACGATCAATAAAGCACTATTCATATGATAATAACTGAACTAGACCCGGGTCACGATAAGATGCACGGGCGCCCGCAGGAAAGTGATCCAAATGGCTTTGAGCACAGACCGAAATCTTCATCATGGATCCATTAGGACAGATCCGCGATTTTACTGGAAAACATTCCGACACCAGAAAATATGCTTAAAGGGCAATTAGAACAGCTTGTGTAAATATTTTAAGGGCTGTCAAATGTCAAGGTATTAAGAGCTTCGGAAGAAAACTCCTACAGCAGATGGAAAAAAGACATTTATACCGCTATTAAAGCCATATAAAATCATCTACCGGGGTGCATAAAATTAACATAAAATTGTGCAACGCAGACGTGACCGCTCCGTTTCATGCCCACCTATCCGGAAAAGCTCTCGGTGGGAATGGAGCATCAAGCGGCGTACCGTGCGGAAGGTCATAGGCTCTTCACTGCAGCTCAGGTCCCTGTTCAGCTGTGATTGGTCCACTGAGACAGGGAACCAATCAGCAGTGTTCTGCTGAGAAGCAATTGAGCTTTGTGATTGGTTGACTTTGACTGACCGATCAACAGCGCTCAGCTAAAAAATGGACATGTTTGCGCTCTATGATTGGTTGACTCAGACCAGGAACCAATTAGCACTGTTCGCATGAGAAAGGTACCGATAGATACAATTTGAGCACTGTGATTGGTAACTGTAACTGACCAATCAACAGTGCTCACATGAGAAGTGGACATGTTTGAGCTCTGTGATTGGTTGACTTGGACTTGAAACCAATCCAAAAATTTCTGCTTTGCCACTGATTGAATACAATTAACCAAAAACACGGTTCTGCCGAAACAGACATCTCTGAGCTCTGACAGGTCGACTGAGACTGGGAACCAATCAGCACCGTTCTACTGAGAAAAGGAAGAATTTGAGCTCTGCCATTAGCTGACTGTGAAGAACCAATCAACAGTGCTCTGCAGTAAAAGGGGCGAATTTGACCTCTGCTGCAGGTTAATTGGGACGGACCAATCAACGCCGAGTCACCGAGCGAGGAACTAATTAGTGAGGTCACCTCAGCTGTCTGCTGCCTTGCGGCTTTGTTGCCCCGTCAGGTGCTTGCGAGTTGCTGGTTGCCAATAGCAACAGCTACGTTGCCCCTCCAATGGACACTCAGCCCACTTGCACTGTGAGCCCTGATTGGCTGTTACAGGGTCACATACCAGAGGAGCACATGTGCTGGACGGAGAGCCGCTGTAGGACCAGCAGAGCAGTAACGGAGCATAACACGTGTAACAAGAAAAAAATCAGTTAAAAAAAAGAAACAACACAGGACGAAGAGCAATAAGAACAATCAAACGGTATCCTATCATGTGAAAATTATGCTGCTGTTTTTGACCCAGGGAGGCGTCACTCTCCCCCACACTGGTGTTTGGTCGCCTAGCAACCCCTGGCACTCCATCAGCCCAGCTTGGGCTGCATCTCTGGGAATTTTCATAAGTGGAGAGCCATCACAGAGCCTTCACCGTGCTGTCACAACCACAGGGAGGGGGGCGCCACCGCAGCGTGGTAACACACACTGATCGGTGTGCAGTAATATGCACACACACACACACACACTGCAGATCACAGTCACATGGAGCACAGAAAGCACATCAACACTGACACGGGCTGACCAACAAAGCACTGTAAAGGATCTTCTCACTATGCCCTTTGTTCCACAGCATTTCAACACACACACACCATCAGGGACCAAAGCAAGCAGACAGGGGGAAGCTTCAACACAACTGCGAGCGCATCATGCAGCGACAATGGACTTGAGCACCAACAAAAGCCGTCCGGATCCAAGAACAGTCTCTTGACTTGAAACTAGAGGCGGAGAACCCTGTGAGTGTGTATCGTCACACATCGCTGCATTAACCCTGTCCGTCTGTCCGTCCATCCCCCCAACTCATTGTCCAGTGGCCAGAGGCCCAGGGGCAGCGCAGTGTGGTGACAGTGAAGTTACCCGCAGGGAGCCTACGTCGTGTCCCGAGCCCACCGATGTGCGTGTCGCCTCCCCAATAGTGTCACATGCTCCGACTCATGTCCCCGGGGGCCCATCTGGTGCCGCCACCACATTAGCGCTCTTTCCCTATTGATTGGCCCAGTTGCAGCGAGTGAAAAGCCGCACGTGACCGACGCGTGTCAAACGGGGCCTCTGTCCCGCGACTCCCGAAACAGGGGGCCTGATACCCAACTGGACAGACAGCTTCCTGTCGTCACTCATCCGTCTCTAACTCTTCTCTAGAAGGCCACTTAGAAAGCTACCTGAACAACTTTACGGCACTTTGCCCAACTGTACAGCAGGATATTCTAATGGTTTCGGTCCAGGGTAAACACCAGATCAGGGGTTCTACAGCAGGAAGGGGATTTCAACCCTACACTTTCAGACTGCAAGAAGACAACTATAACTGCTATACCACCTGCATCCTGATTACCACTGTCTGAGAACAACTGGGCGGCACAGTGGCACAGCGAGTAGCGATGCTGTCTCACGGCACCTGGGTGGTGCGAGAGGATGCGGTTTTCTCTGTGTCTGCGTGGGTTTCCTCCAGGTGCTCTGGTTTCCTCCCACAGTGCAAAGACATGCTGTTCAGGTTCCCCCCCAGTGTGTGAGTGACAGAGAGAGTGTGTGTTCCACTGATGTGTGGATGAGTGACCCATTGTAAGTAGTGTATCTAACAGTGTATGTCACCTTGGTGAATAAGGTATGTGGGCTAGTAACACTACATAGAGTTCATTGGAAGCTGCTTTGGAGAAAAGCGTCTGCTAAATAAATAAATGTAAAATGTAATAACTGTAGTTGGGGGTGCGGTGGCGCAGTGGTGCAGTGGGTTGGACCACGGTCCTGCTCTCCGGTGGGTCTGGGGTTTGAGTCCTGCTTGGGGTGCCTTGCGGTGGACTGGCGTCCCGTCCTGGGCATGTCCCCTTTGCCCTGTGTTACCAGGTAGGCTCTGGTTCTCTGTGACCCCTTATTGGAATGAGTGGTTCTGAAAGTGTGTGTGTGTGTGTGTGTGTGTGTGTGTGTGTGTGTGTGTGTGTGTGTGTGTGTAATAACTGTCTACAAATCACACACTACTGTGTAGATGGCTTTGGAGAAAGCTGGGGACAAATAACCATGACAGCAGTGAATTTCTGAGGACATTGGCTCAAAACAGTTTGCTTGGTTGACAGTTCTTCTTAAGAGCTGAGAACTTCTTTGGTCCAAAGCCTGCTTTCTTAACTACTTTCTGATTTCGGCTTTGAGTTGGGTTTAGGGCTTGTCTGACAGAAGGGACCAGTGGAACGTGTGACACGTGGCAAACAGGAGACATGGGGGTGGTGGACCATTGGCCATCTTGAGCTTGGCCTGGCCCTCACAAGACACCAATGAAGTAATCAATGTTCTCCAAATCCATCCATTTTACCATCACCAACCCACAGCTGTGCTCCTCACTGCTACCACTACCACCTGTTCCTCGGCCGTCAACACCATCAAGAATGGGACACGCCTCCTTGTCCTATCAATCTTTTCCGTGTAGAGGTCCCTAGGTCACCTCATTGAGATGCAGAGTACCTTACACCCCCACCATATTGCCACACACACACATACACACACACACACACACACACACACACACACACACACACAGAGTTGATGAAGGTCCAGCGCTTTCCATCATCATGCCAGAATCCATGAAAAGACCTTCACTTAAGAACACCGTTCAGTCATCTGAAGGCACTTAGATGAGGAGATCATGAAAGATTGGCCATGACGGCGTATTGACTGCGGAGCTGGTGCACCAGAAGGGCAACTCTTCTGACTCAAAGAAGGTTCTGCTCCCTCGCTGTCAAGCTTGATTAAAAAAATAAAGAAGAGAAGTCCTTTGTGACAATGTTCAAGCCATGAGCAGCACGAGAGAAAGTGCCATAACAGGAAGGGTTCAAAGAGAACTTGGCTTTCAGAAGATGTTCACAAGCTTCCCGGACAGCAAGGGCCATATTCACAAGATTCCTCTGAAAGCATATTCAGAGTGCAGGTCACGTTAACGTCATTCTTCATTTTTAAAGCAAAAATCAAGATTGCTTTAGATCAACACCGCCCAACCGCAGTCCTTGGAGGCCATGGTGCTGCAGGTCTTGGAACAACCTTTCCACTGACAGCTGCTCTACTAGATGAAGTGTCTTAGAGCCCAGATAATGACTTCTGTCAAGCAACGAACATCAGAGCGAGCAGAAACCCCAGCAATCGACTTCAGCAACGGTTTCAGCTGGTTTACCTCAGGGTACTTCAAGGTACACTGGTGACTGGAAAGGGCAGTCCTACCATGTGAACATCCACAATGAACAACAGGGCCATAGACCAATGGGTGGGTCAAGAAGTATCTTTATTAGCTGAATTATTTTCCTTTCATAACCACACACATTCATTTTAATAGGGTTAGAAATAGGATTAGGGTCAGGGTCAAGGTCAGGATTGGGATTAGAGCTAGGGTTACAGTTAGCTTTTTCTTGCACGACTGTGTGCAAGTGGTCGGGTGTCACAGGAAAGACTGTTCTGTGAGACAACAGGGAAAACTCAGCGAAAGGGATGCGTGGAGCTCCAGCGCTGTCGTCTCCGTTTCAGATATTTTCTGAAAGGAGCTCAGGTTGACATTACGCCGGTGGAAAAGCCCTCCTAGACCACCGTGGGAAAACAGAGGAGCACGGCAGGTAGCTCAATCATTCTCAACGAGTTTACGGCTACCGTGCAGCTCTCGTGTAGAAGCCCTGTGAAAATGATAAAGGTAAATCGAGATACCAGTCAGGGGGGCTGAGTGTTCCTCTCAGTTCTCCAGCTCCCTCCACAGGAGCGTCAGTGGTGTAGAACATCATGCAGGTATAGCTGGGTGATCAAAACCGAGTCGGACTCGTTAACCATGATCTACTAGGTGTCGGTTGTCAAGGCAACTTACAACTTAGAGTAACTTTACTTTAACAATTCAAGGTAAGCACCTTGACCAAGAGCGCTGCAGCAGGAGCGAGATTCGAACCCGGGTCCTTCAATTGAAAGATGCCTCTAAACACTACGCCACCTGCTGGCCCTGTCTTTAAGCCACGTTTACAGAGCAGCAGAGAATGTGTTAGGTTTGGAAACCAGTTGCCACCTGAAGGTTACTGGTTTGAGTCTTTCCAAAGATAATGAAGTGGAATTTCTCCAGGAAAAGCAGCATCTATTTATAGATGTGAAATTTTAGCAGCTTTAGAATAATGTTGACAAAGGGGAGACGAGCTTCTGCGATGTGGTCGCATGTGCTCATGGGGGACTCTTACGCCGCACATCCATAGAACAGAAACCTGCACTGGATCACGAAGCTCAGCCGCATTTCAACAAGGCCGAAGCGGGAGTAGACATTACTACTGGGACGAGAAGTTAACTGTCCTCAGTGACACTCGGAGCTGCGGAGTTGAGGATGAGTTTCCGGGCAGAGAGCGGCGACCCAAACTCGGCGCTGGGGCGGGCGGAACAAAGAGCTCAGTGTGTCACCGCACGGTCACCAGCACTGCTGCCGGAGGAGCTCATCCAGCACTGTAAATGAGGGGGTGTCCTCAGACAGGTGTCCCCCCCACCCTGCACCAGCACATCATCAGGACATGAGAGGAGGGGGTTTGGCTCAGTGCCCCCATCCCCCACCAAAGAGGAGAAACACTTTTACACACTAATCCTATTAGTAAACTGTCTCCCTCTCCCTGAAGTCGCCTCCTATGAACACACACAGACACACGCACGCGCACGCACACACACACCAAAGCAGTGAAGCAGTGTGATATTTCAGCCTCATATTTTTTGACACATTTTACCTGCCTTTTTGAGGGAAAAGGGAGTTTCTGATTTAATAGGGGTCGTCGGAACGCTTTTCCTTAAATACTCCTCGTGCCTGCGGATCGACGAGGGACGGGTGGGCGCGCGCAGACTCTCACTCCGGAACCCGGCGCTCCGATCGATACGAGTCGCGCGCACGGCAGAGGCGGGTTGGGTTCGGGGGGGGGCAGCACCGAGCGAAACTGTACTTAACAGCGTAATGGGGACTCGATGGGACAGTGAGAGAGAAACGACAGGTGCAGCGGGGTCGCGCGCGCGCGCGCGTGCGTCCATGACTGTCGAGAGAAGAAGCGCGCGCACACAGCCTTCGCCAAAATCATCTGACAGCGAGTCCTTGACGCGAACGACTCTGGGGCCCCTCCCCGCTGTGGGGGGCCGGGATTAGTGACCACGCCCTCAGAGACCCCCCCCCCCCCCCCCCCCCGCTGCCGCCATCACGTGCAATGACAGGGTGTGTGTGCGCTAAATGTTGTACAACGGACGCACCGCGTACATCCATTTCGCCCCATCAGAAACGGCCACTCTGGAGTCCGCGATGCTCCGGGACGTGGAGAATGTTCTAGAAAGTACACAGAGTAACGCTTGGCTCTGGGCAGCGGGCCGCCGGACCTCTTGATCTTCTCCACTGCTCTGGATCGCGCGGCTCCGGTCCCCCCGACACGTGGTCCGAGTCGCAGTCGGGTTCCACTCGTGCTCCGCTCCACCGGTGATGACAGGCACGTGGAGATGCTCAGCATCAGCACCAGCATCACACCATCATGGACACCACCGCTGGACCGCTGCCACCACAGCACGAGCCCCATCTCCACCCACCAGAAAGTCAGTAATGAACTGAGTGCTGGTGAGACCCGAGGGCGTGACGCGCGCACCGATGACCGACCTCCACAGCAAATCACTCATCATCATCCTCCGTCCGTCACTCACAACCACAGCGCTGAGCCGCCGCCGCCACCGCCGCGATCGCGAGCGCACCGGACACTGCACGGCATCGTCCTCGCGCCACAGCCACAAGTAGAGGTGTGCGCGCTCCACGCCCGCTGCAGGCTCCGCACGAGCGCAGGTGTACGGGTGCATCTCGCCGTGAACGCGCCGGGGGGAGGGGATGCTGAAGCAGGACCGCCTCGAGAGCATGGAGCAGCGCGCGCCCCGTGCGCACCCTGGACTTGCAGTCCTCGTTTAAAATGATGCGCTGTTAAATACACACACGCGCACACACACACACACAGAAAGAGGGGTGGGAAAGACAAGAAGAAGCGCGGCGCGCGGCCTCACCTCTCAGCCATTTCTCCGCGTTCTTCACAGTCCCCGCGCGATGACAGCAGCGTCAGTAATTATATTATTATTTTTATTATTAGCATTAATAATTCCCAGAAGGGTCTCCATGGCTTCGCAGCGCGTCGCGTCTCCTCTGCCGAAGAGCGCGCACTGACACTGCCTCCTGAAGCGCGCGCGCGCTCACTCTACCGCGTCTCCGTCACCACCGACAACGTGACGTCACCCGGCCGCTCAGGGGCGAGCACGCAGGCAAGCCAGATCGGTTGCCATGGCAGCGCATGAAGCGATATGTCCATGTAAGAGATTCCAGGGGAAAGTGTGCGGGGTTGGAATTTAGGGTTTAGGGTTAGGGTGGCACAGCGCCTGGTGGTGCGAGAGGACCTGGGTTCGATCCCCACTCAGTCTGTGTGGAGTTTGCATGTTCTCCTTTGTGGGTTTCCTCCGGGTGCTCTGGTTTCCTCCCACAGTCCAAAGACACGCCGTTCAGATGGATTGGTGACTCGAAGTCACCCCTCGCGTGTGTGAGTGTTTCACTGAGGTAGTATGGCCGAGTGACTCGCTGTAAGCAGTGTATATAGCGGTGTAAGTCACCGTGCTGGTGTCCACTGGAAGTCGCTTTGCAGAAAAGTCACCGTTAAAAGTGTCTCCTAAATGAAGTGACGTCGTCGGAGAAAGCATGAGGATAGAGTTCGCTGTCGGCAGTCAAAAGAAACAAAGATACTCAAAGTTTAATCTTCACATCACTTCGCTCTAGTGGTACACTTCTCATCAGTCCTGGCTCGTCGACCACAATACAGTAATTCATTACGGACGCTATTAATTTGTTCTGAACTCCAGAGCGTCGTCTGACGGCTGGGAGGGCGAGGGGAAAGTGGGGAAAGAGCGCCGCCCAGTGGCCGAGCTGCGGGTAGTGACAGGATACACCGGACGGGGGGAAAGAGAAGAGAAGAGAAAAGAAAAGCAGGAGCGACTGGCCTCGCTTGAGTGACGCAGAAGTATATGGGGGAGGAGTGGGGGGGGGGCATGTTCGGCCCTGGGGGACCCCCCTCCTTGTCATACTTCGAGCCCATTGCGTTGCGTACAAATCACATCTCTGCCGATTTTTTTTTTTTTTTTTTTTTTTTTGCCCTTTCACTTTTTTCATGAAAAAAACTGGAACGTTAGAAGAGGCGGAACTCAAATGCGCCACCCGAGTTCCTGGGGTTCCGGTGTCGCAGTCGGACCGTTCCCCTCGAGCGCAGAGGTGGCCGCTCGCTCACCGGCGCTGTTTTCCCTTCGGCGCGCGGACGATGTTTCCCGCTCTGCGGCTGCGGCTGCGGCTGTGGTGGCGCGCGCCCGTCCACTGGGCTCGCGACAGCGCCGTGTACGCGCAGGGCCAGAGTCCCGAGGCGCGCGTCCGCGAATATTTCTACTACATCGACCACCAAGGACAGGTGACCCCCCCCCCCCCCCCCCCCCCAGCTGAGCAGTTCATTTAAAATTGATTCAGAGTTATTAAGAGCGACACGCCGCGCTGTACTGATGAGTAACTAAATGCCTTCGGTGTTGATTAATAACTACACTGTATATTCGGCTTCATTTTCCATGTACAGTAGCGCGCGGTGCTGCTCCTGGTACCATGATTGTGCTCAGGCAGTGTCCCAGTGAGCTTAAGTGACCATTGCTGACCTCTGACCTCAACCCACAGCTCTTCCTGGACGACACCAAGGTGAAGAACTTCATCACCTGCTTCAAAGGTCACTCACTGCGCCGCTCCACGCTACAAACACACACACACACACACACACACACACACACACTAGGGAAGGACACCTGCAACACACATCTTTGGACTGTGGGAGGAAACCAGAGCACCTGGAAGAAACCCACGTGAACACGGGGAGAGCGTGCAAACTGGATTGGAACCCACATTACACACCATAGTTACCCGCTGCCACCAGTAGTAATAATAATAATAATAATAATAACTAATGAGGTGATGGTGTGTCGCCCCGCAGACCAGCAGTTCCTGGCGTTCTTCTTCAGTCGCCTGCGGCCCAACGACAGCGGGCGCTACGAGGAGCACTTCCCCTTCGTGTCGCCCTGCGGGCGCGAGAGGAACTTCCTGCGCTGCGAGGACAGGCCGCTCGTCTTCACGCACCTGCTGCCGGGGCGGGGCCAAGGAGAGGGGGGCGGGGCCGAGCGCCTCTCCTTCTGCGGGGGCGGAGACGAGCTGTGCGTGCCCTTCCGGCCCGAGGCGCTCTTCGCGGACCCCGCGAGCGGGCGCCTCTACCACCCGTGTCCCGAGCGGGCGGGGGCCGTAGGGCTCCTGCGCTCCTCCCTCGCCTTCGAGCTCAGCGCGCGCTTTCACTACGAGCGGGGGCGGGGCCAGAGCCGCCAGCCCACCCACTTCCTGTGGGCGGGGCAGCGCCACCTGCTGACCAATGAGCTTGCCAGATACTTCCCCGGGGAAGAAGGTGGGGGTAGCTGAGTGGTGCTGCCTCAGCTTTTACTACATTTCGCTGTGCTTGGACCCAGAGAGCTGTTTACTTGTCCACGATTGGAATATTCCGGTAATTTTGCGTAATTAAATTTACTTTGTGGGCAGACAGACTAAAAGACCTTATAATATTTTAGTCATTATTTAGGGCATATTGCTTTTCCACCTTCTGGACATGATTTCTGGGCTGCGACAGTGTCCCTTGGCGTCATGTTTGAGATTTGAAGATTCAGCCCTCTCACTCACACACACACCACCCACTTCTGTACCCCACTTCGGATACAGAACTTATGTCCTACTGAGGACGGCGGTGTGGGCAATGTGGGGGTCTCGGGGGACGAACAGGTCAACAGAACTCCATGAGGACAGAGTGCCGCTCCTTCCTGAGGACGTGGACAGACGGGACAGGAAGGAGAGGGTGTGTCATGTGTAACACACACACAGTGTAACACGGAGAGAATATTTAAAATTAAAGGAACGAAAGTAACTCAGCTGTACTTTGGTTACTTCACAAGTCATGTCCCACTGATCCTGTCTCCTGCTAGGCCAGTGATGATGGCCTTTACCCTGGTACAGTCAGCTGGTGTCCCTTGTCGATAAGGCTGAGGAGGACGACAGCATGGGGACACTTTCTCTCGCTCTCTCTCTAAAAAAATCTCCCTCTCATCCCCACCTGGTGTCTTCCTGAAGCCCAGGTCCTCCACCAGAGCCCTTGGAGTTTGAGGGTTCTCTTCTGCGCAGTATCTTAGCTGTTCCTAGGACTGCACTCTTCTCGACAGAGACTTGAGATGTTGTTCCCGGAACCTGCCGGAGCCCCTCTCCCAGTTTGGGGGTCACATCCCCAGTGCTCCTATTACCACTGAGTCCAGCCTGGACTTCGCCTTCCGCACCCGTTCCAATTCGTCCTTCAGCCCTTGCTACTTCTCCATCTTCTCATGCTCCTTCGTTCTGGTATTCCTCTCACCTGGGATTCCACATCTATCGCAACTGCCCTCTTCTCCTCCTTGTCCACCACCACTATGACTGCTTGGTTGGTCAGAAACTGCTTGTCAGTCTGGAACTTGAAGTCCCACAGGACCTTAGTGCTGCTGTCCTCAACCACCTTTGGCGGTGTCTCCCATTTGGACTTGGGGGCTTACATCTACATTTACACATGTAGCAGACACTTTTCTCCAAAGCGACGTACATCTCGGAGAAAATACAGTGTGTTCATTACACGAGGAGAAAGACATAGTTGCAGATGTGGGATTCTTAAGTAAACTTAGTTTGTTTCTTTTCACTTTCTGTGCCAATGTTCTTCACGAGTAGGTGCACAAAACTCAGAATAGACGAATCCTGATCACCTTCATACATTGTTATTTTTTTAGAAGGTACACAAACATTCACGTACAGTGCCGGAGTATCGGCTGTGTAAAGGCTGATCTGGGGATGATCATGAAGTTACGGTACATGAACATTTACACCATAGGTGAGCTGGAGAGATCTTGGGAGATATGGGTCCGGAAAAGGTGAGTTTTCAGACCCTTCTTGAACGTAGACAGAGTTTCAGCAGTTCTGAGTGACGGGGGAAGGTCATCCCACCACAACGGAGCCAGAACCGAGAACCTCCGAGCTTTGCCTTTCGTGCGGGGGACCACCGAGCGAGCAGAAGTAGACGAGCGAAGGGGTCCGGTTGGAGTGTAGCGGTTCATCAAGCCTTCGGTCCATATTCTGCTCAGATGTTCCTCTAAACTCTTCCAGCCACTTGGTTCTGTGAACGCCGTTCCGGCTTGTATCTCACACCCTGCTACTATGTGCTGGACTTTCAGGGGCGTCTTTGCACAGCCTGCAGCTTCGCTCCTGTCTATACTGTACACAGTATATATAGGAGATTGAGAGAAGGAGATGGAGAAATACATATACAAATATATATATATACACACACACATCTTCAGAACCGCTTGTCCCATACGGGGTCACGGGGAACCGGAGCCTACCCGGAAACACAGGGCGTAAGGCCGGAGGGGGAGGGGACACACCCAGGACAGGACGCCAGTCCATCGCAAGGCACCCCAAGCGGGACTCGAACCCCAGACCCACCGGAGAGCAGGACTGTGGTCCAACCCACTGCGCCACCGCACCCCCTATATATATATATATATAATATTTTTTTCTATATATATAATTTATCTTTCTTTCCGTCTCCTTCTGTCACTTTTTCTCCTCTTTATATATTTTTTTCTGTCCTTCTCTCTATATTCATTAGGTTCCGCCCAGTCAGTGTCCTCCCAACCTCTCTATCCTGAAAGCGTCTCGAAGCTTCCGCGGGTGTACAGCACGTGCTTACCGTGGTGAAAGTGCACGCGCTGGCCATACGCGGCCGAAAGACCCATCTGTCCGTTCGCACTTGACTTGAACAGTTCTGTCTAACCTCCTCCCAGTACGAGCTGGGTTCGAGTCCTGGCGCTGGCGGAGGGGGAGCAATAAACTCAAAGTCCCAGAAATCTCAGCACGGACTTTCCGCAACAGCGCGCTCGCGAACATGGCAGCGCCGGAGCGCGCGGCGCGGGTTCGAGTGCCCGATCGAGTCCCGTCGCTGCTCACGGACCTGTACCAGTTCACCATGGCATACGGGTACTGGAGCGCGCGGCGGCACGAGGAGCCCGCCGCCTTCGAGCTCTTCTTCCGCTCGAACCCGTTCCAGGGGGGGTTCGCGCTCTTCTGCGGGCTGCGCGAGTGCACGCGCTTCCTGGGGGGGTTTCGCCTCTCCGAGGAAGGTGAGCGGCTCGCGGGGGCCAGAGAGAGAGAGATGTGGCGGGACCGAGCCTGTCACTTTTACTGCGTTTACGTGCTTTTACTGTATTTTTCTACTCAAGCAAGGTATTACAAATTTTGTTCTTCTTGTACTTCAGCGACGGTCTTGGGTTGTTTTCGGGAACTTTCCAATCGATTTACGTATAATAATCTACCTCGGGATGGAGGGGGGGGGTGGGCACTGGGCAGGACAAAGTGCGCGCGCGGTGCTCTACAGGTGTCTAAAACGTAGCCAAAGTTTTCACCTGGGAACTTTAGCTGGAAACGCAGCCCCTGCGCTGCCAAAAATCAATCTGCGCGCTGCTTGGTTGCCTGGCTGTGTGTCCAGTCACCAGTGCAGCCGGGTCACGGTGGTCTGGAGCCTATCTTATAATGATCTATCCCAGAAGCGGGGTGTGTGACTGCAGCGTATCTCCGTTTCCCTCTTCCGCCACACAGAGGTGCGGTACCTGCGCTCGGCGCTGCCCCCCGACACCCACCCGGACTTCTTCTCGTACCTGCGCCGGCTCGACTGCAGCGGGGTGACCGTGCGCGCCGTCCCCGAGGGAAGCGCTGCGTTCGCCAGGGTGGGTCCCTGTCTGGCTACTCCGCTCGCTGACGTCACACTGACTGACTGGGATGCTGCTGTAACAGTGGCCTCGACGATGCCATGGGATGGCCCGGGGTCTTCAGCGCTAAAATAGAGTTCCGCAGAGGGAAACGTGCTCGCTAGGGAGAGGGTGTTCGTGTAGGGTTTCGCCAGGTGACCCCGATCGATGGACTGCTGTGATTGGTTGATTGGTCGGCAGCGTTGGGGGTAGAGAATCACGACGACGGACGTGGAGACTTGGGTTCAAGAGCTCTTTACTGCATACAGATTTTTCGAGAATGTTAGCAGTCAACGTTGAATGAACGAGTCCTCAGAGTGTTTCATAGTACCCTCTTGTTGTGGGGGGGGGGGTGTATTTGTCTACACACACATACTGCGCCACCCCGTGGAGCACACCTGTAAAGAACACACCATGATATATACTCTCATCTCTCGTTATTTCCTCTCCAGATATGCGGTTTTTCACATGTCCACTCAGAGATCGTTAATGTCTATTATAATTAATTTTCGTCATTTTCGTATATCTGGTCTCGGATCTGGTTTGGTGCGATAAACCGAAACCAAGCGGCTCTGTGAGAGACCATGAGGTGCAATGCATTGTGGGAACTGTGTACCCACGCTCTCAGCTGGAGGCAGCCTTGTGCACTGCCGTCCTCTGTTTTGGACCCTTAATCATTTATTGAAATATGATGTACAATATTCATCTTGCTGCAGCCAGTCGGATAAATGAAGGCTGTAAATTTACTCTTTCAGTAATTTTTAAAAATTTATTTTAGATACAGTAGACCCTTCATGAACATGAAACTTAGGCTAAATTCCTGTTACCCTGCATACGCAGGAAATTTTACAAAAATAGCGAGTGTAAAATACCAACTATTTTCTGTATTTAAAAAATATGTTTAAAAAAAAAAAATTATTTTTTACACAGGCAGTTTGCCACTACAACCACCCAAGTGATTTAAAAAGGGTCGAAAGGGTAATAAAATTTAATATATGGAATAATTAATTTATTATTGATGTATTATGAAATTATTTCCCAGGAACAAAATTTGGAAAAAGTAAAACCACATAAATATCTGAACAGGAAGGACTGAGTGTGTGACGTTGAAATGGGATGAACGCTTAAGGCATTTCTTGGGACACTTACAAAGTTCTTAGTGGGACTGAAGTTAAATCAATGTCATTTACGGATCGATCAGCCAATCGGGATGATTCATCGATCGATTGGTCTGGTCACTTTAGCTGGACGGGACACACGTGTGTCCATGTAGCCCCTCAAGGCGCTCGTGCCTCTGCAGCTGTTCCAGTGGACGAAGGGAGCCGAGCATCGTGTTGGCGAGGCAGTACTTTTCAGCTTTTATGCTGTTTATGATGTTCGTGTTGAGGATGAGGAGGAGGATGATGATGATGACTGTAATGATGACTGTCATGATGGTTGTGCGCCCAGGTCCCCCTCATGGAGGTTTCTGGCCCTTTGGCTGTGGTCCAGTTGCTGGAGAGCAGCCTGCTGTGTTTGGTCAACTACGCCAGGTAGAAGCTGTGACCTCACACACCTGTCCGTAACCTGCTGCACCACACACTGGCTCATTCTTGTGTGTGTGTGTGTGTGTGTGTGTGTGTCTCAGCCTCGTGTGCACCAACGCGGCCAGGTTCCGCCTGGCCGCGGGTCCCAAACTCCAGCTGTTGGAAATGGGCCTGCGGAGGGCTCAGGGGCCAGACGGGAGCCTCACCGCCTCACTCTGCGCTTACATAGGGGGTGAGTGACCATAGGTGACCACTACCTGCTGCATACGCACAGGTGGAGAGTGACCGTGAGTGACCGCTGCATGCTACACACACTTGGGGGGGGTGACTGAGAGCCTTTTTTTGAACCTGTGCAGGAGTGAGGGACCGTGACTGATCATGAGTGAATTAAGTGACCACCTTCTACCACTTGGGGGGTGATTGCCCATCAGTTACTGCTTATACTTTGTGTGTGTGCGGGGGGGGGTGTTGTGATTGTACTTACATACTGACATCTTGCCCTTCTACCAGGGTTCAATTTGACCACTAATGTCCAGGCTGGCTACCTGTTCGGTATCCCTCTGGCGGGCACCATAGGGCACTCTTACATCACTTCCTTTTCTTCGTTGGAGGAGGCGGAGCCTTGTGTGAGTCGCTGACATCCTTCATAAAGACACGCCCTCTTGGACCCGAGGACACTGGTGTGAAATGAACAGTAAATAAAGGCATGACCAATGGTCTGCTCACAGAGGCTCCCTCCTGCCGCTGGCCCCGGACCCCCCGTGGACCTGGTCTCCTTGAGCCGCGCATCCCTGAGCCGCGTGTGCCACCTGCTGGCCGAGGACAGGGCCAAGGTGCGAGAGGGCGAACTGGCCGCCTTCGTGTCCTACGCCGCCGCGTACCCCAGCAACTTCCTGCCGGTCATCGACAGCTACAGCATGGCCAGGTACTGCGGTGCGGCGCCCGTCCTGCAGGGGGAGCTATAGGTGTCCTGTCAGTATGCGATGCGCTGTGTGGACACAGTTAAGGGAGCGCTTGTGTACTCTACGCTGCCTTGGAAACCATGACTTCCCATTGTGCTCGGGGGGAAAACGGTTTTCTTGCGGTCCGGTTTCACAGTTTTATCTTCGTCATCCACTAATGACAACTATCAATCAATGTAAATCTGACTGCTGAAACAGCAGATTGATCATTATTTTAATAATTTCTATTTCTGATGCTTTTCTCCACAGCGATGTATGGTTACTTAGCGATTGACCTATTTATACAACAGGGTAATTTTTGCTGTATCACTTCTGAGAAAGTACTTTAAGGGTACCGCAGCAGGACGGGGACTCGAACCCGGGTCCTTTGCTTGTTGTAGCCACCGAACCCTGTGTTGCTCCCTCTTCATTGATAAAATGGATCTGCTTTCTGATTGGGCGGTGCAATAATGAGGCCTTTGGCTCCTCCCACTTCACCCACAGTGGTCTGCTGAGCTTCTGTGCCGTGGCTCTCTCCCTCTGTGAGCTCGGGTACAAGCCCCGAGGTGTGCGGCTAGACAGCGGGGACCTCTGCAGGCAGTCGGTGGAAGTGCGCCGAGTGTTCCGCACCTGCGCTGAAGGGTAAGCGTGATGGGGGAGTGGGGCTGGCTGGACTCGGCTCATAAAGGCACCTTTTCCCCGTCACGCTATAAGCCTTTCTGTGGCTGCAGGTTCGGTAAGCCGGACTTCCTGTCCCTCAGCATCGTGGGGACAAACAACATCTCAGAGTGCAACCTGGAGGAGCTCAGTGAGACGGTAAGGGAGCACAGCGGTACCTGTACATGTTCTGTCACGCACACACACGTCAGTACTTACACAGTTATACAAACAGTGCATTCATACACGTAAACACACGTGCTCAAACATACATGGCCATGAGCATAATTCCCTCAGCTTACAAAGAGAATTGGGATCAGAAGGCGGTTCGTAATTAGATTTATTAATAAATCCAAAGTTACTTTTTATACCTCTCAGTCCCTGTCAGTAAAAGCTTAATAGCAGAGATATGACCTGTGTTTATGAGTTAGGTTCTGTGGAAATCTTGGATACAGCTATAATGAATACAGGCAGTTTGTCAGGCTTTAATATTTTAATTAAAATTTAAACTAATTTAAAATTACTTACTCTGTGTGCAGAAACTTGTATTCAGTACTGTTCACTGAAAGATTTGTCTCCTGAATCAGGAACAGCTGATAGTGTAGTGGTAGCTCTATTGCCTTTGGATCCAAAGGTGACAGGTTTGATTCCTACCTCTGGTTGTAGTTCCCTTGAGCAATGGACTTGCCTTGAATTGCTCCATTAAAATTACCCAGCTGTATAAATTGGTAAATAATTAATCTCCATATGTACTGTTTATTCTGAGTTAGTTTTGTGAAAAGCATCTGCAAAATGGAAATAATGTGAATAAACACACAACATTCACGGTCTGGTTATTCATCACCGACACTTAGGAATGCCGGATATGCGTTTAAAACACTGTGGATGCAGTTGAATCGGGGCAGCACTGCACTTTCAGTGTTTTACTGACACCTAGTGGCTGGGTGGAAAAAAACAGGTCCCACTTCCATTGTGTTTGGTGGCTTTTACTGACACCTAGTGGCTGGGTGAAGAAAGACAGGTCTCACTGCCATTGTCTTTAGTGGGTTCTACTGACACCTAGCGGCTGGTTTAATAACACACACACACACACACACACACACACACACACACACACACACACACACACACACACACACACACACTTTCAGAACCGCTCGTCCCTTACGGGGTCACGGGGAACCGGAGCCTACCCGGCAACACAGGGCGTAAGGCCGGAGGGGGAAGGGGACACACCCAGGACGGGACGCCAGTCCGTCGCAAGGCACCCCAAGCGGGACTCGAACCCCAGACCCACCGGAGAGTAGGACTGCAGTCCAACCCACTGCACCACCGCACCCCCTCGGTTTAATAACAACTGTTGTTAAATAACAGATAAATTGCAGTTATTCTTGTGAGATTCAGTTGTTGAGAAGTTTGTAAATAATATGGGAACCAACAAACGTTTATGTTTATATGTGGTACGCTTACAGGGATTTGCAAACACAGTGACAACAGGCATGCAGATATATTTATGTCCACGTGTGTAGTTTTTCTTTCTTATTTGTTGTCCCTCCCTGTCGGCTGCAGGAGAACGAGATTGATGCCGTCGGGGTTGGAACGCACCTGGTCACGTGCACGCTGCAGCCCTCGCTCGGCTGCGTGTACAAGGTAACGGACCCGTGTGTCGTAGAGGCCAAAGAGAGGCAACAGACTCATCGTTGTCCCTAGTGAGTCAACCACATTTGTATTTTGACCTTGTGCCTGCGTGAGTCCACCCCATTTCGGTGGCGACCGTGACCACGACCGTGTCTTGACCTGGCGATCACGGTGTTCTGAGACACTGCGCATGTTCAATATTCATAGTTTCCCTGGATCGAGGACGAACGCAAACATTCTTGTTTCGTTCAGATTAGAAGTTCTTAGAAAAATTTCTCTGAGAGACTATAACAAAATAAAATCCAGTGGCGAAGTAATTGTGTAACCATAGCTGTAGATGGGTGTGTTTGCGCTTTGGAGACGGTCCCATTTGGGCTGCGACTCCGGGTTCGCGAAGCTCTGTTCTGCTCCGCTCCACGTTGAGACCTGATGCTCACGTCGCAGCTTGTGGAGGTGGCGGGCCGGCCCACCATGAAGGTAACCGAAGACCCCGAGAAGAGCACGATGCCTGGGAGGAAGGGCCTCTACCGGCTGCTGGACGCCCGGGGCCACCCCGCGCTGGACCTGTTGTGCGTGCGCGACGAGCCGCCCCCCCGGGAGGGCGTGGAGCTGCGGTGTCATCTCCTGGGGCAGGAGCGGAATCCCATCAGCGTCACCCCAGCCCATGTGGTGAGCCTGTGGCGGGACGTTTTCGTTCAGGGACAGGTATGTTTCGGCCGCCGTATTCGGCCATAAGATGCTGCCTGTATTTGCTGCAAACCTGTACGCCTGTATACCTTTATATTTGTGTATTTGCGTATCCGTACACCTGTGTCTCGATACACCTGTATGCGTGCACACCTGTACGTCTCTATCACCGTACATTTATAGACTTGTTTCCTTGTATGTATCCGCACCTGTATACCTGTAAAACTCCATATCTCTATGTGTGCAACACTGTGTATCTGTATCCCTGCGCCCCTATTTACACCTTTATAGCCGTACACCTGTAAACCTTTGTAACCACATAATCCGGTAGTCCGAACAGTTCTCGAAAAGTCGTTTGACACATTTTTCATCTTTGGACCTTTAATCCAAGAACTAAGTTGTTTTTTTTTTTTTTTACCCAGTGTGCAAAGCTTCATCCTCTGCTCAGCACGTGGTCAGTCTGACAGGACCCTAAACAGCCAACCCAACCCAACCCAACAAGCATTTTTATTACATGAAAGGTGGTGACTTGAAGAATAAGAAGTACATTAGTAGTAAATTGGCTTATAACGTGACGTGCAGTAAGGGGAAGGATCAGGATTGTTCCTGCTGGACAGAACCGAATACAAACCCACTAACGTTTGCCTTCGCTGCTCGGAAACGCTGAAGGGACGCGGTACTGTGGGTCGCGTTTCTTCCTGATACGGCGCCTGTTGAGATGATGATGATGTTTAGACTCATCTTATGCACGTTAATTTCGCCGGATAGTTGAATTTGGACAGCAGCTCCGGTATCTCGGACTGCAGGAGAGAACAAAGGAATTCCTGAGAGATGTGATCGTGGCTGATGGAACGGCGTCCGTTACATTTGATCTCAGCTGGGATTTTACTGTGTTTGCTGTAAAAAGCCGCGTCCCTCTTTGCCCACGGTTCCTGGAACGATTACGACCCCGGATTCAGTTGCATCGGCTGCGCAGCTTTAAAATGCTGGATTTTAGAGCCTGGCTGGTGGGTAATACAGCCGTTGACTTGTGGCCAGAAGGTTGCTGGGTCACGTCCCCTGAGGGACCCTAGTCTGGCACTGTTGTGACCAGAAGGTTTCAGGTTCAAGACTCTTCAGGGATCCTTTTCTTGTGCCTTTGAGAACGTTATTCAGCCATAGCTGTAGTTCAGCTTCGTAAGAAGCTATTTTAGTTGATTTTAGTCGTTCTGGACGGGAAAACATTCTGTGCTTTCTGTGCTCGTGGCTCTGCCTGTATAGCCTGCGCTCACGGCTCCCCTCGACCATCGTAGGTCCTACAGCCCCCGGAGAGTGTGCGGGAGGTCAGAGAGAGGGCACAGCGCTCCCTGGACATGCTGCACCCCCGCCATAAGAGGCTGCGCGATCCTGACGCGTACCCCGTGAGTTACCCCGTTACGGCCGTCTTACTCCTTTTCCATTACGCGCACCACGCGGATATAATTATGCGCACACCCACAAAAAAAAACAAGACCAGATGTTTAGCGTCAGCAACCTTACACATGTGTATAATTCATCCATGACTGTGCACGTCATGTGTAATGGAACACACACACACACACACACACACACTGAAACTATATATAAAGTATGAAAAAAACTGTATGCGAAGGGACAGAGGAGCTGTGGTTTATGAGCAGTGTGGCATTTCACGCTATTCCATCAGGTGGCGCTGTCGGACCGGCTCCTCTCGGTGCTCACGGAGCTCAGGAGAGATGGGAACTAACCAGCGTCCGGCTGAGAGAGCCGACGGACCGGGTGGACCCACGGATGGGAGCGTGCGGAACGGAACGGGGGGGGGGGGGCGGAGTGTCGCGCCGCCGCCTTCTTCAACTTTTCACTCGGACTAAAATCACAGTTTTTCTTTCGTGGCAAAGTCGCGAGCTGTTCTGTTAACGGAGGGATCGTGTCACGGCTCGTATGACGGGAGCCGTGTCGTCCGCTAACGTCTGCGTTGAACGGAAAGCTATAACGGTGACTCGTACGAGCCGTTCCGCAGTTCCGAACGGTAACGTCCCGGTCGTCGTGAACGAAAGACTCCTCGTTGCGTAACCATGATGATAAGTTGTAACGAAGGTCGAAATGTAGCGTCTTTCAGTAATATTTGCAGAACGGCGAAAGAATGTTTCCTCGATCCTCAGACGTGAAGGAGGAGGTTCGAACGCAGGTCGTCCGCTAGCTTTTGACTGCTTGTCGCTCGCCAGTAATTCATATCTGCTGCTTTTCTAAAACGCCCCTTGCAGCGTTTGACCCGTGGTGCGTTCCGTCCTCCGGGGTCCTGCAGACGTGGGGAACGGGCTTCGAATAGGTAACCTTCGCAATGCAAGTCTGTGCGTCCTTAACCGCCGCCCCACCTGCTGGCCCATCGTCGACCTCGCTCGCTCGCTCACGCGCCAGAGCCTCGAAAGTGCAGCGCCGGCAGGTTCTTTTTGAAACTCTTCTGGGCGAGATGGTGACTCGCTGATTCCGAAACACACTTTTCAAAGTTTTTAAATTTTTTTTTTATTTAGTCCTATAATGATTAACTGCATCAACGGTATACGTGCCCTCACGCTCATGGAGAAAGGTGCCTCGAGTTCTCTGCGCAGCTATACCTGCGTGTTCCGTTTCGTCGGGTTTTCAAGCGTCTGACAGAAGCGCGGAACCGCGCGAAACGTTTCGCCGTAAAAATTCGATACGTCCTATGCCGAGATGACTTTATTTCTTTTTCTTTTCGTTTCTGTTTTTAAATTCCTGCTCCGGTGCCAAAATCGTTGCCAGAGATGCGAGATGTTAGCGAGGAGGCAGCGATTTAGTGCAGGTACCAAAAAGCAGTGCGGAACGGCAGAAAGGCCAACGTGTTCCTGCAGCCAGTCGCCGTTTCAGGTGATCAGAGCTACCAAGTGGCTTTGTTGTAACGAACTACGAAAACACAGGTTGTCCCATTATTAACTATTAGAAACGAAGCATGAAATCGCTGAATTTTATTTCCTGTATCTGAAAATATTTCTGCAGACTTTTTGCATAAACTTGGAAGATTGACTCTACCTATAATGTCCGGGTGAAGAAATAAATATCTGCATTTCTTACGTCGGACTAGTTTCTTTTCACTGGTTTCGTGTTTGACCATAATACTAATAATAATACTAGAAATAATTATTTCTACTGGGAATGCTGAGTATTACTCGCAGCACCCTAGCCGATGAAAATGTGGCGATGACCCTCCCTTGCGCTCCGCCTCTGGTCCAACTCCCTCCCACCCCCCGCCCCTCATTCCAGCAGACGCGGGGTGGGCCGCGCGTACCTCCGATCGGCCTCTCTGTGACCGGTAGCCAGGGGTCCCGCACACGCCCAGCCTGACCATGTGGAGCCGATTAGGCATTTCTGCACGGTGATGTCAAACACCAGCCCGCCTCCCTCACACACACACAGCTGGATGTGGTAAAGGAGAAGTATGCAGGCTTAAATGCGCATGCACGCGCGCACACACGCGCACACGCACACACACACACCAGGCCCAGAACTGCCATTAAATATCAGGTCACTCTAAGGCCGGGTGAGTAAAAGATTCCTCAAACGGGTCAAACGGTAGTTTCCTCTGATCTAAGGCAGGGTTGGGTCAGCTGCCTTAATGCTGTTACTCTCATTACAATCTTTAGTTATTCATTTATCTGACACTTTTCCTCCAGGGTGACTCACGATGTCAAGCTACTGATTTACCCGTTTATGCAGTGGGGTAATTTTTACAGCACCAATTCGGGGTAAGAACCTTTATCAAGGGTACTGCGGTCAGAGGTGGGATTCGAACCTACACCCTCATGCGGAGAACAGCAACTCTCAGCACTGCTCCTTACGTTGTGCGAGCCCATTATCTGGCGCCCGCGGTGTAAACCAGGTACGGACCCTAACGGCCGTAGGGCGCGCGCAGTCAAACTACCCCCTGCCACGGGGGGCACTACTGGGCCTTGGGGGTGGGCGCAGCACCGTCTCCTGCTCCTCACCCGAGACCGTCATCGCTTCACCGAGCGAATCGCTCGCGGCGGGACCGACGCGTGGCGGCTTTCGCTGCGGTAAAAAATTGCGCAACGGTGACGACGTTCCCGTTACGGTCGTTTGGCAGAGGACAGTTTACCGTGGTGAAAATCATCACTTGCTGGGAATGACTTGGGTTCTTGTTTTTATTGAAGGGTGATCGACTTCAACACGATTTACCCACCTATGCAGCAGAGTAACTTTTGCTGAATCCGTTCAGGATCAGTGGCTTCGTCAAAGGGCCTTCGAACCCGGGTCCTTCTGAGCGTTGGGCGAGCGGATCTAAGCGCTGCACCCCCTGCTGTGTGTGTTGACCAGCGTCGGTCACACTCCACGGACCGCTAGATGCCGCTGTTTCCGCTCCGAAAGCCCCCCCACACACCGGCCTTCTTTCTCGCGTTTTCCTCCGTTTTCCTCTAGTCCTCCTGCGCTCGTGCGTCCCCGCTCTCGCAGAGCACAGACCTAGACCCCCCCCCTCCTCTACCCCGCGCCAGGCGCGCGCCCCCTCCCGGCTCTCCAGGCACGAGCCGCTCGGTCCCGCGCATGAACCGTCGGGACGAGGAGCGGCGATGCGTTTCGTACCGCGCGCTGATATATGAACGCGGGAGCGCGAGCCGTGCACGCGGCGCAGGAGCGGCGGACTCTCGTCGCAGACTCGGCCGCAGCGCGAGACGCGTTCGAACCCTCGGACGGGGATGGAAGGCGCGCGGCTGGGGCTGGCCGACCGCTACAGCGTGAGCGCGCACCAGCAGCAGCACCAGCCGAGGACCCCGTGTACCTGGGCCGCCGTGAGCATCGCGTGCGCGCGCGTGTGACTGTTTGTTTCGATATTGGATTGTCGGTGTGAAGAAGAGCGCTCGTGCAGGACGCTCGCTCCCTCCCCCTGGGTGAAGGACAGGACACCCTGACACGCACGCACGCACACACACACACACACACACACACACACACACACGGTCCTTACAGGCAGGCGGAACACACACCGACGCTCTGTCACACAGACAGTCACAGAGACAGTGTGTATAGATAGCCGCGCGCGCACACACACACACACACATCGTCCGTGTTCTTTTGCACAACTTGCAGCATCTCGGCGGGAAGCCAGAAGCATCTGGAAGGAGGAGCAGAGAAACTTTGGCAGGTCGGACACGGACACACACACACACACACACACACACACCACTAGTCATCGGCATATTCAGCACCGTCGTTTCGCTCGTATCGCGTCGCGCGCAGCCCGTGCGCGAGGCCGCGGCTCAGCCGCGTTTTGATTTTCAATCTTCGGACGCCGCTGTTTCGCCGTGTTTCTCACACAGGAACATTGATGTTGTTTTATGTAACAAGTCAAGTGTCCGCCTCCTCCCTCGCGCTCCGGTTTCATCTCTTTTAACTGTATCAATCGCTCTCTTTTATCCTCCCGCCTTTTCACACCACCTTTGATCTGCGTTTCCTCATATCGGACTTGTTACATTATTGCCGCCTTTGCCGCGCGAGCACCGCTAATTACAGCGGACGGTGGCGCGGCCCCGTGCGAGCGCGTCCCCGAGCGCGTCCCCGAGCGCGGGCATGCTGTGAGGATGTGCGCCGCGAGGTTCGCGGGGAGCGCGGACGGCTGCGCGGACGGGCCCGCCGGCGCGCCCGACTGGCACGAGGGCGTCGCGCGGGTCCTGCGCAGCCTCGAGATCGGCACGGTCATGACCGTGTTCTACCAGAAGAAGTCCCAGCGGCCCGAGCGGAGAACCTTCCAGATAAAGCAGGACACGAGGCAGGTGGTGTGGAGCCGCAGCCCCGACAAGGTGGAAGGCGAGAGTGAGTACGACCTGGGGGGGTGAGGGTGGGTGTTTGGTCGGGGCCCTGGCAGGTGTTCATAGGCGGTTCACCACGTGTGCATCCAGAGCCTGTCCAGATG
Organism: Scleropages formosus; assembly: GCF_900964775.1. Taxonomy (NCBI): domain Eukaryota; kingdom Metazoa; phylum Chordata; class Actinopteri; order Osteoglossiformes; family Osteoglossidae; genus Scleropages; species Scleropages formosus. The sequence goes on along the minus strand of NC_041814.1, from coordinate 30,567,343 downwards.
TTCATGTGCATGTTCATGCACGTGTCGATCCAGATGTTCACAGAGATGTTGGGCAGCTGGTAGCATAGTGCTTACAGCTGCTGCCTTTTGGACCCGAAGGTCACAGGTTCGATTCCCACCTCTTCCTGGCTGTAGTACCCTCCAGCAGGGTACTTACCCTAAGTTGCTCCAGTAAAAAATACCCAGCTGTACAAAGGGTAAATAACTGTCGGTAGATTAACTTTGAAAGTTGCTTTGGAGAAAAGCATCAGATGAATAAATGATGATGATGATGCTGGTGGTGTTGATTCAGGGGTTCGTACAGCTGACTGTCTACATCTTCATGAGCCCATCCAGATGTTTGTACGTGTGTACAGGTGCTCTTCTCAGGGCCCATCTCCAGGTGTTCAGCCAGTGGTCCAATCCAGCTCCCCGTCCAGGTGTGGAACTGGGTGCCACCCAGGTGCTTTTTTTTCACCGCGCTGATGCTTTTCCCCAAAGCGGCTTGCATTGTTCAGGTATTTTCAGTGATTTATTGTGTTGCTCTGTAGTCATTTTCACTGTATCGAGTCAGGGTGATTTCATCGCTCCCAAGTTCTCCATCAGGAGGTGGTACTTGAACATACAACCTGCAAGTGCAGAGGCAGAGTCTCTAACCTCTGTCCTGCCTGCTCCTCATTTACATGTAATTGAGGTGTCTCCAGGTGTCCAGTCCAGCTGTGCGCTCCATGGCTGCTGTTGAGAGACAGGTTGTTGTTCTACTCTTTCCCTCAGTAGCAGTAGAGCACTGTAAACTGTCACATTACCGTGGTTAGAGGGCTGTATGGGGGGGGGGGGGGGGGGGGGGCATCAGTTGCGGCTCCGTTCACAGGTGTCACACACAGGTGTTGTGGTGGGAGCGCAGCTGCCCAGCAGACAGACAGTGGGTCTCAGAAATAGAAACATAAACAAGACTGTGTGTGTGTGTGTGTGTGTGTGTGTGTTGAAGTTGCGGTTGAGGACCCCACTCAGTAGTTCAATCGCAGGGTTTGCAGCCCACAGCTTTTACATAATAATTCCACCTCCTCCACCTCCACTGGAGGACCATCTGTCTCCCAGCTCAGCGGCAGTTTGGGTCCAGTCCCCACAGGCACCAGATGGACGGGAGACAGGTGACCGAGACAGAGTGACCCCCCCCCCCCCATCCCCCGAGGTTTGGGGATCATTGGACAGTGAGCAGAACTGCAGTCAGTCTGGGGTCACGACCTGCCAGGAGGCTCCTTCTGTCAACATATTCTTATACACAAATAACTTAGACTGTGACTGAAAAATGTGGTTGGTTGTTAATAAAAAATAAATTTATTTTTAAAAATGTATTATTGAGATTTTTGTCAGAATCTAAGCTGTAAAAAAAACTTTTTGTTGTTTTGGACGAAAGGGATTTTAGAGTTATGAACAAACTAAAATACAAACAGTCTGTTGTGTTTGGAAGTTGAGCAGCCAGAGCAGTGTAGAATGTGCAGTGTGTACTATGGTACGTCAGTGGGTTTTTTTTTATTGTTGAACAGAAGAGTCAAATAAGTGTAACCTTGAATAAGAAACTAATAACACTGATTTACCCATTTATGCAGCAGGGTAATTTTTAATGTGTCAGTTCAAGTTAAGTACCTACATCAATGAGTAGGAGGTGGGATTCGAACCTGGATCCTCGGAGTCCAAAGGCGGCACCTGCTCCCCTGCCTTTTTTAGATGAAATAATTACTGTATTTTCCATAAGGTTCTGAGTCACTGTGTTTTGGATCACATCCGCTAAGCGGTGCGCAAAGTTGCGGCACACGTCCGTCCAGGTGGACACCGTGGAGACACTCTGCTGTTCACACACTGAGATTGTGGGTGTCACACGGTGTTCGGGTGGGGGGGTGCTCCCACACAGGTTTGCCCTGAATGTTGTTGGTTCAAATCCCAAAGGGAGTCTGTTGTGTGAAAGTGAGACTGCAGGGCAGATCAGATGGGTGTTGGGGCACCAGGTGGTCCAGGGGTAAGAATTGCTGCCTTTGCACTTCAAGGACTCAGGTTTGAATCCCATGTCCTGCTGTGGTAAGCCTGATGAAGGTATTTACCCTGAATTCATACAGTGAAAATTCCCTGCAGTATAACAGGGTAAATAAGTGTAAACTACTTTAAGAGAAGCATCAGAACAATAAATGTACCAGAATGGTTAGGGTTCAGATCCTGTTGGGTGGTGAGGCTGTAGCCTCTGGGAACAAATTTAACCTGAATTACTGTAGTAAAAGACTATGGTGGTTAAGAGCATCACTTCTTCTGTGGGGTGCCCCCCCCCCCAATGATTATTGATTAAAGATAAATGAGCCATGTGGATGTGGTTCCCCCTCCCCCACAGGGCTCTGTGTGCGCACACACACACACACACACCCCTGTGTCTGCGTAACCGCAAGTGGTTGGTCAGTCATTCATCAAAGACGCTCTGTGGTCTCACTGTCTCCCTGCTTGTAAACTCTCTCTCTCTCTCTCTCTCACACACACATGCTCTCCCACGCACCCCCCCACCCTGTAGAAGGGTACATTCCTGGAGTCCCGTGTGTGTGTGTGTTTCCATTTCTCCTCATTCGACTGTCTCCTCCAACTGAACTTTCATTCTCCCATCCTCTCTGCCCCCCCCCCCAGCTCACTTTCCCACAATCCCCCATTCCAGCCACACCCTCGGCCCCATCGGTTCTCACACACGGCTGCCGTCTGCCCACATACTCTGCTTTCTGAACCTGGCCTCCCGAGAGCCTCTTCTCAGGATCCCTACCTTGCAGTGTGTGTGCGTGTGTGTCTGAATGAATGAGTGAGACATCGTGGCTGGACAGCTCCTGTCTGCTGAGTTCTGTTAAAGCTTCACTCATTCATCGTTCAACTCTTCACCCCCCCTAAATGGCCCACACACACACACACACACACACACACACACACGCTGTGGAAGCACGATTCTGTGATTATTAGCACATGTTCAGAAAAATGACCACTCCATAAGCTGGAGGTGAAGGCTTCATATCATATCACACACTCCTGCAGATTTCCTGCGTGTTTATGTTCGCCATGAGAAAGCACCGGAAACTTCCCAGTGTATCAGAGTGTGTGTGTGTGTGTGTGCGCGCGCGCGCATGCATCACACCTACGATTTCCCACTTCAAAGATAGGCTCCAGAACAGCAGGACCCTCAGCGGAGAATGATCGCCTCCACCTTTGATTGTCTGTATAGCCGAGAATCTAAGAAAACATTATAGGGATAAACTGATGTAAGGAGCAAAGAATAGGAATTTAAGAATGAATTATAAAAGAGTTACTTTAACGTAAATGCAATATGTGTTTATTGGAACATAAAAATATAGAAATGATTTTAATTATAAATTGTAATAATTTGCATATGTTTAAGAATAAAGCAAAGATGCATAATTGTAAGAATAAATTGTACTCTTTCTCTCACACACGCACACGAGCGGGACCGAGAGGCCGTCTGGGGACAGGAAGGAGCGCCTGTAGGAAATGGGCTCGGGACAGAGACACCCGTGTTTGTTTTTTCCTCCTTCCAGGCGTGTTTGCGTGTTGTTTTCCGGCAACGCGCCGCTGTTCGGTCCTGCCGGTTTTACGTGTTTTGCCCGCATTCGATAGCGGTCGCGACACGGTGCCGTGTGCAGCCTCGCGTGTCCGCAGCTCACTCCTGTTTCACGTGTGATCCGTGGTCCGGTGGACCGTCGGTCACGTGTCCTAGCGCTCTCTCTGCCAGCCGGTGTGTGGGTGCGTTAGGCCACGCCTCCACTGCTGACCCCAGCGACGGTTAAGAAACGGTAGTCGCAGGAGCATCGCGAGCGGTCCCGCCCCCAACCCGGTGCGCGAGTGTGTTGATCAAGGCCTGTTCGGGCCACGTGTGTGTCGGCGTGTCTTTGAGTGTGTGATCCTGTCCGCTTCCTCTACGTGCTATCCCTCGCAGCATCCCTTTGGGTCGTGAGCCCACAGCTCGATGCATCAGGTCAACGAACACACAGGGTGCCGCGCAGCTTGGGGCCTTTAGAGAAGTAGACCGAGCTTGCGGCCCGAAGGTTGTTGGTTCGAGCCCCGGTTGTCGCCCACGTGTTTTGATTCTTGGAACCCGAGCGGAATGACTGTGTGTGTGTTCATAAAGCTGTGAAAGGGTGCAGTTCTAGGCCCTGAAAGGGTGTGGAGAAGAAGGCAGCAGATAGACCAGTGTAATCTAACCTACTGTGTAGTAACACAAAACGGTCATTTTTGCTGCAGAAACTCAATGCGAGTTCCTCGGTCAAAGAATTTAATTCAGGCATTCGTGGATTTACCAGAATTTCGCCTCTTTGCTTTTCATGCCCAGTTTTATGGAACAGAAATGAAATTTGTCCAAAGCGTGTAACTCGAGTGAAACGGAAGCGCAGTGATGCGCTGTAGCGTGTGTGTGTGTGTCTGCATCCGGATCTTTCCGTCGGTTGGTGTGTGTAGAACGTGAGTGTTGCTTCAAAAGAGAGCTGTGTGTCACGCTCTGCGTTGTAGGAAGTGTGTCAAATTCCACCGGTGTGTCTTTGACCGCAGACAGCAGCACTGTGTAGTTTTAGAAAGTTGTTCCCAATAAACGCAACTTTCTCAGTGGATCCCCGGTTGGTTTATTGCTCATCCTGCGGAGAAGTGATGCGCTAAGTGTGTAAATATGTTTTATGTTGTGTGAAATCATGGGTTGGTGGTTATACAGGAGTCCTACAGCGTTCTAGAGGTATTTGGGCAAATTGGTTTGGGGTTTTCGAATCGGCGGGAAACGCGTTTCTCTCCGTTTAAATTGATTTGAAATAGGATTTCGGTAACGGAAACGTCGATATCGGCACCATTTTCAAGAACGGATTAATTTTGCAAATTGGCGGATCCCAGCGCTTATTTAATACGGCCGGAAATAGGCTGAAAATAGAAAAGTGTCGTCGACTGACTCATCCCGCAAATGCGGCCAACGTTCCTTGTCTCGTTATTGATAACCGACACTCAGGAGCCGTTAATGCTGCGGAAGGGAGTAGAATTGCGGCGGTCGGACTTCTTTCGGGTGCTCTTTACTGCCCCCTATTGGCTGCGTGTGTAAAGACGGGTCTCTTGGTCCTTCACCCGAAAGGCACCGTGTCGAGGGCTAAAAGTGGCGAGTCGCTCCGGGCGAAGGGTTCGACCTCGCAGGAGCGCGCCAGTTAGCCTTGTGTGAGAGAGCTCTCATCGAAGGAGGGGCAACGCCGCCAGTCAGATGGGTGGGGGGTGGAGCTCCTCGGCAACCGGAGGAAACCCCTCAAAGGGAGACAAAGAGAAGAGACAAAAGGAGGCAGCTGGGCGGAAGTGATAACGAGGCCGCACAATGCGCCCGTCGAGGTCCTCGCTCGGCACCGGACCGCAAATTGGTCCGCGCCCCGCGTGCGAGATAAGGGTCGGGACCCACGAGCCGTGTGACCGAAACAGTCGGTCTCAGGAGTTCAGCCGTTGTTTAGAGTTGCGTTACTGCGGTACGTCACCCCGCTGTACATTGTTTCGGCGCTAAGCCGTAGCCCTTGGGTGCAGGACGGAGCACAAAGCTGAGCATTATACTGGTCCGGTGGTGAATGTTCCTCCAGCTCGGGTCGGGTCGCCGGACGCTCTTGGACACCATCTATACGGAGTGCTTCCAGAAAATTCTGTCCGCGCTTGTGCCCGTTGTCTCTGATCAAGTCCGTCCACCCGGTTCTCGTTCGTCCTCTTCTTCTTCCTCCGACTTTTCCCATCATCAGCCTCTATTCGATTCGATGCCAGAGTCTCATCGTCTCGAGTTCGACTCCTTGACCGCGGCGCCACCCGATGCCTGAATTGAAGGCTTTGCTGCGTTTCCACTTTAGCCCATCGAGAGGACGTGTGAGACGTAGTAAAACGTCCTCAAGTTCGAGCAGAAAAAAACCCTGCAGTGTGAAGGTGCGAGACGGAGAGTCGTCTTGTCCCTCCGACGGACGCTCCGCCGCGGTACCCCCCCCAATTCGGGCGTTGTGCCGCACCCTGTCCCAGCGCAGGCACCCTACCGCCGGGCGTGGCCTGTTTGCTCTCGCTGTGGCCTCTTGTGAGGAATTCCATTCTGGTCTGGTTTATGGGTTTTCTATCTCCGTGTGTGTGTGTGTGTGTGTGTGTGTGTGTGTGTGAGAGGAGAGGAGAAGTTGAAAACCTGCTCCTTCATCTTAGACCTCTCCTCTCTGTGCCTCTCTCTCCCCCTCTTTGTCTTTCCCTCTTCTTCAGTAACACACACACACACACACACACACACACACTATCTCCCTGTGTCCCGCACACAGGAAGTCTTGGCCGCACTCGGAGCCAGAGTCAGCAGCGCTGCCACGTCTCAGGTTTCCACAGTGCGCTGTGTACTCTGGGGGGGGGGGGGCACACTGCTGCTCTCCATTAATATTGTTCTTATTGTTTTAGTTGCCTAGCAGATCCTTTCACCCACTTTACTGTAAAATTTACCTTGATTTACTATTCCATCTTGTAATTAGGCAGTTTGAGTTTTTTTAAGCAGGGCCTCTTTAAGACTTGAACCCTAACCCTTTTGGAGGCAGTAATGTACTGTATGTTGTTATGTGTTCGAAACTCGTTTTTAAGACTAAGCAAGTTCCTCGGAAGGGCTGTACATGGGATACGAACCTGCAACCCTCTGATCGTGACTCCAGTGGTTTGACCACAGGGGCCCAAATTGGTGGCTGGGCGGACCCACCCTGTGCGTGTGGATGGGCCCGGTTGGGTGGCGCCGACCCACAGCGGTCAACTGGGTGTGGACGTTGTGGTGGAGCGAGAGACGGACACAGCTTGTGTGCGTGTGCGCGTGTGTGTGTGTGTTACACTCTGTACTCGCTGTTTTTGTGCATTTCCCTCCCTCTTTCTCAGGGAGTGTGTGTACGTGTCACGTCTTGGTTCACCTCCTTGTTGTGAGAGTTGTGTGGGACGCGACCTTTGTCCCTCCGTGTGTTTGTTCATCCCGCACCCTGCACTGCGCGTGGACGCATTGACAACTCGGGGACCCTTCAGGGGGGAGGGAGTGGGGTGTGTGTGTGTGGGGGGGGGGGGAGGGGGGCAGTGTCCTGTACTGTTTGTTTACCTCCTCGCCTTGTGACCTTTGGAAACAAGTCCCGTCCCCTGACCTCAGAACCAGCACTGTTCCGTCACTTATTTACACTTAAACACCACGAGTGTAGTGTTTCAGTTCGTGGGGGGGTGGGGGGGTGTTTATTTTATTAGTTATGTTTATATCTGAAACAAATACACAAGGAATGTAATGGGCTATTTAATATTTAAAATTAAGATTCATGTTTTTACCGGCTTGGTTCCCCTTCAGTCATAGTGGGGCGATTAAGGAGCCGTGTGTGTCTCGCCGTCATCGGGGGGGAGGGGTTTGTACAGGATTCCCGCGCATTGAGAGTGTAATTCGTCCCTGAACATATGAATTGTTGTAAAACAAGTTGTTGATTAAGTAAACAATGATTCCCGAGCCAGGAAGGTTCATCTATATTCAATACGCAAAATCCATATTGAGTATCTGGGCCCTACATAATGTCATAAGCATAATTACCCATAACCCTGTTTGCTGAGCCACTGGCGAAGGATCATTTTCAATAAGTGAGCAGTGGAAAAAAAAAAAAAATTATCCAAAGTCATTCGTAACGATGCTGATGGAGAATTTCTTACATTTCTCACCTTGACTTGTGAACTGATAGGTAAGGCTTTCCTTTGCCTTTCGCCTCTCCACCTTTGAGCATTTCCTTCCGTGCCTTTTTGCGTTAGGGCTCATTATGATCAGAGGCGAGAGATGGTTTTACGCTTGGGTGAGAGCTGAGCGGGGACACGGCTATAGGACACAGCCAAGATGGACGGTATTTGATACAGAGAGAGTGTGTTCCACTGATGTATGGATGAGTGACCCTTTGTAAGTAGAGTATCTAGCAGTGTAAGTCACCGCGGTGAATAATGTGTGTGGGCTCATAACGCTACATAGAGTTCATTGGAAGTCGCTCTGGAGAAAAGCATCTGCTAAGTGAATAAATGTAAACGTAAATATTTGCAACTAAGAAGCGGTTATATTTGTGATTGGTACAAAAAGGGCTCTATTTGCGCCAAAAAGCGGTTAACGTACTGGAGTTCGGCGAGGACTCCTTTGAACGTTTGTTCCCGTGGTTTTGCAGTCGACGTAACGGAGATCAAGGAGCTGCGCCTGGGGAAGGGCTCCCGTGACTTTGAGCGCTACCCCGAGGAGGCGCGCAAACTCGACCTGTCGCTCTGCTTCATCGTCCTTCACGGCCTGGAGTTCCGCCTCAAGACCCTGAGTGTGGCAGGTGGGCCCCCCCGCGCCCCATTTCCCCCAACCCACCGAGCGTTTGGAGAAAGGGGTTCGAAGCTGCGGACGTGAGCCCTGCATACAGTGTTTGATGCGTGCGGTGTGTTGTGTGCGTACGGTACGTGGACTTAATTTACAGACGTCCCAGGAAAAGGGAGTTAATGATCCCAGAGGTCTGTGTTGCTGTGTCAAGTCAGGCAACTTAAGGTATTTAGTATTTTAATTTTAACTTGATGTATTTCAGTTGTTTCATTCAATCCAGTGTTTGATTTTAGCGTAATCCAGTATTTTATTTTTTTAATTAATTCATATACGGGCAGTCCCCAGATTACGAACCAGTTCCATTCCTCAGTCTGTCTTTAAGTCGAATTTGTACGTAAGTCGGAACGGTTAGCTATGGTGGGTATCCAACGTCGGTCAAATGTTTGTCTTGGGATATTTTACCTTTCTATGCATAAAAAACATTAAAGAAACACTTTGGATGCAATAAAACATCTTTAATATAATAATACAGTACTAATAATAATACAGTGTGATGATGATAATAAATATAACTACAGTATTTATAATAGAGAGAGAGTGTGTGTGTGGGTACAAAAAACATTAAAGAAACTTTAATGTTCACTTTTCCAGTGATTGTTGGCATTTCATCTTTTCCTGATAGCTTTATTTCTTCCACTTTAGTTTCAGTCGTGATCGTTTTCCTTTTCTTGGATGCTTCACCATCACTTGCATCACATTTACGCTTTGGTGCCATGGCTAGGAGGGTAAGAACAAAAAAAATTAAAGCCAAATACAGTAACACACAAGACGCTTAACAGCAACGTGGTCCGACTGAAAACCGCTGTAGATGCAAAATGCTTTAATGCTCATCGCAAAGTAGCGCCCGTTTGTTATTACAAATCGTTGTATGTAACTCAAATTTTTAATATAATAGCCTTTACGGGGGCTGGTTCGTAACTACAGGTTGTATGTAAGTCGGGCGTTCGTAACCCGGGGACTGACTGTGTATGCATTTATATATTTCCTCATTTATTTTTAAGATATAATGCAGATTATTTATTAATCATCTGAGCTAAAGAAAATTCATCCCTCGGCTCATGTGCTCTTGTACAAAAGAGCTCTGAGATGGAGGCGACGACAGAACGTTGTTGCCGAGTTAATAAAGGTGAAGGACAAAAGGATGAGACAAGTCCCACGTTGACCTTCTGCCGTCCCAGGTAGTGATTTTAGGAGGAAACGCAAATAATTTGACCGTAAGACGGTAAAAGAAGAAAATTACCTGCGGTCTGTCGTATTGTCAGAACACGTGACCTGGTGGAGTAGAAAGCAGAGGGAGAGAAAGAAAAAAAAGACATTTAATTTTTTTTTTTTTTTTTTTTTTTTTTTTAAAACTTAATGGCAGAGCAGCAGTTGCCTTCTGGGGATTTGAACCTTTAGCCCTTCTGGTGACAAGACCAGACCAGGGCATCATCAGTGAACTGCTTCATCGGATTATCTTCATCAATCAGCTGTGAATGTTCCTCACTGACTGTGTGTGTGTGTGTGTGTGTGTGTGTGTGTGTGTCTGTCTGTCTCTCAGCCTTCAGCGAGGAGGAGGTCACCATGTGGATCACGGGCCTCAACTTTCTCATCGCGGACACCCAGAGGTCCTCGGCCCCCCAGCACATCGACAGGTGAGCTCCCGCCTCGGCCGTTGGCTTTGACCCCACACCCGCTGGTATGAGCGCGTCCTTCGGGCGGTCAGCTTTACCGCGGTGTGGCCGTGTTAGCTACCCGACCCATTAGCGGTCGGGGGGCTCGGGTGTCTCAACTGCGGTGTCTCGGTGCGAAATTGAACCCGCAGCTTTCCGGCTCACACGCGACAGCGCGGGGAGTCTTTACTGGGTTGTTGGCTCTCGGCCACTCTTCACAGACAACGCTGTGACTTTAGTGCACGTGCACACGCGCACACACCCACGCAGACACGCGCTTTCCCAACCGGAAAACACTCAAAGACACGTAGCAACGCTCCATGTGAACCTTGGACCCTGAGGTGAGGGTGGCGTGAGCCCGTGCGAGTCCCGACCCAAACAACATCTTCACTCTAACTGTCGCTAACCACTTACCCTGGGGCTGCGTCTCAGTGGTCCAGAGCCTGTCGTGGAAGCAGGGGGTGCTAAGCTAGACTGGGTCGTCCCTGGATGGGATGCCAGTCCATCGCAAGGCTCTGTCTCTTTCTCTCATACACAACCCCACACACACACACACACACACACACACCCCTGTTCCCTCACTGCCTGCCCGCTGCCCATTCTGGTGAGCGATTGATGTCGACCCACGAAGAACAACCTGACGAACAATAAGTGCCGTGTGTCTCTGCTCCGCTCAATGGTTCTTCGCAAACAAGTAGGTCTCGAGGTCGGAGCCGCTGCCTTACAGTTAAAGCTTCTGGGTTCAAATCCCACTCCTGCTCTAGTGCCCTTAATCACTGTACTACTCACCCTCATCCGATACAGTAAAAATTTCCCTGCTGTATAAATGGGTAAATGAGTAGCTCGGTGTACAAACCTGACACTGTAAACATTCTTTGAGAGATAAATTGTAAATAATTATAATATTAATTAATAACTGATCAAGCGAAGCATGATTCCTTTAACATCTTGAGATCGGAAAATTACACTTTTTTTGGGGTGCTCTGACTCTTCAAATCGCTGCAATTCATGGTCCCGTGTATGATTTTGTGAACCGCGTTTATAAGTAAAATGGGGTGGTAAACAAGGTAGAGCGAGAGGACACAAACAATGTGCGGGTCACTCTGCCCACCCCGCCTCGCCGTCTCTGTCCCGTGTCGGCTGGACGTTTACCGCGCTCCCTGTCTGTAAATAAGCCACATGGGCAGGGCAGGGCAGCGCTGCGTCTGCGGCCCCGACGGACTTCGGTGCTTAATGGACGTCTTTCAGCGCCGTCCTCCATGAATAATGAATGGACGTTTTCACTTGGCGTTCTGGGTCGGGAAGGGGGGGCAGGGGACGAGAAGCCGGAAATATCTTCCTCATGTTTATTTTATCTGACCTTTGTTTACCCAGGTGAAGTCGGTCGACGGTAACTTGTCCTCGTTCCGGCCGGACGTCCTTTCGGACCAGAAAGGACGGCGCTGAAATCCGCCGTCTGATCCGAATAAAAGAGTCCCACACTTGGTCCGTGTGGTGGGATTCCGCATGCGATTGCAGGGCGGGGTCGCCGGCCGCTCGGCTCGAGCCGCACGTGAAGCTTTTCAGGGAGTCTTTGTGCGCCGTGGTGGGAGTTTTGCATAATTCGCATCCGTTTCCTGTACGCGGCACCGCTTTCAAACCTTTTTTCGACTCCATTTTCACGTCCCAAACTTGGCCGACCGATTCGAACCCGGCGGGGGGACTGGAGGTCTGCTGCACACCGAGGTGAAGCTGCTCATGGCTTCCACACTCTGTGCCCTCCTCTGATCACGTTAAATCTGCTTTGACGATTTTGACGTTTTCGCCCTATGGAAAAATCGCCGACTTATTTTGATAGCAACAAAAGGCAATGAGGCTCTGCGGGTCTTTGGCCCGTTTCCACGGTTGAGGGATCAGATCCGGCCCCAGGTCTGATTTGCGTGCAGTTTGCGTGCTCGTGAGGCTTTCTTCTCACGTTACAAAGATGCACAAAGATGCACTGGTGTATCCTTGGTGTGTGTGTGTGTGTCGGGGTTGTCACCTTCACTCCTTCAGATTTCATTGTCAACAAAAGTAGCTGTGCGAAAGCTGACAACAGGTTTGCAATTCAGGTTCTATCGGTTAAAACGATCTGTTGAAGTGTCAGCAGTGTGTATGTCACAGGGTGTCGGGGACAAACACACTTATTTATAGTTTCGCTGTCCTGTCAGCAACTGAATGTTGACGTCCACTCAAAGTTTGTCGTGCCATCGAGACAATGTCGACACCTGGTGACCACGTGCAGAGTTTCTCCAGAAAGTTCTGTCCTCCTCAAGCGCTGAAAGGGCTGTGTCCGCGGTTGCCGCGATTGAGTCCATCCGTCTGGTTTTTGCCTGTCCGCGTTCTTTTTCCATCAGCTTTTCCACTCGTTACCGTGTTTTCGAGAGAATCTGTCCTTCTTGGTACCTTGGTGCCATCGTTTGTACTTCCTATGTGAGCTCTGTCCTGATTTGTTCGTGTCCACCTCTCTGTCCATGCTGTCCTTAAAAGTGTCTTACAAGCACTGTAGTTCATGTTTTGCTGTTGTACTTCTTTAGTGACCACATTTTACATCCTTTCAGTGTTACAGAAAGTACCATTGATTGAACTGATCTTCATTCTTGTGGACGTCTTGACGAACGTCCAACCGATGTCTGACTAGCAGATGCTATATTTGAATTTCAGTGTGTATTTTTTTTGGTGGTTTAAAAATGTCCACCTGGTATCAAATTCACAACACACTCCCCTTCACCTTCAAGCTGGCCAGGAACAGGGTAGTTTGCACACTATTTTACCTCTTTTGTCTCTGGGCAGGACACCTGAGTGCTTCCTAATTGTCCTTCCTAATTGTCTGTCTTGGTGTCTTACCACTGAAACAGTTTCTATCACTGAAGGAAAAACACCTTCATGGACCTCATAATTAAAAGGTCACATCAAAGATCATGTGTTGTTAAATTACGTTTTTTTTTGGGGGGGGTCAGTGTTTCCTGATGGCTTCATTTGACCGAAGCTGGAAGCTGGTGAGATATTTAGGAAAATCTCTGAGGTTAAGTACACACTCAGATGTCCTAAAACGATGACTCCTTGGATTGAACTGCGCCCCTTTCGCCGAACTCTCACATCAAGCCCGTCTCCTGTCTTCCAGGTGGCTGAAGAAGCAGTTTGACGCCATGGACCGCAACCGTGAAGGCAGGTGAGTCACCTTTGTATGTCTTCGTGTGTGTGAGAGAGAAGAAGGGGAGGGTTGAACAGTGTTATATCCCGATGCCTGAATTCCTATGGAAGCTTGATTTTCAGAACATCATCTTGGCCTGTTGAGCCAAGATGCCTTACTACCAACATCTCATCATACATTTTTTCAACCACGAACAGACATCATTTATTGAAAGTTCCTAGATAAACTGGAATAGCTTGAAGCAACTGTAGTTGTGAAGGACAGGAAAGGTTTGGTAGCAAACCAACCTAAAATGCACAATCAAAGCTACATAACCACTGTTTACCTGCCTACCAAACTGTGCAATAAACAATGGTCTGTTTATTAGGTACACCGGTTCCTCCAAACGTATAAAGCTTGCAGGTGGTCAAGAGGTTCAGTTAGTCTGCGACTAAGCATTGGAATGGTCAAGATACATGATCTAAAGGATTTTGAAAGTCGTATGGTTGTTTGGGTCAGGTGTGGTGGTTTCAGGATCTCAGATGCAGGGACCCTCATGGGATTTTTGCACACTACAGCATCAAGAATTTACAGAGTGGTGTGATGCACAAAAACATTGTCAGCACTGCTTGTGCAGGTGAACACACCTTGTGAATGAGAGCGGTTAGGGGAGAATGGCCAGACTTGTCAAAGCTAACAGGAGGAGCACAAGTGCAAACATAAGAGTTCAGCACAATGATATGGAAACACACATCTCTGAATGAAGAATTCGTTACACCGTGAAGTGGACGGGCTACAACAGCAGAAGGCTTTGTCAGTTTCCACTCTTTTCAGATATGGACAAGAAAATGAGGCTACAAACTGGTTGATTAAAGAGTGAAAAAATGTTGCCTGGTCTAGTGAATCGCAGTTTCTGTTTTGACATGCTGATGGTAGGGTCAGAATTCGGTGTGAAGGCCATGAATTTGTGGATCTATCCTACCTTTGTGATAGAGGTACAAGATAGTGGTGGTTCCAGGATTAAAGTAGCTGTTGACCTCATCGTGTTTGTTTCTCGAATGGGTCCCCGGAACCCCCCTCAGAAATCCCATCTCAGCCTCGCCAGCCAGATAAAGAGCTCAGGTTAGGAGGCCAGATGGAGGATGAGATGGTGGGACGGTCAGTTTCTTGCAAGAGGCACAGATGGGTCTGAACCCTGATGTATGATATGAGGAGCAGGTGTGTGAGGGGGGTGTATCATATGCGAAAGAGCCTTTGGATTACCCCTTTCCTGCCACACACACTCCCATACCGACACACACACACATCCCAGTACTGAGAGCCAGCTCCTCCTGCGCAGGAAGCGAGGCCCGGAACACACGGTTCGTCTGCTCGGCCCCGATAAGGCCCTTCGTCCACCGAAACAGGAAGTGATGCCGAGGGCTGTGAGACAGCTGCTTCCTGGCTCCTCTGGATGGAAATAGGAGCTCAAATCAGAGCTGAGGGGAAAAGTGCAGAGCGGGACAGGGGATGGGGGTTGGGGGTTGGGGGCTGGGGGCTGTGGGGGGTGGCACACGTAGACCAACAGCACTAGTCCTTGGGCAGTTCATCACCTTCACCTGTTGGACCTGGTTGGCCCAAGATGCCAAACTGTTTCTTTTCTTCAGTTCGGCTGTACTCCTTGCGGAAGTGCCATAATGGCCTGTGCGCTTTCCTTCCGAGACAACAAAGTACCAGTCGTTACGCTGATTTACCGCGAAAACCTCGTCTTTCCTTGAGGAGCTCGTTCTACCAGAGCAGCCGTCACTCTCTGGGTGGCCTCCTCTTGTTTCTTGGTCGCTTTTTTTCCCCACTGAGATGGAAAGTCTCATCGCAGGT
The DNA here is from genome assembly GCF_900964775.1 of Scleropages formosus. Taxonomy (NCBI): domain Eukaryota; kingdom Metazoa; phylum Chordata; class Actinopteri; order Osteoglossiformes; family Osteoglossidae; genus Scleropages; species Scleropages formosus. The sequence goes on along the minus strand of NC_041814.1, from coordinate 30,552,300 downwards.
TTCTGTAGACCTCACCACGCTGCCCGATTCCGCCCCCTGGATGCCAATGTGGGAACTACAATGTGATCAAGAACCCCATCCGATTGATGGACTTTGCCTACAGACACCACCGAACTCTCCTTCAAGATCTCGGGAAGTGACTGATCGATTTGGTATCGTTTGGAATTATTCTTTTCTGCAACGTGTAATAATTCAAATCTGAGGTCTTCCTGGAAAAAAACACAACCCTTCTGGGGAAAAAGAAGTCCTCGAACCTATTCCTGGAAGCGTTACCCCTCGGCAGGCGTTGCATACATGCGTGCACGTGCAAAACAAACACGCTGATGAGTTGAGTAAGAGGCGCAGAGCACCGACATTTACCCCTGCGCACGTTTCGGCCGTGCGCCACGCGTGCCTTTCCTGCTGTGACAGCTGGAGCCAGTTAGAAGCTGGAGGCGACGAGGAACACGTGGCGCAAGTGTCGGGCTCCCATGTTGTCCCGGTGTCGGCGGGGTTTGGGGAGAGTGTCCGACAACCACAGCAGGTTCTCACAGAATTGGACCTTGCGTCAGGCCCACGAGCTGTGAACACTGTGGGAGTGAGTTGAACGAAGGCGGTTCACACATCTGTGGTTTCTATTGTTGTTGTTTTTTTACATTTTGGGGCCATGGAAATACAGGTCATATCCGGTCTACAACGCTCGTGTGTGTGTGTGTGTGTGTGTGTGTGTGTGTGTGTGTGTCTGTGTGTGTGTGTGTCGGTGATGAACCACAGTATCTGTATACGTGTTTCTGTCCATCACTGCAGCATCACTGCCAAGGATGTGAAGGCCCTGCTGCCCCAGGTCAACTACCGCGTTCCCAACATGCGCTTCCTGAAGGACAAGCTGCAGGTGGGTCCACTGAGCACCTGCACACAGAGCGAGAGCGACCATGTTGTTGGTTCACATCCCTCACGTAGCTCCTATAGAAGTGACATTCAAATAGCAAATACATTATAGTAGATGGTGTCAAACTCATTTATGGAGCTATCGGGAGAGAAGTGGCTCTGAAAGAGATGAGTTTGAGACCTTTCTTAAATGTAGGAGGGATTCAGCAGCTGCGAGGGAGAGGGGGAACTCATTACGCCACATCAGGGACAAAACTGAGAACCTGCAGACTATTACTTTTTGACCCTTGTGAGTGGGGTCACCAGGCAGCCAGAGGGGGAAGAGCACAGCACTCTTGCAGGAGGTGATGAGGGCCTGTAGGTATCGGTGCAGATTCTTTGACCGTCTTGTAGACCGTAACCACAGAGTTAAACCAGCTGCAGGAAGCCAGAGCGGTTCACGCACATTTGTATGAATGAACTACAGATAAATTACACCCGAAACGCAGTCTCGGTTGCACGGCCTCCTCAGCCCTGAACGTCTGAAACCTGATCTGCGAGCTCCTAAAAAAATCACGTGGTCCTACTTGTGGATCTCCGACATTCTATATTTAGCGCATCTCATTGATCTTACGTGAGTCACAGTTGCGTTGACTCACAGCGCTGCTATTTGTGTGCGTAAAGCGCCGCTGACGCAGTGGCGCCCGGCCCTGTCAATGGAAGCTGCTCGACTCATTGCGGGGGTTCGAGGGAGAGCGCCAGCCTACTCTGTCATCAAACCCCTGACTAAAGAAAGGTTATTGACCCGATGTTATAGAGTGAACTGCAGATAGTCGGTGGCGGCGGCGAGGGCTTTTACCTGCTGACAGCTGGACATTGTGCTGATATTTTTACCGCACCATGACCTGCTCCGAGGGTCTAACATGTGACCACTGGCTCAGGAGTTCAGCTCTTCAGCCAGTCTTCAGTTTAATCTCAGGAGTGGCCAGCAGGTGGCGGGGTTTGTACTGTGGCCTTGCAGTCGGAAGGATCAGGGTTCGAATCCCCCCACCTGCTGTCGTACCCTTGATCAAGGTACTTACCCTGGTTTGTTCCAGTATAAATTACCCAGCTGTATAAAAGGGTATGTAATTTTAAGTGTCTTAACATGGTAAGTCACTTTGGAGAAAAGCGTCAGATGAAATAAAGTAATTCGGTTAGTGCGTTTTTGGGTCTCTTTTGCAAACTTCTCCAACTGTGCCAATTCCGTGGTGTGTGTGTGTGTATGTATATAAATGTATATGCAGACGCGCGCGCGTGCATGTGTGTGAGTGGCGCCGGTCTACAGGTGGTGTGTTGCTTCTGGAGCGATTGTTATAGTCTGCATCCCACGAATGTGCTGTTTGTTGCATTTGGTGAAATCATCCCAAAGTCCTGATGTGTGTGTGTGCGTGCGTGCGTCTGTTTTTTCTGCCTAGGAGGTGGAGGCCCGCTGTGAGTTGACCTTCCCCCACTTTGTCCAGCTGTACAGGACGCTAATGTTTGATGCACAGAGGAGTGTGAGTACTGCTCCCTCACACACACACACACACACACACACACACACACTCCCCTTTCAACACAGATACGTGGTTTTGCTCTCCTACACTCACTAAGACGCACTCACATCACACTCCACCGTACCTCCCACTGGGAACCTCCTGGCCCCGCCCCCTTGTCCCACCCCTCATTCTGTGTCTCTGCCCCCCCAGATCATTGAACAGCTGGAGCTGTCCTTCCCGCTGCGGTGAGTGCACCCCCTGTCCACATGTCCCTCTGGTGCTCATCCTGGAACCCCCCCCCCCCAATCGAACATTCTCTCCAAGGCCCCTGATCCTCTCATTTCCTCCTCCACCTACCATACTGCTCTCTCTCCCTCGCTCGCCCACTGCCCTTGGCTACTTTACCCTTTGCTGCCCCCCAGTGTTGCATTACAGACATCATGTTTTGTTTGCGTAAATGTGCATAAGCACGGCGTCTCGGTTGGCTTGAGACCAGTTTCATAAATCTGAGTAAATTATTCCACAGTGTAGTGGCAGGTATTGTTTTTACGTGTGTGTGTGTGTGTATTTAACAGCAATGTGGATCGGCCCGAGCTCTGCCAGATCTCTCTGTATGACTTCCAGAAATTCCTGCAGCTGGACCAGAAGGTATGAAGGACACTGTTAGGTTTACGCTGAAGGGCACTGCGGCAGCGCCCATGTAGTGTAGCGCTTCCATCTGTCCGACCTTTCCCAGCGACTGCTGACTTCAGGGTCGCGGTGGTCTGGAGCCTATCCCGGAAGCATAGGATGTGAGGCAGTGTGCACTATGGACGGGATACCGGTCCGTTTTACTCTAATAGTTTTATTGTAATTTTAAATTAAAGCAAGACGATGTGACACACGTGTCTAGAAGCTCCTGGTCACTTCCCACTTTGCAGTGTTCATCAGCTTCTGGCCACTTTCAGCTCCCCTTGTCCTCTATACGGTCGATCGGAGCTGAAAACAGATCTCCGTCGATGCATTTATAGTCGAGGTTGTGTGAAAGTCTTGGATGCAGATATATTGTAAGATTTTTCGTTGGAGCGTTTTTGTTTTTAACTTTGAGCTACGTTAAAATCAGAGCTAATTTAAAACGAAAACAAAACGGTTCCCGTTCAGCGCCGATTCTTAGCGGATCCATCCCGTAAACGCAGTCAGCAAACAGGAGCCGTGAACACCGTGTGAGGAAGCTGAATGAAGGCGGTCCGCGCTCCCGCTGTTTTTTTGTCAGCCTCGGTGCATTTTGCTGCTGCGGAAACACGGGCCGCTTCCCAAGTGCAGCAAACAGGTGTTTCAGACACAGTACAAATAAAGCAGTGAACTAGACGATGTTTGTGTGTGAAATTCGTAGCACAAAGCACTGGTGTGTCTGTACCTGACGGCCGTGTGTCTCCCGTTCCAGGAGTCGTGGGCGGCCGACATCGGTCGCGTCAGGGACTTCATGCTGGGGTACCTGAGGGGCGGAGCCCAGCTGGACCCCTCGCTGCAGCTGGATGAGGTGAGGGCTGCAGGCCGCTCGCACGCACGCACGCACGCACGCACGCACACACACACGCACACACACACACACACCGTGCTTCTGGTGCTGTGTCTGAACCCCTGTCCTCCCCCCTGCAGTTCCTCACGTTCCTGTTCTCCAAGGAGAATGCTGTGTGTGAGCCTTACCCCGTAGCCGTCTCCCCCGAGGACATGAAGAGGCCTCTGTCCCAGTACTGGATCTCCTCCTCCCACAACACGTACGCCGCCCACCCCCTCGCCGCCCCGGTCCCTGCCCCGTCTCGCGGTTTCTCTCGGCCCCTTCACGTCGGTGTCACCCTGTGCGGTCGAGGTGTTGGAACGGAGAACTTAAATTACACACTTTTTCATTTCGCCGCCGCCCCTGGACTCGGGGGTCCCAGGTTCAGATACGTGAATAAAAAGTAGCAATAAAGGTATAACGAGTATGATTTGTGTCCGCAACGTGCCTTAGTTTTAGGGCCTAAAAGCACAAGCAAGGGTAAAAATACAGTGGAAGTGAAGTGAAGTGATTGTGTCCCCTCCCCCTCGGTGTGTTTCAGGTACCTGACGGGGGACCAGTTCTCCAGCGAGTCGTCCCTGGAGGCGTACGCTCGCTGTCTGCGCATGGGCTGCCGCTGCATCGAACGTGAGGACGCCGCCTTTGCCTCTTCCTCTCTGCGTGTCCTTCTCTGCGTTCGCTGTCCTCATCGCCGTCGCTCTTTCCGTCTCCGCTGCAGTGGATTGCTGGGATGGACCCGACGACCTTCCCATCATTTACCATGGCCACACGCTCACCTCCAAGATCAAGTTCCTCGACGTGCTGCACACCATCAAGGAGCACGCCTTCGTCACGTCCGAGTGAGTGTCCGCTGCGCGCTGACGCGCAAGAAGAGAATGGCGCCCGCTTCTCGCCAAGTGCCTCCAGCCCCTCCCACCCTGTCTCTGTAGCATTTCAGGCCCCACACCCTTCCCTCGTGAGTACGTCAGCGGTGGATGCCCTTCCTCGGGAAGTTCTAACCGCTTCCTCGGCAGGTACCCGGTGATCCTGTCCATCGAGGACCACTGCAGCGTGGTGCAGCAGAGGAACATGGCCACCCATTTCAAGAAGGTGTTCGGGGACCTGCTGCTCACCAAGCCCGTGGACGTCGCTGCGGACGAGCTGCCCTCGCCCTACCAGCTGAGGAGGAAGATCCTCATCAAGGTACGCCTGCAGAGAGCATAGTGGGTAACGGGCTGGTTAGTTAATATCAAGGTTCAAGCAGTGGCTTGTAATTCATGTATCAGCATGAAGCGCAACACAGATGCTTCTCAGTGGAACGTGAAGGATTCTTCAAATTCCCGTGTGCATGCCTGGCGACGCATTGAAGACTTTTTGTCTGTGGCCTTTTTATTAACGTTGAGCTGTATGAAAATTAAAAGTAAAACAAAAAAGTCATGTCGTCGACCTTCCGTTCAGTTACTGAACATGTGCAGCGCTGCATTGCTGTTATTTACCGCTTAGGAAGTAAACGCTGTGGAAGTGAGTTGAACAAGGGTGGTCCCATGCTCCTGCGCTGCCATGTATTGGCCTGATGGGTAAACACAGGCTGCGTTGTAGGAAACTGATAAACGGAGGAGATTTTAAGCTCTAGTGGTTAGACGTTGGGTTGGTGTGTCGCCGGTGCGAGCGGGACGGCGTGTTTGAGGGACGCGTGTCCTGTGCCGCCATCAGCACAAGAAGTTGGCCGAGGGGACGCTGTACGAGGAGGTCACGTCGGCCAGCTACTCCGAGAGCGACATCAGTAACTCGCTGCGCAACGGCATCCTGTACCTGGAGGACCCCATCGACCACGTGAGTGCGGCCTGGAGGACAGCTGGGCTTGCTGGGAGAAGGGTTGCCGTTGTAATTTAACTGGAATCGTGTGTGTGTGTGTGTGTGTGTGTGTGTTTGTTTGTTTCAGACCTGGACTCCACACTACTTTGTGCTGACCAGCAATAAGATCTACTATTCGGAGGAGACGTCTCGCTACCAGAGCACCGATGAGGAGGAGGACGACGAGAGCAAGGAGGTACGAGCGATGTGGGCTAAAGGATGGCGACGTTACGTGCGGGGGGTGCGTGAACATTCGAGGGACGCGATGACGTGGAAACGAGCTGCGCGCCCGCCGTCCTCACGCGAATCTCCTCGTCCGTCCCCGTCACGCAGGAGTGCAACAACAACGAGCAGCACTGCGCCGAGCGCTGGTTCCACGGCAAGCTGGGCGGGGGGCGCGATGGGCGCCAGGTGGCGGAGAAGCTCCTGCAGGAGTACTGCGAGGGCGGCGGGAAGGACGGCACCTTCCTGGTGCGCGAGAGCGAGACCTTCGTGGGCGACTACACCCTGTCCTTCTGGTGCGCGCTGCTTTGGCCCCCGTTTCACCGCGCCGTTGCGGCCGACCTGCGTTTGCGCGCTGCCGCTCTCCGTTGACAAGCCCGTAAATGCAGATGTGACTCCGCCCCCAGGCGCTCGGGCCGCGTCCAGCACTGCCGAATCCACTCGCGCCAGGAGTCCGGCTGCACCCGCTTCTACCTGACGGACAACTTGGTGTTCGACAGCCTCTACCGCCTCATCTGCCACTACAGGGACACACCGCTGCGCTGCAACGAGTTCGAGATGAGGCTGGGAAACCCCGTGCCGCAGCCCAACGCCCACGAGAGCCGAGAGTGAGATTGGGGGCAGTGGGCGGGGCCCTAGGTCAGGGGTGGGCTGGGTGCAGTTTTTGGAGCTCCTGCAGACGCGCGTGGTCGAGCGTATGAACGTTTGCGTGAAACCTTGTGCGCGGTCGCTGTTGTCTAGTTTGTCCAGGTATGTTGTGGTGCTGGAGTTCAGAAGAGGGGAAATGTGCTTCATACAGGTCATCTGGTCGTGACCAGACCTCGGGGGACCGCATGTTAAAATGAGCATGCGGTAAAGTGCGTTGCTCTTAAAATATGCAGCGCCTTCCGGAATTTGCGGCACAGGAAAGACGTCCCATTAGTTATTAGTCATTCCGAAGTCATGAGCAGATGACCTGTCACGAGCTGCGTGTTGTCTTCCTCGCCGAGGGGCGCGGTTGAGGAACCTCGGCTCGGTGGCTTGACTCGCAGTTGTGTGACGCAGGTGGTACCACGCGTGCCTGTCCCGTGTGCAGGCTGAACACATGCTGATGCGTGTGCCCCGGGACGGCGCCTTCCTGGTGCGCAAGCGCAGCGAGGCCAACTCCTACGCCATCTCCTTCAGGTGCGCAAACGCCGCTGCCGCCGCCGCCTCCTCTTGTGTTCTACCCCTCCCTCGTTCTCCGCCCTGCTGACCTGCATCCATCCCGCTCCTCAGAATGTGAACGCAGCTGGGGCTGGAATTCTGTTCCCAACTCAGTTTGTTCGTAAATCCAAAGTCACGTCAGCACCTAGATACAGCAGCAATGGCAATGCAACGATAATTATTCCGAAAAACAGGAATAACATCAACGAAAGGTTAATAGTGCAGATGTCCTCATTATTTTACAGGATAGGGTTTGTAAAAATTTTTTATATCACCGTTAATAAACAGAGTGTAGGACTTTTTTCCTCTTAATGTTTTTTTTGGCGCCAATTTAATATGGTTGAAAATAAATGTGTTGTCTCACAAATTCCTGTTTGGTGCCGGTTGTTGACCAGATGCACCCCAACAGTGTGCAATACCTGTCACCTTGTTGCTGATCACTGTAAACACTGTGGAAGTGAGATGAATTAAGGCGACCCCACATTCGCGGAGCTGTCTTGGTGCTTCTCGCTGCCGCGTGTCGGCGGCTCGGCAGGTGAACTCAGATCTGTCGAACGGGTAAACAGAAATGAAAAATATAGAAACGCAAATAAGAAATAAGCAGAAAAAAGTACCTTCAAATATTCGTAACCCGACTCTTCCAACACGTACCCTGGTTCTTACGCCTGTAGCCCTCATCCCATTCGCCCCTTTGATGGTCTGTACCCCACCGCCCCCACGGCTGGCCTGCAGCTGCTCACTAACTCTGTGTGTGTTTGTATATTTGTGTTGCCCGCACCCGCACCCCCCACCAGGGCGGAGGGGAAGATCAAGCACTGCCGCATTCAGCAGGAGGGCCGCCTCTTCATGCTGGGCAGCTCGGCCGAGTTTGAGAGCCTCGTGGACCTGGTCAGCTACTACGAGAAGCACCCGCTCTACCGCAAGATGAGGCTGCGCTACCCCATCAATGAAGACACGCTGGAACGCATGGGCACCACGGTAATCGACCATGCTCCGGCAGCCTTGCTCAGAGCGAGGCGTGTGCCGGAATGCTTGACGTGGCTTCGCGCTCTCCTTGCCTCCAGGAGCTGGACTACGGGGCGCTGTATGAGGTGCGAACACCACACTTCTACGTGGAAGCCAACAAGATGCCGACCGCTCGGGTAGGTCCAGGGTCACGCGTGATGGTGCCAGGTGGAGTACGCCTTGTCATTATTAAAGCACGGCTCTTTGGGAAGGAAACCGACACTCTGTGTGTGTGTGTGCGTGTGCGTGCGCGTGCGTGCATCCCGCTGCAGTGCACCGTGAGGGCTCTCTACGACTACAGGGCACAGCGTGAAGATGAACTGTGCTTCCCCAAGCAGGCCCTCATCGTCAACGTGGACAAGCAGGAGGGCGGCTGGTGAGGAGCAGCACGTGGGCACCTAGGCAACTTACCGGATGGTCACAGGTCCAAATCAGTGGAGGGGGTCCGCTCTCGGTCAAGTACCCTCGAGGAGCACGCGAACTAGACGACTGTGGTAAAAAGAGGGTAAACGGGGAGAGTACCTTAAAAGGATTAAGCAAGGCTTGCAAGGGACTGAATGTGCAGGAGGATGAAGGACATTTACGAGGAGGCTGCAGTTTTAGAAATTTGAGAGAGGCGACTAAATGACCAGACAGCAACTAATTTGCTGAAAGGTAGCTGGCAGGTAACCAAACCCAAGAGGTGAGATGGAGCAAAATCGGATGGGTCCTGTACCCCCCTGTACCCGTGTCTAGGTGGCGTGGTGACTACGGGGGACGGAAGCAGCTATGGTTCCCCGCCAACTACGTGGAGGAGCTTCCCTGTTCCCCGTGCCGAGAGTCAGAGGACGTGGTGAGTCCCTAATAGTGGGAGGGGGATGGGAGACAAAAACGGTCAGAAATGACCACAGCGGTGCTTCGTCAGGCGCTCACACATACATGCACACACAAACGCACTCTCTCTCTTTCCTCCTTTTGACCCGCTGCAGTCGTCTGAGAGCAGCCCTCTAGGCACCTTCCTCAAAGGCTTCATCGACGTGTCAACCTGCCAAGTGGGTGAGTCCACCCCCCCACAGGGCATCGGGCTGCTCGTGTCCCTGTGGGGGTGTCCTGCACAGCACTGTCCCCTTGATCTTCATTCGTATATAAAGGCCTCTGTTGAATTTAACTGATCAGCGTTACCCACGATGCCCTTAGGATTTTCTCCAATTAGAGTCCAGCCCAGTGGAGGAGCAGGTAGCGCCGGTTCCTTGCAGTTCTGGGTCTCTGCATTTGGACGTGGCTTTAAATCTGGCTCATCCCGTGTTTAGTTTGCATGTTCCTCCCATGTTCTTGTCCAAAGACGTGTGAAAGACTGTAGCAGTAAGTTGTACCCTCCCTTACAGTGATAACCACACGGGAATCACCACGAGTGGACTTTGACTAGAGGGCTGCTACTGTACCCTGCTGGCTCCGGTCTAGATCTTGACACTACTCCATAGCCCCTCTGAGCCGTGCCCAGTTGGAAAGCTAACCCAAAACCCAGCAGAGGCCCAAGCCTCGAGCTTCTTTTGGCCGACACGTTCCGGTTGGTTCCGCTCCGCTAAACACGCTAACGGGCGTCACACTCCCGTTCCGTCACAGTGGTCCAGAAAGAGGGCAAGAGCTTGCGGCCCTACGTCTTCACCGTGCATTCCCAGCAGATGTCCTCGCACCCGGTTCAGACTCTTGACGTGGCGGCGGATTCCCTGGAGGACCTCAACGGATGGGTGGCCAAGATCCGGGAGGCGGCCCAGAACGCAGATGCGCGGGTTGGTACCGACACATGTGCAGGCAGACAGATAGCCAGTCACATGATCTGTAACACGCTGTGGGTGGAGCTAAGGCCTCTGCTGGAGGAAGAGTGAGGTACTGCTGCTCCGGAAGCGTCTCCGTGAGGCCCGCCCACTGAGGTCAGCGTACCTGTGAAGAAAGCGTGGGCAGAGACGCCATCTGCTTGTGCTGATGCTGACTTGTTTTCATGGAGACAGATGCAGGAGGAGAAGCAGATGGAGAGGCGGAAGAAGATTGCGCTGGAGCTCTCGGAACTCGTGGTGTACTGCCGACCTGTGCCCTTCAATGAGGAAAGTAAGAAGACCGCCCATAGCTCTTCTCCACAAGATTCTCTTTAACCGTCTTCCACATGTTCAGAAGCTTCTCCGGCTTTTCTTTGCCTTGTCATGTCAGTGCTTGTGAGAACACTGAGTAGATATGTCCCGCAATAGAGTTCACGCGAACGTGACCGCATTTGACAGGAATGACCAGACGGTCCAGTGCGACACGCTATCTTGTGTGTATTTTTCAGAATTAAAAACAAGTTAGTTCAGCGAAACCAAATTGATAAAAAGTGTTAAGTATTTAAAGTGATTGACACTGATAAATAAAACTTTTAATAGCATAAACATTTTATTATAAATGTGGATTGTGTAAGAAAGCTTCATAAACGTTGTGCCATCTATTATTTACATTTATTCATTTAGCTGATGCTTTTCTCCAAAGCATTGGGGGTGCAGTGGTGCAGTGGGTTGGACCGGGTCCTGCTCTCCGGTGGGTCTGGGGTTTGAGTCCCTCTTGGGGTGCCTTGCAACGGACTGGCATCCCGTCCTGGGTGTGTCCCCTCCCCCTCCGGCCTTAAGCCCTGTGTTGCCGGTACCCCATGACTCCGTATGGGACAAGCGGTTCAGACAGTGTGTGTGTGTGAGTGTGTGTGTGTGTGTGTTTTCTCCAAAGCGATGTAGTGTTAAGGTGCTTAAAATTAGTACAGTTACAAGTGTACAATAACTTACCCATATTTACATTTACTCACCTGTCAGACACTTTTCTCCAAAGTGAAGTATAACTCGGAGTAAACACAAGTGCATCAATAACTAGAGCTTTAGAGACACACACATGCGCACACAAACTCATAGACATGTGTGCGCCATTATCAAAACATAATCAGTTAGACCAGTAGCATCGTTTTACCATCTCCCAATGTGGCATCATCTTGTCGCAATCGTTTGTAATTTTTTTCTCAAGTGGTTGGTCAGTTGGCAAAATGAAACTCAAAATCATGAAAATGAACTTAATTTAGATATGTAAAGAGATTTTGAGCCAAAATTCTCAATACATATTGTTTTTTTCTTTTTAGAAAATGCAGAATTGGTCAAGAACCATTTTACTGTCTTTGTCTTTTTCCCTCAAATTGTGCTGTATTTCGTTAACATGAAACATTTCCAGTGAAATGAGAGACAAACTGTCTACGTTCCTCCCCGCAGAGATCGGCACAGACAAGGCCTGCTACCGGGACATGTCCTCCTTCCCGGAGACCAAGGCGGAGAAGTTTGCCACGCGTGGCCGGGGAAAGCGCTTCCTGCAGTACAACCGGAGGCAGCTGTCCCGCATCTACCCCAAGGGCCAGCGCCTCGACTCCTCCAACTACGACCCGCTGCCCATGTGGCTGTGTGGCAGCCAGTTGGTGGCGCTCAATTTCCAGACACCCGGTACGCAACTGTTCCCACAGCAAAGCCGCCTTTCACAGCACCCCTTGCTGTCCTCTGACGCAGCCTCCCAAGCCCATGGCTCTCTGTGCTCAGTACGGCTCCCGATGGCACACTTCTTCAGGAGGAGTCCATACCTCCAGCAAGTGACACTTTTGCGGGGGTCCAGGGACGGCCGCTTGCTGTCCCATAAATGAGACAAATCAGGCTCCGCCCCCTTGGACCGAGCTTTTGACTATAGCCTTCTGTCACAGTGTGAACCTCTCGTGCCATCTCTCTCTCTCTCTCTCTCTCTCTCTCTCTCTCTCTCGCCACGCAGACAAGCCCATGCAGCTGAACCAGGCGCTGTTCACCCTGGGAGGGGGCACTGGTTACGTCCCGCAGCCGGACATCATGAGGGAGGAGAGCTTTGACCCCTTCGACAAGGAGACGCTGCGCGTGGAGCCTATCACCATCCAGATGCAGGTTAGAGGGGAGCTAAATGTGTGGCCAGAGAACGTCCTTCCTCCCGTGGCTGTGCAGATTTACCCTCCCCTCCCCCTACAGGTCCTCGGAGCGCGCCACCTGCCGAAGAACGGCCGCAGCATTGTGTGCCCCTTTGTCGAGGTGGAGGTGTGCGGGGCCGACTACGACTGCAGCAAGTGCAAGACCGATGTTGTGGGTACGCTAACTGTACGCTGGCTGTGGGGGCGGGACAACAAGGCACCTTTTGGGCTCCACACGGGGTCAGATAGAACACAACAGGAATAACTGTCATGTCTTTAATATGACCGACTATGGCTATTCCTCCAGCGGATGTCTGTGTGCGTGTGTGAGAAACCAGAATGAGCACGTATGCATGTGCACATCTTCATCTGCACCCTTGAACCTACTCTCTCCCAGAGACAATGTCTTGATCCCTGTGTGTGTGTCTGTGTGTGCCGGCGCACCCCCACCCGCCTCTCTCTAGCGGACAATGGCTTGAATCCCGTGTGGATGCAGAAGCAGTTTGTATTTGACATCCGAAACCCCACGTTCGCCTTTCTTCGCTTCGTCGTGTACGAGGAGGACATGTTCAGTGACCCCAACTTCCTGGCCCAGGCCAGCTATCCTGTCCAAGCCCTCAAGACAGGTGAGGAGCCCAGTGTGTGTGTTTATTATATGTGTATCAAGTAAAATATGTAAGAACCTTTTAAACACGTTTTGTCCTTGTATTCTGGTTCCAGCTACAGTCAGACACAGCTGATTTCCACTGTAATAACTTTTTAACGACATTGTCTTCACTTATGAGTTTTGTAAAAATTTCTGTTTGCTGCGGAGCAAAAGCCACCTGTTTCCCATCCGAGCTGACAGAAGGCAGTAAAGTGCACCCACACGGAATAGGAGTGTGGGGAAACCGTAATTCAGCTCACCTCCACAGTGTTTACAGCTCGTATCTGGTGTTCTTGGGTGTCACCGATCAATATCAAAATGACAAACGCTTCACGTGTTTATAGGATGGGTTGGTCAACAGTCAACATTTAACAGGAGTTTGTGTAATTTTTATTTTCGGTCATTTTAGATTTGTTTTTATGAAGTACAAAATAAAACTGGAAAGTCTCATCTGCTTTTTTTACTTATTAATCATACATTACACACACACACACACACACACACTATTGGAAACCGCTTGTCCCAGGCGGGGTCGCGGCAAACTGGAGCCTAATCTGGCAACACAGGGCACAAGGCTGAAGGGGGAGGGGGACACACGGGATGCCAGTCTGTCACAAGGTACTCCAAGCAAGACTCGAACCCCAGACCCACCAGAGAGCAGGACCTGGCCAAACCCACTGAGCCACTATGCCCCCCCCCCATCATACGTTATTAATTTATTATTTGTTATATTTATGTTATATCTGAAGTTTGTACACAGCCTAACCAGCAAACCTCAGGAACCAGTGTATCAGTAATGCAGTATGTGTGAATATGCTGTTCCCTGTGTGTTTTCTGTGTGTGTGTGTGTGTGTGTGTGTGTGAGTGAGTGATACACTTGCCCGTGTGTTCCCAGGTTACAGGAGCGTTCCACTGAAGAACAGCTACAGTGAAGAACTAGAACTGGCCTCACTGCTCGTGCACATTGAGATTGTTAATGCCAAGGTGAGCTGTGGGCTCTTCTGGCATCTAGTCAGGAAGCCCCCCACACTGTTGTCACCTCTGTTTACTCCCCTTACACAACTACCTGTTCACTTTGTGTTGCCCCTCATTCTCATGGCGTGCTGTGCTGGCAGGACGATGAGAACCTGTACACATCGATCCAACGGCTGCGGGACCGCACAAGTGAGCTCTCCAATCAGGTTTCAATCCTCGAGAGATCCGGCTCGGCTGACCACAGCTACCAGCAGAGCCTGGATGAGCTGCGAGCTGCACAGGACCAGCTGACAGAATTGATGGAGGCACGCAGCCATAGGTACATACGTACGCGTGCGCACACACACACACACACACACACACACACACACACACACACACACACACGTGTGCGCTTAGATTTCACCATCTCACTTCTCTCCTCTGGTCTCTGCCCACAGGCTGACGGAGAATAAAAAGCGAGAGAAGCTGAGGCAACAGATGGGAATGAAACGCAGTTAGAGCACTGACCAGTAGGAGGCAGCATATGACGGCAGGCCGAAGGTAGAAGATGTGTGTGGAGATGGTCGTTCTCCAAACCGTTCCTGAACGGAAACAACCCAGAACTGGAATTATAGTCATCAAGTGCTAGCTGACCTTGACATAAAACAATTTAAGAACAGACACACAACGCTTTGCTGGACCACAAGAGCTGTGGAGCACACAAAACAAAAAGCAGGATACACAACCGCACAAGATGGACAAAGATCTCGTAGGACAATCTAGGGCCACCGCTGACATTGTGGGACAAAAACTTTACTAATACTGTGTGAAATATCTAACGATGAATAACACAGGAGGAAGGATGAAGGAAAGGGAAAATGGGGCCAAAACACACTCAGGTCACTCTTGTTACACTAGCTGGGAGGACGTGATGAGAAGCAGAGCACTGAGGAAAGGGACTCTTAAGGGCTGCAGGTGTGACAGCAACATGTGCGTAAGTCCGTGCCTCTAATGCTGCACATGCACCCTTACCTGTGCGTATGAGCGTGAGGGACGAGCACGGGCCAGAGCTAACCCCACGCTGCAGTGTATGTCTCTGCTCATCACGCAGCTGTCCTGTCTTTGACCCACTGGTCAGCCAACCGCCACTCTGCTCCTCACATACACAGGAAGTAGGGGAGAGGAAATGGACATGAGCACCGAAACAGCAACAGACAAAGAAAGAGAGAGAACAGCTTTAAGGTGCCAGGCAACAAACCTGTCAAGTTGTGTGTCTGTCACTCATTTCAAATTTTATATAGTATGTACATATTTTCAGTCAGCTATTCGGACATTTTTCAAACACACACGCACGGAGTGCATTGTGTGTGGGTGTGCTGTCCGTGGGCCGCTGGGGCAGAGCACTGTCCACCCGATTCCACCCGCTCAACCATCTGCCCACACCTAGGGATTGGTGTATGAAATAAGAGGCAAGAACTTCAGCCTTGTCGCCCATGCAGGGGGTCCCAGGCCAGGGAGCTCCCACATGTTCCACCATGCCTTCGTGAAGGGAGTAAAGATGGTAAGATTCATGCAATAAACATCAGGAATGAAAATTTTACTTAAGGAGCACCAAACTACAAGTGGTAGAACCCCAACATATGGTCTGCTGTGCTGCCAGAGTGGCAGCATTACTGCCCTGTACAGGATCTCACGATGACGGTGTGGCCACACCCTCTCGGACCCTTGCTGGGTACGTGAAGGAGTGTCCTAGCGACCAAGACTTTACCATGCCCCCCCCACCACTCAGGCCCAACACATATTGTGGGGAGCTCAACACTGACTGATGCAATAGATGATTCCTAAACATAAACCATACTTTTTTGTACTTATTTTAAAGTGGACTCTCTTAAGAAGGCAGGATACACATGCACGCACACACAGGGCCCATGATTTTGTCTTTAGTCCTCCTTGGTGTTTATCACTCTAGAGCAGTGAGACCAAGACTGAAAAAACAAATCTGTGAACAAGGGAAAGTGAAAACCGAGACTGTACACAAACATAAACGCCTGGTCTTAAGGGTCCCTTTCCTCACACTTTGAGACTCATGACCGCTTTGCAAATGGTGTGTATCATTTATGCCAGCATTTGGATGGATGGATGTTCAGACGGACGGATAGACACACTGATGGATTGATGGATGATAGGATGCTTCTGTACCTGTGGCCAAATAGCTAATGTTTAAAGGTTGAAAACTGTCCTCTCTGGAATCAACAGGGACACGAGTGACACAGTGCTTCAGGGACTTAACACCATCATGAGAACTTTGCGTTTTCTTGTCTTGAGAGAAGATCTTTAGCAAGGTACTTATCCTGAAATATGTTAAATGAATAGAATGAATGGGTAAGTTGTCAAACTAAAATGCTTTGGTTAAAAGCACCTGCAGAGCAACTAAATAATGTAATTATGATAGTGATAATAAGTATGACTGTAATTAGTGCAGCAAATCCACTAGGAATTGTCATCTCAGGAGCCCTGGGAGGAGAGAACTGGATTTTTGTGTGTGTGTGTGTGTGTGTGTGTGTGTGTGTGTGTGTGGGGTCTCACTGCTTCATGTCCACGTCTGTGTGAAAAACCATAAGGGCTCCGCCATGATGCTCCTCCACCACCAGGGGGCAGGTTAGAAACAGCCCCCCCCATCATCACCACACACCTCTGTCCTGAAGGACAGGGGACCCAGGTTTCTTCTTTTTAAATTGTTTGCCGCCCACTCCACTTATTTAATAAGGTAACTAAAGTTAAAAAAAAAAAACAAAAACAAAGGGCTATGGTAAATTCAGAGCACTTTTACCTCATTGTGCTTTGTCACCCTTCCTGCAGGCGGCGCTCTTTGAAGACTCTAATCTCATGTGATCCCCTGCTGGTCTCATTCTAGCCCCTTAACACACCTTTTCTTCAACCAAGAGTCACAGGTTTAGTGAAGTTTGGCAAGGCAGTTTACCGTATCGGTGCAGACAGATGTGGTCCCAAAGTGGAAGATGCTGTGACTCGGTGTATACTGTGTGTGTAAAGGTGTGTGTTCGACAGTCCCCACTCCCATATCCCCATGCACTATCCTTTCAGCCCCACATCACACAAGCCCCAGGTGGGATCGTCTATGCAATGCTTACCCCTTCCACCTAGACTGTACTTAATGCCTGTCTCTGTCCACATGTACCTGTATTTACCTGTATTTAATGGAATTCCTACTTCAGGTTGTCCACTATTACTCTGCCCTGAAGACCCGTACAAGTTTCCACTGAAATAAAATGTGTTTCGGGTATCTGCCTTTACTGTGCTGTCATTTGCTCTGAATGCATTAACAAACCAGTCACTTGTGTCCCATTAGATACTGAAGATAATTTAAGAAATGCACAAAGAATGATGCTGTTAAACTGGGGACTGTCGCTAATTTTCGTCATTGTGCTACAACAGGGGTTCTTAACCTGGGATCAACTTCAGGGGTCCGTGAAGCACAGGTTTGCTTTGAATGTTAACTAAGTTGAAAATATTTACTTTCCTTCATGTGACACTTTCCTCCAAAGAGAATTACAATCGAAATCAAAGGCAACTTTGTCACTTCATCTATAGGTGTATTACACATACAGCGGGGCAAAATTTTGTCTCTCTTTGGACATCTGTGCCACATAGAACTTGCAGTGCAGCGTGTCACAAACAAGACGAGTGCAAATACAGGGTAATGCGCTACACAGGCCAGAGTCTGGCGACAATGTGCACAGTGTACAAAATACACAGACAATAAACATTGTTCTGCTACTTAGAGTGATTTATCAGCATACACAGCTGAGTAATTTTTACTGCATAAAGGGTTACAGAACAGTTGCAGGGATGTGGAGTTTGCATGTTCCTCCTGTGTCTGCTCCCGTGTGGGTGCTCCGGTTTCCTCCCACAGTCCAAAGACATGCTGTTCAGGTTCCCCCATAGTGTGTGAATGACACAGAGAGAGTTTTACTGTTTCACTGATGTATGGATGAGTGACCTGTTGTAAGTACTGTATCTAGGAGTGTAAATCACCTTGGTGAATAAGGTGTGTGGGCTAGTAACACTACATAGTATCCATTGTAAGTCGCTTTGGAGAAAAGCATCTGCTAAATAAATAAATGAAATGAATGTGACGTTGGGTCCTTCAAGTGGAGGCAACAGCTCTAACCACCACACCGCCTGCTGTCCCTTATTACTATTAGTAAACATATTTCAGCTACGTAAATTCAGCTGGATAGTTTTTACTGCATCAGTTCAGGGTGAGTTACCTTGATCAACAGCATTATAGAGGAAACTGGGGTACAAACCCAGGTCCTACAGTTCCCAGGCAATGGGGAAGGTACTTTTTTCAATCCTTTTTGGATTAGGGTTAGTGTGCTGGTTGTGAACAGCCTATTGGTTTAAATCCAATGAGGGAATTTTTATAGTTGGGGAAACTAGTTTACCTAAACTGTGCACATATAATACCCTTGTACATAAGTAGCTACAGTTGTAAGTCACTAAGGCTTCCAGTAGTAATGGTAAATTTTATTCACAAACATTAATTGTATTAAATCATTTAGCTGACACTTTTCTCCAGAGCAACTTAGTGTTAAGCTACTTACCATTATTTACAATTTAATACAGCTGCTTAATTTTATTGGACTCATTTTAGGGTAAATACTTTGCTCAAGCCAAGGGTACTACAGCTGGTGGAAGAATTCAAACCTGTAACCTTTGGGTTCAAAGGCAGCAGCTCTAACCACTACACTACCCACTGTCCTCAGTTGCACCTAAAAACCACAAAATGCCATTGTAAAAGTTACAGTTCAGTCCTTCTGTGTGCACTACCTTATGTCTCTCACGTCTTTTATGTCTCAGAAGGGGGTGCTCCTGTCCCTCCAACCATATAATCCCCTTTCACTGAGTTGGTGACGGGCATTGCTGGTTGAAACTGTCCTACCTTGAATCTTGCGGTCAACTCCAGCCCCACGGGTCTTAAATGTCTCAAACGCAGCATGTGTAACGGATACAGAAACATCGAGGTCTCTGGAGACGGACTTGCAGAGTTGAGATTGTCCCTTCTTGGTGACAGTCTTGTGTCTGACCTCCTCAGGCAGTTTTTTGGCTTCCCGTCTTTACTCCACGCTTACTGTGGTGCACACTGTGGCACAACACAGGAGATTGAGTCCTGTTCTTTATTCAAACTGAGTAAATGAGCTGTTTTTATAGTATCAGCACCTGCCAGTCCCCACAACAAACTCATTCTAGAATGTGCCAGTAATATTGTCGGGGTTATTTTAGGATTCCCTGTGGAATAAGCTTTGATTTAGAAATTAGATTTATAAATTATTCATAAATTGTTTGTTCTGTTCCATTGCAAACCAAAGAAATACCCACCCACGTGGATACCAAATTACATTTTTTATTCCAACAGTTTTCAGGAACAAGTGTTGCATTACTTGAAAAATGTGCACAAGTGCCAATATTTCTGGCCACGGCTGCATGCTAATATTCAATAAGGATATCAAATAAGAGCATAAAAAGACCTGTTTTAAGAACCTCCATTAATTTGTTTCACTATAAACTCTTCATCCAAACTTAAAAATGATCTGAATGGTAAGGAAGCCGTACCGTTACCGTCACAGTTTTTCTGCTGGAAAAACATTTAAACAGAACAAAATGCTTTTTCTTTCTAAGGATTTCACTTAAAAGCAGAAGAGATCTGACAGGCTGTTACCAACATTTTAAACCACTGCTTTTTTGATTTTGTATTTATTAACTTGGGTCACCTTACAAACAAAGTCCTCATGAAGGACTTCTCAGGACTACTTACTGTGGTACTCACTGGGGGAGGGTATTACTCTCTTAGTGCCTGTGGCACTTGCTCAGTTATTACTGCAATTCCTAACGTTTTATTTGCTGTGGTGTTTACTGACCTATTATTACTTACCTGGTACCGTGTAAAATTACTGCATTTTCTGTGGTACTTACTATGGCAGCTGCTATGGTTTTACAGTGCTATCGGAGGTGCTTACCGCGGTATCAGTGCGTTATTTTTTGCAGTACTGAGGTACTTACTACGGTACATAGCGCAGTATTACCGCAGTACTTTGTGGTGTTTGCTCAGGCATCACTTTGGTGCCTTCTGAGGCACGTATCGTGGTATTTACTAAAGTACTTTCGGTGGCGCTTATTATGGTACCTCACTCTTTCGGATGCTGAGGCAACGCGCCCGAAAGCCTTTGGCGCGAGGACTCCCAAAAGAGCGGGAAAGCGCGGGCGAGACGCGCGGGCAGGGCGACGGTGTAGACGCGGGGTCGCGCACGCCACTCCGAAATACCGGGCGGTACTGTGACCCACAGCCATTGTGCTCGAGTTTGGAGGCTCTGAAAGGGCAGGACTTTGTTTGTTTGTTTGTTTGTTTGTCTGTTTAGAACAGCGAAGTCCAGTGGGCAATGGACGCAAACACTCATTGGGAGTTGTGTTTAAATAGCGACGATGGAGCCGTCCCACGGACCCCCGCGTTCTCCCCCAGCCTTTGTTCCTCGGCCGACCGCCCTCCCCTCCTCCCCCTCCCGATGCCTTCGCGTTGCCAGGGGGAACCACATCTCGGCCCTTCCAAAGGATATTGAGGGCTGAATTCCGGGCTAACATTGGACTAACGCAACCGCCAGTCACGCTTCCTTTCCCCTCATTGGCCGTTCAGTACTTTTTGACCCCGCCCCTCCGAGTCCAGTCCCCACTGCGCGGAGTCAGCTGCGTGAGACAAACGGCGAATCGATAAGAAGCAACAAGTGGACCTGGAGCGCGAGACGGCGGTTGCGTCCCGTGGGAAACGCGGTCATTAATACATCCTGACGTTATACTGCAAGACGGGCACCGGTGGCGAAGAAGACGCTGCGCGAGCCTAACGCGTGTGGAGAAGAAGCTAAGTGGTCTTTTCCACCTGTCCGCGGAGGTTTGCGCAGGAAAATTAGACGCCCTGGGAGTTTCCGTCTGTCCGCGCGCGGCGCTCGAGTCGTGATGCAGGCGAGCAAAGGAAGGGCTGCCGGCGACGGCACGCGCACCGCGGTCTTGCGCGGGTAGCCCGCGCCGCGGAGGCCGTCGGAAGAGCGGGCTCGAGGGCAGCGCGTGCGTTCGGGATGTCCGACCACGGGTCGGAGGAAGCGCTCCCCCCGCCGGAGGACCACAGCGGCCGCGCAGGGAGCATGCGCAAGGTACGGGGCAGGTTATCGCCGTCGGTCACGTCAGCGTTATTACTGACGATACAAATCCACTTAGAGCACGTGACCCGTTTATCCAGCAGGGTGTTCGGACTGCTTCCCGCGGGTAAGTGCCTCGTTCAAGGGCACCAGTGCGGGAGTGTGAGATGGGACTCGAACCCGCACCCTGTCTGGTCCGGTCCGGTCCTGGCCTCTCCTCCGCAGTGGAGCGTATAGAACGCTGAACTGCTGATGACCGCGGTAATTACTGTGGTAATTCCTGCTAGTTGGTCGCACTGCCCTCAGCCAAGAGGAGAGATCTGTCACAGTGGATTTCCGTCACAGGCCCCCCCCCCCAAACGGGGTTGTTTAGTGAGATCGTGCTGCCGCACTTGTGAACACACTTGAAATGCTTCGTTGTGTGTTGCCTCACTAGGGTACAGACCACTGTCCTGCTGGTCTTCATGAACAAGACACACACACACACACACACACACACACACACACACACACACACACACACACACACACACACACACATTTTCAGAACCACTTGTCCCATACGGGGTCTCGGCAAACCGGAGCCTAAACTGGCAACACAGGGCGCAACGCTAGAGGGGGAGGGGACACACCCAGGACAGGACCCCAGTCCGCCACAAGGCACCGCATGCGGGGCTCGAACCCCAGACCTGCCAGAAAGCAGGTACAGGCCAAACCTGCTGCGCCACAACGCCCCTGTTGATACTTAATTTGCATGTATTCATGTGACGCACGCTTCCCCCTAAAGTGGTATGCAGTCACAGTAAACTAATATTTAGCCGATGCCTTTTTTTTCTGAGGTGACTGAGGCACCAGCGCTACCCGCTGTGCCACTCGCCCCACTTAATCGCAGCGTAATTCCTCGTTCGTACCTACATGTATCTATGAATAATGAGCTCCTTTGACTGGTTTTCCTGAGTCTTCTGTACCTCGATCAGTTTCTTCATCTTCACGCAACTTATTCTTTTGTTCAAGGTCATTTATAGCATCAATCAATCAACTTCAGAGCGACTTACCCATTTTTGTACTTTCTACTGTATTTAGGGCAAGTACCTCAATCCAGGGCGCTACCAGGGTGGTGGGATTCGAACCAGACCGCGCCGAGCCGACTGTTCTCACCCTCTCGGATACGTGGCTCGAGGGGGCGCTCTGTCCGTCCAAACCAGGAGCTTCGTTCTGATCGGTGGCACCAGCTGCCTGGTACAGCTCTGAGCCCAAGGGCTGCTGGGTAAAATTCCCCAAAAACAGCAGCGGATGTTATTGTGGCACTATTTTAAGCACCGCGCGGGAGGAACGGACCATTCGGTTGGTGTTTGTGTCGAACCTGAACTGGCATCTTAGAGAATCAGTCCTCCGGCTGAGCTCATCTTACCAGTGGAAAGTGAGGTATACGTGTACTGTGGTAAACCCAGGTGAGCAGTGAGGTGCTGCTACAGTCTGGTGTAGGGTGAACATTTGGGATAAAATATGACCGAGTCCTGGGTTTGGCAGCTTGGAGGTCGTGGGGGTTAGGGGTGGGGGAGGCAGGGTTAGCGTGTCAAAGACTTGCACAGATGGGGGAATTCTGGGAACTGCTGCCCCCCGGTGGCTAATCGGGGGCTGGAGCACGTCCAGGCTGGTAATCCCCAGAGGCACATGGAGGATTAACGGTCCTGCGGTCATAAAACAAATGGACGCTCAGGAACGACTTGGGACCAGTTCTGTTTCCGTGGTGATGGCCGAAGAGGTCGTCCTCGGGGGGCTGCGCTGTGGTCCATTCGTTGATGGGCAACGCTGCTGCTGTCCGCATGCACCTCGCCAACACGATGACCACATGCGGTTCATGTGAGGACCCAGAGTCTTGATCAGTGTTGCTCAATGAGGACCAACGTGGGAAACGGCAGTAAAGAGCTGCTATGAAACCTATGCAGAATGTCCTCAGATGTTTCCACAAGCACAAAGACTAATTTTTCAATCCCGGTTTTGTTCACAGCACTGTGCATGTGGAAGGTAGACTTTTAAAAACGTGGACTCATTTGGACTGTGCTTCTGGATAAATCTCTCGAGGACACTGCGGGCAGACAGCAAACAAGCAGGCGGAAGTCGAGTCGCATGAAATGATGAGAGGGCGAGGTTGTCGGACTTCGGACGCGTCGTGAGATGATTGGTCTCGAAAAGATGGGAAAAGTTGTAGGAGGAAGAAGCAGGATAAACAGGAACCACATGATGGACTTGCTGAGAGACGATGGACACAGCCCTTTCAACGCTGAGGGTGGGGGGGTGGGGGCGGAACTTTCTGGAGGAGCTCTGTGGTTATGGTCAACAGGAGTGGACATGGACTCGGTGGCACCTGACAACAACCCGGTGTCAATGTCCACATCCTAGGGAGACCTTGAGAGCTGCCCTGGAGTGCAAGACGTTCTTGAATGTTCTCGCTTGGGTTTCCCACCCCTACACGATGACTAGACGATGACTGGATGCTGACTAGATGAGGACGGGAGCCCCTCGGAAGAGGGCGGCCTTGACCACAGAGATTCCAGCGCTGCGCTCCACTTGTCTGATTTACCCATGGAGACGTCGGTGACCCTGAATGACCCAGGTCTTGTGTGAGCAGCAACGCCTCTTTACCGCCCGAGTCGTGCCGTGTCTCTGAACCTCGGAATAATCCGGAACCAGAGTGGACAGAGCACGTGTCCCTCTGGAACCCTCATTTTGGACACAAAGACGGCTGTTTGTGTTAGCCGTGAGCAGTAACTCACAGATATTGTGTGTGTGTGTGTGTGAGAGAGAGACTTGGCAGAGCGTTAAGCGGGACGGGGACAATCGGCCCGTTGTCTCACTCAGTCACTCGCCGTCTTTAATTATCTTTAATTTTTTTGTCCCATGCTTTTGATGACCTCGTTTCCCACAGCTACTGTAGTAGAATACCATGAAGTCCTTTTGTGACACTGCTGCACTGTCCCAGTTTGGCAGCAAACGACCGTCTTCGCGCAGGTTCAGGTACTGCAGCCCCGCAGTGGAGTGGCGTCCTGTCCGAGGTGGACTGGAAGAGGCTTTGGACCGGCAGGACCCTGCGGTGGACAGATGGACACTTATAATGGATTTGGGGGGGCTCCAAGGAGCTGAGAAACTGGCAAAGAAAATTCCAGTAATTGTGGACTTTCACCTCTGTTTTGATGAGAGAGGAAGTGAGAAGATGAACGAGACGATAGTGATGAGTTACTATGATTATTACTTTAAATTATGAGTTATTCAATGTTTATCTTTATTATTGTTGTTGTTCTCGGATGTAATAACATTTGATGTACAGGATTTCTACCCTTCTGTCTCCCTGAAGCACAGGTGCATTATGCGTAAAGGGGCTGTAAAGGAGAAGGTAAAATTGTGGTGAACGTTGAGGGAAACGGAGTAGCGAACGTGAGTGCAATTATGGGTGAAACGGGATTCTTTAACTGAACCGATGGCCCCTCCTTCCTCTGGAGGGCCTCAGTCGCCGTTTTGTGGTACAAATGCGGTGCAAAAATAAAGGTAATTTCGCGGTGTCGCGCCGACTGGTTACAAATAGACAGTCGATTTGTCATTCAAACCCAAGTGTGAGATAGTGATGGGTATGCAAATAAGCCCTGTGATGTCGCAGCTGTTTAGCTGCATAAAATTGGTTCTGCAGTTCAATGACTGTGTGTGTTTGCTCCCACCCCCAGGGCTGCGACCCCATGCTGATGACTCTGCGCAGTCGACTGCAGCATCGGAGGGCCAGGATCAACCAGCAGATCAACAAAGAGCTGCGCATGCGTGCCGGGGCTGAGAACCTGTTCAGGTAAAGGGGGCGGGACTGTGGGTGTGGCCAATCCTGCTACTTGAGACTGGACTTTGCTTTACTTAGCTCAGCTCCGTCGATCTGTCAGAAGCATGACGCTCTCTTCGTCGTCATCGCTGCCTCTGAGGATTGTGGGATTGTTTTGCTGGTTTCTCGGGGCATCACTGTGTGGTGATGTTGGGGTCAGAGGTCGCCGTTAAACAGTCCAAGTGAGCAATTTGGTTCAGGAGACTCCAGCTGTTCTTATTGGTGGGAGCAGTTTACTGCACTAGTACCATGCTTACTCCATCCCCTCCCAGGCTACACGTGTCACACGGTTCTCATCACTCATCTTACAAGAGTTTGGCTGGAAAGTTCAGCCAAAAAAACAAAAATGTGCCTTTTGTTTTTGCCCCCCACCCCCGTTCCCCCGACTGCTTCCTCATTAGTGCCTCAACAGTGTTTATCTCACCACGGTAATGAGGACATTTTTTTTCAAACCCCATTTGGAGCGCCGGCTCAGGGAAATGAAACGCGGAGCCCCACTGTCAGCCCTGCACACCACGGAACCCAGAGCCACACGTGTTTGGCGTGTGAAGGTCAGCAGGGGGCATAGTTGTTACACCTCCTGTCTTTGCGCTTGAAGGAGGCAGGTTCGAATCCCACCTCCTGCTGTGGTACTCCACCCAGATAGAGTAAAAAACGCCCAGCTCTGCGACTGGGTAAATCGGTGTAAGTTACTCAACGCAGGAGAAGATCGATGGATAAATAAATAGGTGTAAACAAAGGGGCGTGGCCACTGTGACAAACAGACAGTATTTTTCAAATCTATTCAGCTGAGTAACTTTTTTTTACTGTATCAATTCAGGGTAAGTACCTTGCTTGAGGGGGACTACAGTAGGAGGGGGGATTTTGAACCTGTGACCTCCAGGTCCAAAGGAGCGCTGGGGGCCCAGCTCCCACTTGGGAAACTCATGACTTTTTTTAAATGCTGTTTTTGCTGAGTAAGGTCTCTGCACTGCTGTGCTCAGCTCTCACCCTTCAACACTGTCACTCCGCTGTACTACTCCTACCGCAGTATTTTTAATGACTTGCCCGCTCCAACCACTTCTTGATGGCACCAATGCTGTTATTCCAAAAGCACCCAGTCTCAGTAGGAGGACAGCTCCCTGTGCGTGCTGTGGGGGGGGGCACTTTGCGCACATCAGAATCGAGGCTTTGTGTGTGTGTGTGTGTGTGTGTGTGTGTGTGTGTGTGTCCCTCCTGTGAGTAGATGAGTTTGCTATTAAAGGTGTTGCCAGATTTGTTTCTTTACCCAGCTGTGTGTTTGAGAGATGGTCGGCATGACGACCTAGATGACTGGGGGGGGGGATGTGTTTATATGTGCGCCTCCCCTTCAGTGACAA
This sequence comes from Scleropages formosus, assembly GCF_900964775.1. NCBI lineage: Eukaryota > Metazoa > Chordata > Actinopteri > Osteoglossiformes > Osteoglossidae > Scleropages > Scleropages formosus. The sequence goes on along the minus strand of NC_041814.1, from coordinate 30,526,163 downwards.
CTCGCCTTCCTGCCGTGCTGAGGGGTGACTCACCAACAGGGGAACTAAAGGTCCTCACACTGCTCCCAGTGACCTGTTTTGTGTGATTTCTCACCAGTAATGTACCAGTTACTGAAAACACCCACTCACTCACTCTCTCACACACACACACACACACAGAGCGAATGGAGACCCCTCCTCGTCCCTTCCGCTGTGATGAGTTTGTCACCTTCAGGTGTCCACCACCTGCTGTGGCTATTGGTCACTTGGTGATTGTGGTCGTGTGTGTGTGTGTGTGCGCGTGCGTGCGTGCGCACGCGCACGCAGTGAAGATGTGCTCATGAAGATGTTGTGCGCGGTCACTCCCAGTTATCACTAGAGCGGACAGTGGTCAGTGGTACAGGTACAGCATCGCTGAAGGTCCCTCTGTGAGTCGGGTCTCTGGTGGGCGGGGCTCCACTGTGGATAGGAGCTCTGGTGAGTGTGTGGGATGTACGGTTTGGGTTGGCCTGCATGGTGTGTAATAATTCAGCTCATTATTACTGCACCTCTAGGAGTCTCAAGGAGGTGTGGCTGGTGAAGGTGAGCGTGTCGCCTTCGCCGCTCTCCTAACGAGAGGACAATCTGCACTTGTCTTGTTCCCTTGATCATGAAACTACACAGCAGAAGCAAATTTGTGGGGTGCGTGTGTGTCATAGAAGATGCAACGCATCTCTCTCTCTCACACACACTCTGCAGCCTACTGTCTGTGTAGAGCTGCTTCAGGACCTCAGGATTCCTGGGTTCCTCTTCAAAGAGCTCCCTGCCCACCTCTGTGTTGGACTGTGGTTTGCGAAGAAGAGTGTTTGTTCAAATCCCACTCCGTTTCTTTGGGTTGTTTCCTCTCCTACCGCAGCGTGTGTGGTTCTTCTGTTTTTTTTTTTTTTTTTTTTTTTTTTGTGCGAGTTCAGTCATGGAAAGATGACTCTTCTGTTCCAGTAAAACCAAACAGAACAGCGGAATTAAGCGGAGTCAAACCAATCCTGTTCCTTCCTGCTAAATTCCACTCCACTGGGGGTGTCTGTGAGACTGGGTGCACTCCCCCTGCTCTCTCACCCACCCAGGGCCACCACCAATCACAAGGTGAGGGAGACTGTGGCGCTGGAGCTCAGCTTTGTCAACTCCAACCTGCAGCTGCTGAAAGAGGAGCTGGAGGAGCTCAACAGCAACATGGAGGTCTACCAGACAGAAAGGTGGGTGGGACACACACCCTCATACACACTCCCTCGTACACACGCTGTGGCGTGTCCCGTAACTCTACGACTCCGGCAGAGACACAGAACGGCACAACATGGGTTCAACAGCACAGGCTTCCCTCACGTAATGAGTGCTATTTGCTCCCAAAGATCTGACCGTGAGGCCAGTTCTCATGAAAAAAGAACTCTTAATTTATATTGGAAAATTTAGTTCCTGAGTAACAAAAGTGATCCAGACGTGAAAAATTTTTGTTGTGTCTTTTAAACACAGAGGAAATCTAATTCAAATTAGAATATCAGAACCGCTCTGGACACCTTTAAATCCAAGCTTCAAACCTTCATGTTCAAAAAGTGTTATAATACGTATTTTTATGTCCTCCAATCTCATCATTTACCTTATTATAGTTTTCTCTCTTTATTTTGGTGTTCTTTTAAATGCCAACATTAATTTCTTTGCTTTGGAGTATTGTTCTTTCTTTTTTTTTTTAAAGCACTCTGAAGAGCTACTTTCGAGGCACTGTTTAAAATAAATATCACTGCATTAACAGTACATCACAAGATAACTTCTATAATGTGTTTCTGTAACCTTAATTCAGTATTCATTTTCATTATTTCTGGCTTTATGCTGATAGGTATGGCTTTCCTTTGCCTTTCCAACTTTTAGCACTTTTTTTTGTGCTCAATATCACAGTATGTAGTGGGTTTACACCAACATGGTGGGTTTGGCAGACAGGGAGTTAACCTCCCCAGATGGTGTGGGGTCAAACTGGACGGGATTGCGTATGTGCCACATCACAGAGCTGTGTGTGTGTGTGTGTGTGTGTGTGTGTGTGTGTGTGGGGCTGTTGAACCCTGGTGTGTAACAGTCTAACGTCGTGTTTCTTTTGTTGCGGCTCTTCATTTTTGGCAGTGAGTCGGTCAACGTACCCATGATCCCGCTGGGCTTGAAGGAAACTAAAGAGGTGGACCTCTCCGCTGCACTGAAGGTATGGATGACATCTCTCAGATGATATGGAGGTTCAGAAGCTTGGCCACATCAAGAGGTAGATGGGCTCAGTCCCCCCTGGAAGGGAAATGCTCTTGAACCTTTGAGATCCCTTGCAGAGAGCAGACGAAACCTGGACATGGAAGGGGAATGTAGCGTGTTCAGATCCCACAGAGACCTTGAATGTCAGTCATGTAAGGCTATTTCTGCCCCTCTTACCCCACAGGACTTCATCTGCGAGCACTACGGTGAAGATGGCTTGCAGTACGAGAACGAGATCAGGGAGCTCGCGGACCTTCGACAGGTGAGGATGGTGCTGACTGTGTGGGTGTGGTCGTAGCGACTGGGAGTTGAAGCGCTTTCCTTTACCCTTAAAAGCAGCTTCTCTAAGTGCTTTAGAGTAAAAAATACATGGGTTACAACTCTAAAGAAACAAAGTTAATGGTAAATGTCAGTATTTAGAAGAGCAGAAAACATAATAAAGAGACTTTAGTTGTGAGATGAATCCCGGGAGTGAAAGGGGACACAAACATAGTGACTGAACATGTGGGTCTGAAGCCTGGATTTAAAGGTGTCCAGAGCAGCTCTGATATTCTGCATTTATGAATTAGATTTTCTCTGTGTTTAAAAGATGATGGAGTTTTTCATATTTGGAGGAGGTGAACATGCTGTCGGCACATTTCAGGTAGGGCTGTCAGCGTGCGATCAGGTCCTTGTTTGGTTCTAAGCTCAGAACTTAGTCTTGATTATAGCGAGCCCCCTGAGGCAGTGGGTAGTGACTGACCAGTTAGTGGAAGGATGGGCCACATGACAACGTATGGGTATCCCATCAGGCCATGCGCACCCCCAGCCGCAGCGAGGCGGGCGTGGAGCTGTTGATGGAGTACTACAACCAGCTGTACTTCTTGGACCAGCGCTTCTTCCCTGTTGGCAAGACCCTGGGCGTGTACTTCCACTGGTAGGGTCCCACCCCCCTACCCCACGACTGGACAACCACTAACCACTTTGCTAGCGACTGTCCAGAAAACTTTTTACAAAATCCATTTCGACTGGACCGGGACTTGAACCTGCAACCATTTGCTCACAGTTCCCACCGCCATGTAATGCTGGGTTGGATCCAATGTGACCACGCCCCTGTACTGTGACCCTGCCCCCAGGTATGACTCCCTCACAGGTGTGCCCTCCTGCCAGCGGGCCCTGGCCTTTGAGAAGGGCAGCGTCCTCTTCAACATGGGGGCACTTTACACTCAGATCGGTGCCCGCCAGGACCGCTGCACCAGCGAGGGCATTGACAGCGCCATCGAGGCCTTCCAGCGCGCTGCCGGTAAGCCCCGCCCCATTCGTCCACACATCGCCAGGAACTCTCATGGTGATCCGGATCCTTTCCTGGAAGCAATGAGTGCAAAGCTGAGTGGAGGTGGTGGTGGGGGGGGGGCACCCTGGATGGGACTTCTGTCTATCAAAGGCAAACAGTATGACATATTGAAAATTGTAGTCACTTTCAATATTTAAATGAAGTGTTTTTATGGCGGGGGTCGGGGGGGGGGGGGAGGGGTACCGATTAACTGACCACTTAAATTTTTAAAAAATTTATTATACTAAAATAAATAATTGGACTTGACTGTCTTTCTGGTATCTGGTCACCCACAGGTGTGGTTGTGTGCGGATTCACTGTACACCCATGTATCCATGTTCTCTCTCGCTCTCTCACACACACTCCTGCTGTATCATCTTCTAAACAGCATTATCTCCCAAGTTTAATGTGTGACAACATATTTGCACCAGTGCTGATTGTTGTTCTGTGTGTGTGTGGGCTCATGCCAGGAGCATTCAGCTATCTGAAGGAGAACTTCTCCAACGCGCCCAGCCTGGACATGAGCGCTGCCTCACTGGCCATGCTCGTGCGCCTCATGCTGGCCCAGGTGCAGGAGTGTGTGTTTGAGCGTGTGCTGCTGCTTCTGCGGGATGACCAGTTCACCACCCACCTGCAGGTGGCGCAGGAGGCGGCGCAGGTCAGTGTGAGCGACACATGCGCGCGCGCGCGCACACACGCACACGCACACGCAGGGCCGAGGTACGGTGGGTTTTCCCACATCAACGCGTTTCCAGCAAGACACGATAGGAGCGTTGCACCGCCTTCATTCCACTCACTGCCACAGTGTCTACAGCTCCGGTCTGGTGTCCCTGAGTGTCAGTGACCGGGAACACGATGAGGAATGCTGACCGTGTTTATGGGATGAGTCAATCGACAGTCAGGACTGACCAGGAGCTGTGTTTATACTCATTAATATTAAATATGGTATGAAATATATTGATTAGAGCTCTTTACATTACGCACTGTAACCAGCACCTAAATTGTATTATCTGTTCTTGATTGGACGCTTTGTGGTTAAAGGGAATTTATAGTTGTGAACAAAACGAGTTATGAACAGACTAATAGTTCATGAATATGAACCATTCTGACATGCACACGTGTGTTTGAGTGAATAAAAAATATTGCATGTGATGTGACCATGCTGACCACACTGACTGTACCAGTGCTCCTGCCCCCCCTCCAGGTTTCGGACATGTACTGGCTCGTTCTGCAGACCATGGGGCAACCGCTGGTCAAGGACTACGTTCCTTTCTCCTGGGCCACCATGGCACAGGTCAAGACGGAGCACTTCCGTGCACTTTCTCACTATTACGCCGCCGTGGCCCTCTGTGAGCACGCTCGTGAGTGTCCTTTAACACGGGGTTGTGGGTTTGATTCACCAGATTGTAGAAACTAAAATTTCAAACCCTTACCAGAAATGAAACGCACTCTTCCTGCTGTATGCGTGCATGCCTCTAGAGTCCACACAGTGGGACGATGGCGCTGGGGAGCGCGCCCTGCACCACTTCCACACGAGCACGCCCAAAGGACCGCCCCTCGGCCACGTTTTGCAGGACCCTGAGGAGAGGCGCAAGCTTGGTTAGTGGCGTTCATTTTACCCCATCAGCACAGGGTAAGTAGCTCAATCAAGGGTGCAACGGCAGGAGGTGGGATTCGAACCAGGGTCCCTTGTGTGCATAAGCAACCAATGTATGTAAGGAAAGACAATGGCAAAATAATATAATCGCTGCACCACCTACTGGCCCTGGCTCTGTTTACCTAGCTGTGTGTGTATGGGACAGCTAGTGGTGTAGTGGTTAGAGCTGCCTTTGGACTCAAAGTTGTAGGTTTGAATCCCATCTCTGGCTGGTGTACCCTTGCGAAAGGTACTTACCCTGAATTGCTCCAATAAAATTAAATAATTGTGAATTGCTTTGAAGAAAAGAATCAGCTAAATGAATGTAGTGTGTGTGTGCGTGCGTGCGTGTCCAGGTAAAGCACACCTGCGGCGTGCCATCATGCGCCACGAGGAGGCCATGCGTGTGCACAGCCTCTGTAAGATCCTGCGGAAGATGGACATCCTGCAGGAGGTGCTGTCCTTGATGCACAAGCGCTCGCTGCACTGCTACTCCCACATCGATCACGAGGATGACTTCTTTGAGACGGTCGAGGCGCCCGATGTGCAGTGTGAGTGGGTGGGGCGGGCCATGCCATTGGTGGCGTGTGTGTGTGTGTAAGCACTAGGGCTCATAGCTCACACCTCTGACTGCCGGTGCACCGTTTCCTCCCGCTGTCACAGCAAAGACTGAACAGAAGCCGGAAATAAAGACCCCCGACTTCTCCAGAGTGCAGGTGACGGACATCTTCCGGCGGCTGGTAAGCATCCGTGGGACTGGAACACAATGTCACTGCAGCTGTCCAAGCATGCGGGTTCAAATCCCACCTCATGCTGTAGTCCCCTTGATTGAGGTACTGATGCTGTAAGAATGACCCAGCTGTGTACTTGGGTAAATCAGTGTAAGTGCCAGTGAAGTAGTACAGGTGGTCGTGACACTATTTTACTGCAGGCATGAATGGTTTACTATAAGTAAGTTCTACTTAGTGGAAAAAGTAATGTTGTTTATGTTTCAACAATGTCAATATACAGTAGTAATATGTAAATGTAGTACAGTATTGTCATATTTTAGTGCTGCATTGTTATTGTCTTTTGCTTTTTCTTTTCTGCACCACCAGAACACTCAGACTTTTACTTCCACTTTCACCTGCTGGACAGTGTAAACAAAAAGTAGAATGGGGGAAGGACAAAGGAAAAGTAGTGTAAACAAAACACAGTGATTTGCTGGACACCCAGACTGTAAGAGCTGCGGAGTCCATTGGGTGTTGTTGTATCGCTACACGTTACAGCTCATTCGGAACTCAGGACCTGAATGACGGGGTGAAGGGACGGCTGTCGGAAGGAACCCCTGTACTACTGAGTTGTGTTTTGTGCTGCACTGCCAGGGTCCTCGGTGGGACCTGAACCCAAGTTGATCTGGGAAAACTGGAAAACATCTCACTCTCCACTAAGTGTGTGTGTGTGTGTGTGTGTGTGTGGGGCACTCGCAGGGCCCGCTGCCCATCTTCTCTGCCCGGAACCGCAGGAGCGCTCCACGGGTCGTGATCCTGCAGCGGTCCGACGGAGGCCTGGGGCTCACGCTGAGGGGCGACTCTCCTGTGCTCGTAGCCGGGGTCGTTCCCGGGGGCTGCGCCGCGGTGAGAACACACCGCACACACTCTTTGACCGTGACACCTCAACAGTCCCCACCCAAAACTGGCCCCAAGGAGCCATGTCTGCACTGCACATCATAATCGATCATCCATAATCTATGATCTACTTGTAAGGACACATTAATATTACACTACTGGCATCCAGCTACAAACTTACTTAATGCAACTGGGTACCACAGTGTACTGTATGTCCTAATGCCCCAAATTTGCATATATTTACATAAATTTGCATGTATTTACATAGTATCACCAGCTGCACATTTTTTAATCTCATTACTATGCTCGCATTACTTATATCCTCATAAACACCCCCTAAGTATCTGTAGTGTTTACTGCATTTTCTTTTTGTTATTATGTGGTTAATGCACTGCTAACATTGTTCTATGTGTTGCATGTGTCTGAAGGATTTGCTTTGTCTTGTAGCTATTGCATTCTGTTTTACTACTTCAAGTGTTGCCTTTCCACATACTCTGGTAGGCCCAGTGTAAAACATGGTCTCTGTGACAGGAGGCAGGGCTTCGTGAAGGAGACTATATAGTGTCGGTGAATGGAGTGGACTGCAAGTGGGCCAAACACGCTGACGTGGTACATACCCTCAAAACCTACAGCGAGAGTGGCGTGGAGCTCTGTGTCATCACCCTGCTGTCCCCAGAGGTGCACGGACAGGTACTGAACCCCCCCCCGACGGACGGACGGACGGGAATCCTGTTCTTAACTCGGTGTGTTTTGTAACCCCACAGTCACTCTTGCCCCAAAACCACTCTCAGTAACACCTGAGTACATACATGGTAAATTCCGGAATGTCATCGATATAACTGTAATACAACTTAAAATGTCTTTCACAGTATTTTAATTATTTTTTAACTGGTGTACATTAGCACCTGGGATTTGTTAGAGGACGTGAGTGTGATCCCTGCTCAGTCGGTGTGGAGTTTTCATGTTCTCCCAGTATCTGCATGGGTTTACTCTGGGTGCTCTGGTTTCCTCCCACAGTCCAAAGACATGCTGTTCAGGAATGGACATGAACTGTAAACACTGTGGATATGAGTTGGGGAGGCAGACCCACTCTTCCATTCTGTTTGGGTATCTGTTGGCAGGGTGTGTCAGTGAAGACTGTATTTATGAGTGAAAAGTATGAAATTTGAAAATGAACTACAGAAAGTTTATTGTATATCGTTTCTACACACCCTGGGTTTGAACGCTCTCCCCCGCTCTGCGATCAGGTGGAGAGGAGGGCCGCAGTGCATCCCCCCGGAGGAAACAAGGAGAATGCCCTTCACCAGGCAAGCCCCACCTCCACCAAGGGGTATGGCCCCACGTCGCTCCTCACGTGGAACAGGAAGAAAGGAGGGAGTGGAGGAGCAGGCGAGGCCACCAAGAGGTTCAGTGGGACCTTGGGCCTGGGGTTCAGGACCCTGCAAGACAAGGCTGTGTGCTGAGTGTTCACACGCGTACCACCCGCACCACAGGAAGCTCTTTCACTGGAGGCAAGACAGGAGGGAGCATCGCAGTGGGCGGGGACGAGACAGGAGGAGGATGGGGGGGGTCATGACCCATCACCCCTGACCCCCTCGACTCCTGGCGAAAGCCCGAACTGAGCGTGAACACGGACGCTGCTGATAGATAAACCGGCAGGGCACAGGTCGGCTTGCTACGTTAGGTCCCTTCGAAACCACCTCCTTGCTTCCCCGTGGCTTGTCGAACCCTAAAGGTCTGTCAGGTCTGGAGACAAACATGGTGATGTTCACCCAAAGTGTGATGGAGATGTTAGAGGTTCAAGCTGCAGCACCTTCAGGTCACTTAAGCCACGTGTGGTTGATGAGGTCATCAGTTTAATTAAATGGCTCCGCCTTCATATTTGCGCTTATTCCTAGTGGCAAGGGAGATGCTTTTGTCCAAAGGGACATGCGGCAGCAGCAGACTGAGGTACGGGTCCAACCACCTGATTAATGAAGCTCAGTATGTTGTCGTAACACACACACACACACACACACACACACACACACGTTGCGGCACTTTCTTACATAAGTGGTACATGAAAGAGAATGTAGGCAGATAAAGTCAGTGGTGAGGGAATCACTTATAGGTGGTCCAGGGGGAGATGGGTTTGAAGCAGATGAGTTTGAACCCTTTCTGAACATGGGAAGGATTCAGCAGCTTTGAGGGACAAAGGGAAAAGGGCTTGAATTTCACCATACAAAGTGCAGAACACATGTGTGCTGTGTGTGGTCTCCTGAGTGGAAAAGTGTGCCTGAGGGCTGAGGGGGGTGTTGGGTCAGTAACCCATTTATGGCCCGGATAGGAAACAGCACTGGGTGGTCAGGAACCATTGGTTCAGAACACCTTGCACCCGCATCCGCAGGGGACATGTCACTGGACTGGGGACTAAGGAGTGGACAGAAATCACAGAATACTCCTGCTATTAAGGGTATGACATCAGGAGGTGGGATTCGAACCTGGTTTGACTGCAGTGCAGCAGCTCTAGCCGCTACGCCACCTGCTGGCCCACTTTAACACACACCACAGTAGAACTGAACACCAGGGGGTCTGAACGGTAACCTCTGACTCGCAGCACTTCTTCATTCTTCTCCGGTGCCATCCTGTGGATTCGAGACTTTGTTTTCACTGTAAACCCCATCGCCATAGTTACCATGTTGAGAGCAGCTGTGCCATGTCCCACCACAAACACACCTTCCTGTGTTCAGTTTGGCATTTCTCACTGTTTTGTATGTGCTAAAATGAATAAAATAGATTTAAGTAGGTTACACCTTTTGCTGTGTTCTTCACTTTGTCTCACTCTTACACACACGGAGTCAAGATGGATGGTCCCCTGAGGAGCTGGCAAGTGTGTTCTGGAGAACAAGTGACTCCCCCTCGGTGATACAGCCAGTCCCCGAGTTAATACACTTCGGATTTGGTGGACTTTCCAGGCCCGTATGAAACGTGGCCATAAGGTGGCGCTGAAAGTACGCCGATGCCTGGTCCTGCGGGGGGGGGTGACGTGACTCACTCAGACAGATCCATGAAGGAAACCATTCATTTACCACAGTACAAACCTTATACCCGTCTATCTGGATGGGTCCAAAAGAGACATGTCCCTTGAGTGCTGGGAGGAATTCAGCAGCTCTGAGGGACAGAGGGAGTTGTGCACAATGCTTCTGAACATTTACCCATCATGCTCTGTGGGATCTTAGTGTCACTGGGGTGCGTCTCCAGCACACAGAAATGCGAGGGTGTTACACATGTCCTTTGTGTGTACACAGACACACACAGAGGTGTGTATGTATCTTTCTCATTTGTGTGAGTCTGTGGCTGAAGCGGGGGGTTTCACTGATTTACTGCAGCCTCCCCCGCTCCACCAGCTGACAGCTGTGTGCATTATTCAGCATGTTCCACACGCGCTGTGCACGTGAAGGGGTGCCAGGCAAACAGGGTGTACACATCTGTCTGAAGGACATCGTACCTCTTTCTCACACACCTTGTGCAGTCACACGAACGAACTGGACCGGACCAGTGAGGCCTACAGAAGTAAAAAGAGACGGAACCATAAGGGCCACGCTGTGGTAACTCACTGCGGTAGACATGGCGACGATGCTCCCTCTACAAACGTGGGGTCAACTCAAGTGCTCAGCTTTGTTCCACCGCATCATCAGTCGAGTTGGTCCAAAACACACAAATACTTCAGAGGCACCAACTGACCTGAAACCCGCAGGAATATGGGCAGAACGCGCACACTCTGCACAGATCGAAGGGGGATCGAACCCACGTCCTCTCACACCATCCAGGTGCAGTGAGACACCGGTCAAATGTCCAGTTTTCCTTGGAGGGGGAGCCGGGAAGCCTCGCGCACGCGCCTGGCTCGTGTCTCGGATGTGGTTGGTGTCCAAGGAAGCGGGACCGTCCACCCCTCGCTCGCTCACTCGCTCACCTTCCCTTCGCTTCTCCTCCACCTTGTCCACTCATGACAGGCTGACTGCTCTCCGTTGCTGTGGCGCGATGCCGGGCGATGCTCCGCTGCCCAATCTGGACTGGTATGTTGACGCTCTTTCCATGGAACAAAAACTCTAAACACATCTCAGAAAGGTTCGTATATGTGAAATGCTTGTAACTCAGATGTTTGTAACTCGGGGACGGTGTGTATGTCACTTTCCTCCTGTACCCTTTTCTCCCGCTGATGTGTGTCTGTATGTATTTGCTTTTTCTTCAACTCTTGTGCCTGTTGCTGCCACCTACTGCTCTTCCATTGTTTGTTCTTTTTTAAAAACAAACAATAACCTGTACAGTAATATACAGTAAGGGGATCTCTGACCTGTGGGTGGAGCCATCGGAGCGGAATCCTCTCATCGGTGGAAGACCACCTGTATTTTAAACAGGGTATTCTACCATGTTTATACATTACATTGTATCCCAAAATGGAAGAGCGTGTGTGAATCTACATTTATGCGTCAGACAAACATTAATATAAATAACACGGTCGGGCAGGGGATGAGGGACCGGACTAACGACTCCTCGGCTTTTGTCTGGACTGTGCTGGTAAACGGGTTCTTTACCACGGTGCCCTGTCTAGTCGCTCTCTGAACACGGGGGTCAGATAAATACAGAGTGAAACGTTTACCCCCTCACACTGTGGTATTCTTCTGAAGCACTAAAGCCAAAGTACTTTGGGACACAGTACAACAGGATGCGGTGCTTCGAACCCACAACCTTTCAGCTCAGCAGCATGGCTCTCTAAACACTGCACCACCAGCCCTCCTGTAGCCCACAGCCATCGGTGCTCCTATTTCTATTTATTTTCAGAGCCTTTTCTTCAACCTGACATACCGTGTTAAGAGACTTACACCTATTTTACCATATATGCAGCAGGGTAATTTTTACTGTCCAATTTCAGACAGGGGCTCTAAGCACCACATCACCTGCTGCTCCCAGTGGTCATCTGGAGAAGTCACCGTTACCCCTCTATGGTACCCTGGAACACACACTTGGCGTCACACAGCGGACTGAAAGTAAACGTGGTAAACATGCGCTTCACTCCTCGATGTCGCTGTCCACGCTGCGAAGACCGTCTCGCAGTTTGCCCGCCGTCCACCCGCCCAAGGCCCCCCGCAGCCGCCACCACCACCTGCGCCTCCGTTCTCTAAGTCTCTTTGTTACAGGAGGCCCTTCCATATATATTTTATGTTGTGCTGTGGAGGCTTTTACCATGAATTATGGAGAAACTCTAAGCTCCCCATTTGCCGGACACACGTGTTATTTTTACCTTAAGGGCAGAGCGGGACTCCTGTATAATTCAGAGGATTTACGGTATGCAGCATGGGCAGCAAAGTAAATAAATAAACAAACAAATGCACATGGCAACAAGAAACACGCACATATACTGTATGCACGCACACACGGCTCTTTTTCGTTACTCCTCGGTGCTCTGCGACCCTGAAAGGGAGTGGAAGCGCTCTCCGAGGACCGCTCGGTCTTTCATTCAGCTCATGTTCGACAGCAGCGGAGCGAGAGCCTCACAGTCTACCTGGGAACGTTGGGAAAATCCAGCCTGCTGAAGAAACGCTCCTCTGGGACGCAAAACCACAACCTAGCGCTTGTCAGGATAACGACACCTACGTAGAGGATCACAGCACATGGTGTCGGACTCATTTACGGAGCTGTCAGGAGATCAGGAGAGAGGTGGCTCTCAAAGAGATGGGTTTGAGACCCGTCTTGAGTGCTGGAGGGATTCAGCAGCTCCGAGGGATGCGGGGAGCTCATTCCACCATATCGAGGACAAAACTGAGAGCCAATAGGCTTTATGACTTTGACCCTCGTGAGCGTGACCGCTGAGTTGCCAGATGAGCCGGTTCCCTCCCAGCTATGAAGTCCACAGACCTGGCGTCCCACCACCAGCCCCGTGTCAGAACCCGATACCCACGATGCTCAGGGGCAGCAGAACCCTTCACGTCCTCGGCAGCTCTCCGCAGAAAAGCAGCGCCGATACTACCCCTCCCCGCTTGCTGGGGGCCATAAATCTTTCAGTGCAAAATGTGGGGCCTCATCATTAAATCCCCACGCAGGGGATGCTGTGCGATTGGTCATGTCTGCGTTCATCTCTCTTTCAGTGCTCTACAATGTCAATAAAAGAGCCGTAAAGGACTCAAAGTGTCACCGGAGAACCTCCCTCCACTCGGGTTGTCGGACCTGCAAGACTTGCTCAAAGAACCCCCCCACAGTACTGCACTGTCACCCATACACTTCGCACTAACCCACTACTCCAGGGGCGATCAAACCAAAGGTGAGTGGGTCCAGAGTCCAGGGACAAAAAGGGTTCTTAAAAATGGGAGTAAAACTCAACACCTTCTTGCCTGTAAGCACAGGTGTAAAATACATTTGTCATGACAGAGCGCGGTAAACATTGCAGTATTTACCTTCAGTCCGTTTCAATTCGTAGAACTGACTTAAATTCCTTTGGCGCTGGTAGATCATGTGCTGTGTTAAATGTTACCTTCAGTAATTTGATAAAAACATATTTTCATCTGAGGGAAAAAAAGGCAGTAGGTGATGCAAAATTTTGGATTTAATTTTTGAATTCAGGGCCTGCAATCTGGTAAAAATCACATTTTTGCTCTGGTACAGGATAAAATGTTTCAATTTGTTGATCATTGCAGGGAAATCACACATGACCATTCGCACACGCACACACTGCAGACAGCTTAGAGTCACCAGTCCAGCTGAAACACATGCCTTTGGATTGTGGGAGGAAACCAGAGCAGCTGGAGGAAACCCACACACAGACTGGGACAGGTTTCAAACCTACGCCACATTAAAGAGGTGTGTGTGAAAAGGGAGCACTCTGTGGACACACCCAGTGTAGCACGTACAGCAGCCCCTCGCTCCACCCCTAGGGTGTTATTACTGTTTACACCATTACTTATTTATCCCCGCAGGCCGATGCGTTAACCACTGCGAGAGCTCGTCTCCATGGCCGTGCCCTCCATTCCCTCCGAGAGCAGCGCTGCATCCTGGCTCTGTCCTAGTGACCTCCACCATCGGTGTGTGTGTCTGTGTGTGTCTGTGTGTGTGTCGGTGACAGGTGCTTGTGAGATGAGAGAAGAAGGCTGCGGACTCCTAACCCCGGAAGGGCTCATCAGCTGCTCCTCGCACCAACCCGCTTCAACAGACAGAATATTCTTCACTTAAATAACCCGCAAATTGTTAGAAATCATTACAGAAAATTTTATACACTTCTGTTAATCTGAATTTCATGTCACTCTGGAGAAAAGCATTTGCTCAACAAATAAATGCAAATATGAATATATCCTTATTTATACATCTTAACTGAGAAGGGTGTGAGTTTCCTAAATAGTGCTGATCAAAGGAGATGTATTTTTATAAATGCTTTGCTAAAAAATTACATTGAGGGGGAGTAATAATGCATGTTTTGTGTGACCCTGCAGACATGACAAGTTTTCAAAAATTCAATTTATTTTTACAGGTCTGCAGAAATTTTAATTGTGTTGTCAGAAATATAAGAATTAATAGAAAGGAGCACAGTGCATTTCTGTAATTTGTTCCTTCGCCCATTTTCATCCCCACCCAATATTGGCCGTATTGCTCTGGGTAACAAAGCCCGAAAACAGGGTATTTCACGCCTCTTTACATATCCAAAGCATTTTTTGTTTATGTCATTTAAAATAATATCACTGCAGTATTAATAATAAGGGGGTGTGGTGGCGCAGTGGGTTTGGCCAGATCCTGCTCTCTGGTGGGTCTGGGGTTCGAGTCCCACTTGGGGTGCCTTGCAATGGACTGGCATCCCCTCCTGGGTGTGTCCCCTCCTGGGTGTGTCCCCTCCCCCTCGAGCTTTATGCCCTGATGCCCTGTGTTGCCGGGTTAGGCTCTGGTTCACTGTGATCCTGCTTGGGGCAAGTGATTTCAGACAGTGTGTGTGTGTATGTATTAATAATAAAAAATATATACAATAAATATAAGTTGGACGATGGAGACTTTACTGCACTGTTTTCAACATTAAATTACTGATGGTGGGGAAAAAAATTCATATCCCTATATTGACAACTTCAAAACAACTGCTAAATTTGGGCATCCACAAAAAAACAATGTTCACAAAATTTCATATTTTAAGACCACCCTGATTATCTGTAATTATCTTTTCCATTTTAAATCTGCTTTTGTCCATTTTAAGAACCTTTTCATGCTCACAAAAAAAAAAAAAGAAACTATCATGGATTCTTGTTCAAATCTTAACTCATAGGGAATCTGAAATAAATTTCTTTTTATGTAAAGGAAGAATTAAAGCAACCTTTTGGCTTGTAATTTAAAAAAAGGAACCCCAAAGGTGAGGTCTGAAGCTATGTGCTGCACACATCAGTCCAGACGAAGGCGCTATTTGCACAGGAAATGCAATCATCCAACAAAAAAATCCTAAGGAGATTTCCATTTCCATGCAATCGCATGGAAATTGAAATATCCTTAGGATTTTTTTGTTGGAAGACTGCATTTTGCAGCTCAGCTCCTGGGGACGGGACACAATTCGACCCGCGTGGCCTCCTTCACCCAGTACTCTGAGTTTTCCACTCCTTTACATTTTATTTATTTCACCCTTCCCTCCAGAGTGACTTGAAGCATTAAGCTACTGACACTATATTTCCTGTTCATAAAGCTGAGTAATTTTTACCATCTCAGTTCAGAGTAATGCCTTACTCAGGGGTACTGCATCAGGACATGGGATTCAAACCCAGGTCCATGAAGCATAAAGCAGCAGCTATAACCAGTACCCTACCTACAACCCACAAAAATAAATACAAACATTGGGGGGGGGGGGGGGGGGGGGCACACACACTATACTCATATCTAATCACATCAACAAAGAGAAACTGACTACTAACTAAGTAACTAACTACCAGTCTACCAGCTCACGGCCCACTTTCCTTTCCTTTAGCCAAAATACCACTTATGGTTTCTGCTCTCAAATTACGATTTCCTAACATCAGTTTAGGAGATTTCTCCCCCCATCAAACTTTATTAAATTCCATAAAGTTATAAAACACTTCATCACATACTCATCGCACTTCCATCAAAGTCTCTCATCACAGAAATGAGGGTGATTATTCACTCCTCTGCACACAAACCTGCCTTTCTAAATACAGAATGCAAAAAACAGGGGTAAAAAAAATTATTATTCATAATAATAATAATACTAATAAATAACCACATTGAGAATTAGAACTCTGGATTTAAAACCCTTTACCTGTAAAGGTGCTTCTAGAAATACAGTAAAACATCTGAATAATCCATAAGAAAAGTCCCAAAGTCTCATCTTAAAACGGAGCCTTCTGACATCACTCTGTCATTTTCAATTATATTAAAATACACAACAACCAGATTCTGAGATTACTGCGGTAAAAGAATAGATGTACTGTGTTGACACCTAGGAGGGCCGCCACGCCCACAAGCTCCTGAACCCCGTCTGTGCCGTGGCTGTGCTCCTGAGACGCGATCACCCCCCAAGGCGCAGCACACACTCGGCCAGCTGACAGCTGTTGGTGCGCCTGACGCACACACGTGCGCACGCACACACACACACACACACACACACACACACACACACACACATCATCCCACCACAGGGGACCTTTCTTACCTTTTACCGCACACGTGAGGGGAGATGGGCAGGTGAGCGCAGGGAATTCCTCTGCTTTGCCCTCACCTTGGCACCACGGTATTTATCCGAGGCACGCTCTCCCCCACACCAGGCACGGGTAGGACGTCTGCAGGAGGGCAAACACTCAGTCGCGGTGACGCCGTGATGATCAGCCCAAGATGACTTGTTCATATACAATTTAAACAGCCTTCGTGTGTAGCAGTCATCACGAATTCATTTCCTATCTGATGACTCTTCAGCTTCTTGCTTTGGACGAAACAAACTTCACAGAATCTGAACAAACAAACAAATGGAGAACTTTATTAATCACAAAGGAAAGTGCAGAGGCCACACACACGCACGCACGCACACATGCAGGCACACACGCACACAAACCCTGGAATCACAATAAAAATGTGGGACAGCTACTAAAGTAGTGGTTAAAGTTGGCTTTGGACCTAAAGGTTGCAGGTTTGAAACCCACCTCCAGCCGCAATACCCTCGGAAGAGGTACTAACCCTAAACTGCTGCAATAAAATAGCTCCAGCTGTATAAATGGGTAAATAACAGTAAGTATCTTAACAATATAAATCACTATAGAGAAAAGTGTCAACTAAATGAATACATGTAAATAAATACAAAACCAGATTTAGACAAGAATTAAAGAAACAAGAGGAAATCAAAAGAGAACAGACAGCTGGTTAATCCTCTCCATCATCTGCCCAAACAACAAATCTATGAGACACGTTATTACTTTGAGTCTGGCTCACGCTCGTCCCCATTTACACAGCTGGATATTTACTGCGGTACAAGCCGTAACATCAGTACTCCTAGAGTCAGCATTTCTCTGTTTGTCTCCACTCCAGTGACCTGACGGGAGACGACTGCTCGGCTTCAAACGGGACTGAAACCACTAACAGGGCTCTTGGTGTCTGGATGATAATGAATCTTGGGCTCCTTCACAGCACTGATAACCTTTACTGTTTTTGGGACAATTTGTACACATTGATGTGGTGCAAAATGAAGGTATTAATACTAATACAGACACCCCTCTACTTAAGCAAATTTGACTAACGTATAATGTGGATTTACGTAAAATAAAAGTGCTATCAGTAAATAATGCGTATGCCGGGAATACGTTGTGCAAGTCAGTGTAGCCAGACAAGGCAGGAAGCTGCATCGTCCCAGTTCCCACATGTTTCGAGCTGTGAACACATCTCCTCTCGTTAGTGTAGTGCTTTTTCCCCACATTTTTTACCCATTTCATCATTCACAATGCCCGGTGGTAAACATACACTTGAAGGAAAACAAGAACCATCTCGCAAACAAGCAGCAATTGATTTGGAGGTGAAACTGAAAATAATAAGGAAGTATGAAGGTGAACAACAATTATTGTCTATAGCCTATAGCATGGGAACCAGGTTTAGCTGTATCGACTATAAATACGATAGTGAAGGATGCTGCACGTGAAAGAACAGCTAGCATGAAAACGACAGTAATAACAAAGAAATGTCAAGGTGCAATAACTGAGATGGAAAAGTTATTCCTGTTATTCTGTCGATTGGTGGGGGAGCGTCACACGAAACTGAGGAATCCGGGACAGTTGGACCCAAGTGCAGGATCATTCGTTTGGAACTGACGGGTCTGGCGATTTCTCGTTGTTGGGGACAGGCGAAGGGTTGGTTGATCGGTGGTCGGAGTGGGAGCGAGGATCCGAGGACGTGGTCAGGGGACAAAGCGAGGGGTCGAAAACCAGAGAACGGAGACAGGAAATAAGGGATGAAGAGCAGGACATGGCGCAAGAGGACGGGTTGTCTCAAACGAGATTCCGCAAAGGTATGGGAGTTGAGGAGGGTCTTTTAAAGGGTGAGCGGTTAGTCAGGTGCTTGACTGGAGTCAGGTGCTGTCGATCGAGGTGTGGACGTGACAGCGAGGAGGGGAATCCGACATACGAAACTTTTGTCTTAAGTAAGGGGTTGAAGAACAGTCTACGTGCGCAAGTCGACGGGGGTCTGTACCTTACTCAACGATACTAAATGAGGACCAGAACTGGGACTTCCAGTGCAACCCACACATTTGTAGTGGTCCTTAAAACCTTAAACATGCCCAATTCTTGCATCATATTAATACCTTCTGGGGTAAAGGATTATGGACATTATTTTGGCAGATCTCTGTTAAGCAAATAAATGACAAGATAAGTACCTGCTCAGTCAGCACTGGCGCACCCAGGGATGTGTGCTCCCCCCACTACTCTTCTCGACTGCACCTCCAAAGACCCCTTTGTGAAGCTCGATCTCCCAGAATCTGAAGTAGGATACCGACATTGACTCCATCGTGAAAAAGGTCCAGCAGCGGATGTACTTCCTTCGCCAACTGAAGAAGTTCAACCTGCTGCCAGACCTGCTGATCCGGTTCTACTCAGCTGTCATTGAGTCTGTCCTGTGCACGGCTATAGTATAACTGTCTGCTTTGGCTCGGCTACCGAATGGGACAGAATTAGGCAACAAAGGACAGTCAAGACGGCTGAGAGGGTCATCGGTGCCCCTTCAGGTCCTGTACAAGTCCAGAATGAGGAAGCGGCTGAGCAAGATCATCACTGATCCCATACACCCCGGGCACAAACTCTTTACCCTTCTTCCCTTCGGCAGGCGTTACAGACCACTGTCCACCTGATCGACCACATACAAGAACAGTTTTTCCCTTAGGCATCACTCTCATGAACAGTTACACTCCCCTATAGTCACACTCCTGTCAGTGCAACATTATCCAACCACTTTTTGTAATTTACTTCTTATTTACATTTGTTGTATTTATACTACTATTTATACTCTTGTGTTTGTATACTCTGTAAATATGTTCTTCATTTATTCTGAAATTGTGTCAGCTGTTTGCTGTCTCTAAATACTGGAAGTGTCTCGAAACACAGCAAATTCCTTGTGTGCATCAGCACACTTGGCCAATAAAACTCATTCTGATAATGTTACCTCTCCCAAGAGCTCTCAGAAAAGGTGTACGAGCCCATCCCCCCTGGGGACACCACACCCACAGGCCGTTTAAATTATAATCTGGGATGAAATGATGCTAATGAGCTGGGATTAAAGGAGGGCTCTCTGACAGAGGATCACACACAACAGCGGTAACAAGGCGAAACCCCTGCTTTGTTTCCTTTGTGGGATTACAGCGCGGAAGGTCGGCACACTGCAGGTTCGACACATTTCCCGCTGAACTACTGACAGGTCTTACAACACAGCTGTATTACTATGTTTCCCAGTCGCTGATGGTGACTGAGACAGATACTGCCACTGCTTGGCCCACAGCCATCCCCTGGTACATAAGTATTCACAGCACTCATGTCCATCCAAACTGGGAGAAAAATAAAATCAGGCAGCACGGTGGCACAGAGCATAGCGTTACTGTCTCACAGCGCCTGGAGGGTGTAAGAGAACATGGGTTTGATCCCCACTTAGTCTGTGAGGAGTCTGCATGTTCTCCCTGTGTCTGCATAGGTTTCCTCTGGGTGCTCTGGTTTCCTCCCACAGTCCAAAGACATGCTGTTCAGGTTCACTCAGAGAGAGAGTGTGTGTGTGTTTCACTGATGTATGGATGAGTGACCCATTGTAAATAGTGTATCTAGCAGTGTAAGTCACCGCAGTGAATAAGGTGTGTGGGCTAATTACACAGGCGCAGCAGGCTTGGCCTGTGCCTGCTCTCTGGTAGGTCTGGGGTTCAAGTGTGTGTGTGTGCTAACTGCTCATTGGCAGTTGCTTTGGAGAAAAGTGTCTGTTAAATAAACATAACTGAGTATGAAGAACAAAACATTATTCTCCGATGAGTGTAAAGCAATAATTCAAATCAATTAATTTTTATTGGAATAAGTACAGCAATGGGTGAAAAATTGGGGATCTGATAACACAGCAGTTAGAGCTGCTGCCTTCATAGCCAAAGGTCATTGGTTTGAATCTCCTCCACTGCTGTAGTACCCTAATTTACACAGACACACATTGACTGAAACCGCTTGTCCTAAGTGGGGTCGCGGCAAACTGGAGCCTAACCCGGAAATACAGGGCAAAAGGCTGGAAGGGACACACCCAGGACGGGACACCAGTCCATCGAAAGGCAACCCAGGCAGGACTCAAACCCCAGACCCGCCAGCAAGCAGGCACAGGCCAAACCTGCTGCACCACCGCTGCCCCCACCCTAATTTACTCGGGTAAAATTACCCAGCTGAATGAATGAGTAAATTCACATTGTAAGTTACTTTGGAGAAAAACATTTCAGCTAAATGAACAAATACCAATGGTGTTCCAGTAAGTGTGGTGTGACGTTTCTGTCAATTAAACTTAAAGGACCCTCTTCACCACAGTTGAAGTAACCCTTAATAAATTCTACTTTTTATTTTGCGCTTGTTGTCTCAGAAAGCGCATGACTGAAATACTGAATTATGCAACACTAAATGTTCATGTAGCATTAATGTAATACAACAAGTAGGAACGAACACCCAGTTTTAAACAAACAGTGAAATATGCAGTTTTTTTTTACCGTGGTCAAACTTGGCAGCACTCATTCAATGACTGTAATTACTATTCACTACTTAAGTGATTACTTTATTACCTTTTAGTTGGATTGAAGCTTTGCTTTAAGAATCTAACGTCTTACTATTATTATTATTATTATTATTATTATTATTATTATTATTTCCGAAATCTTTGTAGTTCGTTGTGGTAGAATTACACAAAATGGCGCCACACTTTCACTTTTCCCTCCATTTGTGCTTCGTGATCAAAGCAGCTGTGGTTCGCTTCGGACTTTTAACTACAGTCCAACTACAGTAAAACTCCTCCGTTGAAAACTTCACTGAATTAACAAAAAAAAATGCATCTTTAATATAATAATCGCGAAAACACTTTATTTCAGCGAGCAGCAGCAATGAATGATGTTCCCGCTGCTTGGTTTCTGAACTGCCAGTGCCACCACCTCCTGTCCCGTTCCAGATTGCTTAATAATTCCAGAACGTCACCTTTATCAGTCTACTAAAATGACTCATTAACTTGAACCCTAAATTGTAATAAAATCGATTTTTTAAAGACGGCGATGTTTCCACTTACAGACTACGCCAAGCTACTTTCTGCGCATGCGTACAGTTACCGCAGGTCGATCGTCTGAAGACGAAACTCGTCTGAAAACGATTCACCACATAGACGTTATGGTGTATTTTGATACATAAAACCAAAACGCAATGACAGTACTTATTAAAAATTACTTAAAATTTGGTTTCCCTCCCAAATTTTGACAGGTCTAAATGAGGGGTTTATGACATGTTCTGTTTCGGAAACTCGGAGGCTTCTACTGTTCTGATGGGCTCATCATCTGTGACAGCATTCAAATCCAGCACACACACACACACACACTTCTGAAAGGGTACCCGTGTCTGTCTGAGAGCCCTTTGTTAAACAAGTGCATGCAGTTTGATATTTGAGGGTGTGCGAGCCTCAAGCGGGAGATCGGCGGCGGCGAGAAGGAAGCAGGCCGACAGCTTCATAAATACTCCATGACGAACACGTCCGGCGTGCGCGGACCTCTTCAAACCTCGCCATCATTTATTGATCGCTTTCTTTGTCACATAAAGGAGGGAATTCTCTCCCCTCTCTCGGTGATGATCGCCGCAGGACAAATCGCTGCTTGACAAGGCAAACCGCCGGCCGAGGGTGGGAGCCGTTCATGATACCTGCATCACCGGGACTGGCAAAAGCTTGGAAGCCTTCTTAGATACTCCTCAAAGAATTCGAAAGTAATAATCGTTAGCAGAGGTGTAACAAAGGAGTGGGGAACATTAACCTTGTAAAGTTCAAGCAAGTGCAGTTTGACCATCTATCTATCTATCTATCTATCTAACAGAAAATCAAGAGTTCAAAAAGTCCTTTCGCAACAAAAATGAGACACAGCGACCGCTCTGCTTCCTTTGTAACATGCGAAACCATTAGCGATGAGTTTATTTCAGCAGAATGCCTGTTCCTCGTACTGAAATATTACAGACTATGTCAGGTGTTTACCATACCGCCCGTTTACCGCACAAGTGACAGCTCTAATTCGCCGGCAGCCTGCGCAGTTACATTAATTGACGCTCCTGACACACACTCGCGAGGGACATTTTTAGAACACACTTGCGCAACAAAAAAACCTGCTTAATCCGTGGTTTTCTGAAGCATAAATTGCTGCATCGAGTCCATCTTCATCTCTGCTGCCAGTTTATGACATCCTAACGGGACACCTTGTGCACGTGCGCGCGTGTGTGTGTGTGTGTGTGTGTGTGTGTGAGGATTCCAGGCCGCAGTCTACCAGTTGTAGATCCAATACAGAGACGGGAGCACCTTGCTCATCCACACACACACACACACACACCCTGCGGTGGTGGCGTGCTGCCAACGACCGTGACGCTGCGTGGTTATTGTCCTAGTTACGATGCCACGGTCGCGTTCAGCCGCAGCACCAGGGCATCAGCAAACAGAGGCAGGCAGAGTGCAAAGGAGGAGCGGAGCAGCAGCTGGCAGGGCTGAACCTGGGGAATCCCTCTCGAACCCAAAGCTCCCACCACCAAAACGCTCTGGGCAAAGGTTAAGAAAACCTTTGATTCCAGTAAATCGCATACTTGTTCCGATCAATACGCTAATGACTGTGTTTTCAAAGAAGAAGGTGAAACTTAACACACACTCACACACTCAGAAGCAGAACAGCTCACCACACCTTACAGAGTTGCCCCAAAGCACAGATTTAGAGCGAAGGCTCGGTGATGCCTGACGGGAATATGGTGATCTGTACGAAATCTCTACGAACCCCTGGTGCGCGGGTTACACTCTTCACGTCACCGAACGGAAAACTACACAGAATAAAATGACATACAAACTGTATGTGGCAAAGTGAATAATTTCAAGGACTGGATGCAGCAGCACCACAAAGTGGCCACTCTTGGGACTTACTGACTGCAGCACAGCTAGTGATTAATATAGATACCCAAACATATAAGCAAACGCTGATCCTTCCCTACAGCCAAGTTGGACCCCTCGGTCGGCCCACTCGCATGGAGTCTAAAATAAAAAGCCTGCAGGTTCTCAGTTTTGCCCCTGACGTTGTGGAACAAACTCCCTCCGGCCTGCAGAGCTGCTGAGCCCCTCCCACATTCAAGAAGGGGCTGAAACCCACCTCTTCCAGAGCCATTTCCCTCCTGATCTCCTGACAGCTGCATAAATGAGTCCAACATCATGTGCTATGATTTTATCTGTGTCTCTTGGCGATTCCCTTTGTTTACTCTGAGTTGAACATCTCTTTGGAGAGAAACATGTAAGAACTGAGTAAATGTATGTGTAAAACACGGGAGTGGTGCTTCGATAAGAGTTGAGAAGAACGAGAATTAGAGACTCAAAGGTCGTGGCAAATAAGAGAGAAATCATCAAGTGTGCGGGTGACCTCTGAGACCCAGTGAGCACTGACTCGTCAGGAGACAGTGAGATTCTGCATGTTTTGAGTTCATGACCCAGACCCGATGAGGGTGAACCTCAATAACGAGGCTTGAGTGGCTCCATTTCAAGAGGAGGGCAAGATGCACGAACAAGAAATTGCAGAAAGGAAAGTAGGAAGAGGTGGCAGGAGGACCCCTGTGGCTTTGCTCTTCATTCTGGAGAGGGGTTTGAGCTCAAACGTCTCCGCTGTTTAGGTGTGAGTCACACACACCTGGTTTCATCACACTCTGGATTTAGTCCTCCCGTAAGGAAACCACCTGTGACCTCTGTTTGCCCCTTCCTGCCCTGCGGTTGGTCAAACTTTGAAACCGCCTTCTAACCATGAATAACGCAGCGGGGAAAAGGAATGGACCACAAATCGATCTGGTCACAAAGAAGGGTTTCGAAGGAGCGATGGTGAGCTGTGTTGCGTGTCACCGGGCAACTTTCAGCCACAATTATCTCCGCCGCTTAATTTCGGACAGCTCCCGACATCTTCATTTGTCAGGTTTGGACAACGGCTTCACCTGGTCAATACTGTGGTGAGTGGCGTGCGCCTGCCTGACCGCGGTGGTATCGACTGCGGGGAATTCTCTGTAACACAGTCAACGTGATCGGTATTGACGTGGGATTTTCATCAGGACTGAATGTGAAATGCTGAGCATCTCCCCAAGCATGCGTGTGCCCGCACAGACAGACAGACACACACACACACACACTCGTTCAGCTTTCTAATAGTGGATTTCTATCCTTTTGCGAACAGCTGATGATAAAATCTCAGCACCTTAACTCTACAGTAATAATGGACATGTATCACAGATTCATTCATCAATCATCAGTAAGCACTTGTCCAATACCAGTCCACGGTGGTCCGGAGCCTATCCTAGATGCGCAGGGTGTGAGGTAGCATACACCACGGACAGGACATAGTCCCATCACAGTGGGTCTTGAATTAGATTTATTTCCCACAGCGTGAGATGAACTGTGGTAGGAACCACACTTACCTCTAAGATGTTTTAGGGTCACACCTAACCAAGATCCAACTATTATACCTTTCATTGACATCATACCTCATATTGCTTCAAGGATGAACCGTTAACATTTATTCATTTATCTCCAAAGTGACATATAACGTTAAGCTAATTATAATGTTTTAATTATTTATACAGCGGAATAATTTTTGGGTAAATTTTCCAGTGGCACTTCAGGGTAGGTATCTTAGTCAAGAGCATTACAACGGGAGGTGGGATCCAAATGTACAACCTCTGGCTCGTAACTTCAAAACCACTTTTAGTACTAAGCCCAAATCAATAAAATCTTAAGAATAAAATCATCGCAATCTTAAAAATGCACAAGTAGCTCAGTTAAACTGTGATTCTGACACTGTGAATAATCTCTGACCTAGAGCTAATAAATAAAAAATATATTTCATTAGACTTTAAATATTTTTATTAACTTCAAGTTACATTAAAATTAAAGCTATTTTCTTAGAAACTATTGTCTAAAAATATGTGGCCTTCACACACTCTGTCTGTGTAAACCCCACTTATAATTGGTGTGATTCATGCCATAAACATATACAGCATTCCTCCTCTTGTTATTCATGACCAACACCTGCAAACACTAGTTGTAAACACTGTGGAAGTGAGTTGCACTAAAGCAGTCCCACAAATCTATTGCACAGGTGGTCCCCGGTTTATGGTGGGGTTACGTTCCGCTTGGAAGATAAACACGTTTCCATTTACAGTTATTTATTTAGCAGATGCTTTTCTCCAAAGCGGCGTACATACATAGAAAATACGTGTTCATTAAGTACATTAAGTGTGATTCTTAAGTACAGTTAGTTTCTTTCCACCATGTGAACCAATGTTCGTCACACAAGTAGCTGCAAAAAACTTTATCCGAATATATTTGATTCCTGATCACCTTCCTTCTAATATTTTTATGGAAATATATATAATAAACATTTACGTTACATTACAGGAGCAGCTGTGTAAAGGTTTATCCAAACATGATCTTAAAGTGCTAGTGCATGAACCTTTACACCTTACATGAACTTAAGAAATCCCGGGCGAACACGTGCCGTGTATATACGACACAGAAATGTAAAATGCGGCGCTGAAATGCAAGTGAAACAAAGTTTTGATTGGCTTGCAGAGGATCAGCAGGAGATGGATTTGACAGCAGTGACCTGAACCAAACACCCGGCGGTATCTATGGGTATCTTCATGTGTGTGTTGTATTACCTTCAGCGGAATCTGACTCGACGAGAACCCTCCCCCGGCATCTCCCTTTTGCCTTCTCTTGGGTTTGAGTGCCTCTCCAGATGAGATTATGAGCAGTAATGGCAGAGCAGAGGAATGCTGAGGCAGGGAGAAAAAGGAAGGGAAGCCTGATGGCTGGTCGATATTGCAGGCCTTGTTCTTGCTCACATGCACACACACACATGGACACACTTTTTTTTTAACTTTATTTTGACATTTTCCCTGTTTATGCTGGGTGAGATGAGGACACTTTCCTCTTCACACATAGGATATCCTGCACTCCCAATCACTCCATCCCTCCTACTGTCTACTCCTCTCCCATTATTAACTCACAGCTTCTCTCACTCTGCTCCACCTGTCTCATTCTCCAGTTCTCACGGTCCTTCTCTGAATCCCCATCATCGCCCGCTCTCCATCTTACGTTGTCCGTCACCTCACAGTGTCCTTCCTTTTTTCTCCGTCACCTTCCATTGTCCATTTCTAATTCTTCATTTCCCAATGTCCACACTTTAGTGCCCATCATCTCCCGCTGTCCATCTTGCATTATCCATAACCTCTTGCTGTCCATTTCTCATTGTCAATGCCTCATTCTCCATTATATCCCATCATCCATCTCTGTTTTTCTATGCTTCATCCTCCATCATCTCCCACTGTCCAAATTTAAGTTCCACCAAAAGCCTGTTATGTCAGCATAAACATTTTTTCTCTCATCCTTGCTGCACTTACACATATTGCGCCTGATTGATAACCACAAATCTTCTATGGTTATGTGTCCATGCGCTGTGCATCTCCTCACGTGCTTTGAACGTTTATTTGTAGCTCCATCCACCCTCAAGCTGAGGCACTGTCTGGAATGATTTTAGGCAGAAAGTGGTGTATTGGTTAAAGAAAGTGTAGATTAGTAGTATTTAGAAGCAGCCAGAGCTGCCAGGTGACGTG
The DNA here is from genome assembly GCF_900964775.1 of Scleropages formosus. Lineage (NCBI taxonomy): Eukaryota > Metazoa > Chordata > Actinopteri > Osteoglossiformes > Osteoglossidae > Scleropages > Scleropages formosus. Next base: position 30,499,007 of record NC_041814.1, on the reverse strand, counting down.
CAGTGACAGGACTGCGGGGACCAACCCTTGCTTCTGTGACATCTGCCTGCAGTAGCTGAACCATGAATTATTCACAATCACAGAGGGCTTGGCAGTGACTCTGTGCCCCCATCAGCAGTCGGCTTGCGAGGGTTCCCGGACAGCCTCGTTTAACTGAGGTGTCCTGTGGGGTGAGGGTTTCACAACCCTTTCCAACCTAAACTGTGGTGATGTCATGAATAGAGGAGGAGTTGTGGGACTCTTGTGAAAGTGAGAGGAAATTGGGACATGGGTTGCTTCTTTGTAGGTATGCCATGTGAGAGCCACACTGTGACCGGGCACTGTTTTCTCTTCCTTAGATGATAGGCACTATTGTGTTTACTCTCAGATAAGACTCAATGTCATCGTATCCTGCATGCAACACTACCACTTTACTCATCAAACCACCGGGTCAAGAAGAGTGAGGGAGAACTGTAAAGTGTAAAAGTAAAATAAAAGTAAAGTGTAAAAATGTCTATTGCTGTGTTGTATGTCAAACAGTTTTCTTCTTAAGTCATTGGAATGTTGCAGGGGCTCCGTGAAACCCAAACGGAAGGGTAACAAACTGATGGAACCCGAAGAGCAAGTGCTCTCTGACAGTGAATTGCGCTTCATACATAAGTCAAGAATATGCTGGACTCTTGTTTTTACTGGGGCTCTTCTTGCGTCATCAGCAACAAACTTGCGGATCATGTTTGTTAACATTTTTTTTAATTGTTCAAGAAGTGCACTGTATTGTATATGTGTGTGTGCTGTATGTGGTACGTATACACGAGCAGGAGTACTGTCTGAATTCCACAGTCTTGAACCCACAACCCCCAGTGCTTAAAACGGATACATACAATTCCACTTGGTGCAGCTGAGGAGTCATGTGCAGTGTAGTGGAGCATTTACTGCATTTTTACTCTGCAAATGGTAAAATTTACATCCTTCTCAGTTTATTGTCAGTAATTTCTGCTTTTGTCTCTTTGTTTCCTTTTTATCGCTCCATCTTTTCGGAGAAGCACTGCATATTTCAGCACTCACACAGCTCTCACTTGAGTACATTTTATTACCTTTGTCCATCAGGGTTTGTAGAGAAATAACTCTTCCCTAAATGCATAGAGAGAGCAGTGAGAACGGTGTAAAACACACAGAGATGGTTTGGACCCGATAGCTGCCACCTGCAGGCTCTCACAGTGTTTGGAACTGTTGTAGAAACGGTAGGGAAGAAACCGCTGCCCAGGCCTGGAAGACGATGGGGTGCGACAGCTGCCCGGCAGCATCCCGTCACCATGTCTCCGTGGTGACAATGTGGCCGTTCATCGTTCCTCTTAGTGTCAGTTCGGGAGACAGGCGTCTCAGGTGCGATAGTCGTGGGGGGCTGACTGGCAGTAGCATCCTGAACAGACATAATGTCCACATTCAGACAGACACAGAACTGCATGACAATGTATTGTAATTTTTACACACACACACACACACACACACACACACACACACACACACACACACACCACAATCATTCAGTCGGATACAGGAAGACAGATCCCATCTCTCTGCTTATCTTCCTGCCAACCAGCCAAGAGCGACAGCCCCTTCCACATGCCGTCCTTCACTGTCACCTCCGACCACCCTGTCCGCTACCCAGCATCCTCTCTGCTGTCCGGCCCATCAGTGTCTGTTCGTATCGGGTGTCAAAGACACATTCAGAGATGCTTCTCGGCCCTCGTTAATAATTAACACCCCTGAATCATCAATAATAATTCTCAGTGAGCCACTGCTGGGCTTCATTCCTCATTTGTGGCCCGCGTCCCTCTGTCCTCTCCTTCACCCGTCACTCTGTGTCTCTTTTTCTCTCTGTCCATGCTGTTGCTACCCACCCTACTGGCCTCTCATCATGGATCCCCAAAAAAATAAGTTATGATCCAAGGCGACATGATCACTCTTAACCCTAAACCACTTTAATTATGTTGATCATATGATAACAGCTTTCTGAAAAAGTGTTTGACTCCGTATTTATCTGATACTATTCTTCAAAGCAGCTTACAGTGTAAAAGGTACTTACACCGATTTACCAATTTATGCTGCAGGTTAAATTTTACTGAATTAGTTTGTGGTAAGTACCTTGTTCAAGGCACCTGAACCTGGATTTTGCTACTACATGGGAACAGCTCCAACCACTACTTATCTACTCCATCACATCCACAGCCTATATTACTATTATATTAATCTATGGTATATGACATAATTTAATGTGAAGATAAACAATTTCAGCAAGTAATTTGAGTGCAATATTTTCAATGTAGGATGGTGGTGGATACTAATGTCATTTAA